>NC_090326.1:157412977-157715978 GCF_035084215.1 Heptranchias perlo
CATCAAAAAGAACCTTCTGGAACTTGTGCTGTCCTTAAGGTATCAACTCTTGCTGGTGTACCACTCCAAGGGTTCTGCCTGTGCAGTCCTCCAGTATCTTGCCCAAATGACCACTGTCCACAAGAGGTTACACAGACAGCGACGGTCAGAGGGTTCTCTGACCATGGACCCCATCAAACCAAGACTTGATACTGTTCACCTGGCCTCCACACTCTTGCATTTTCCAGCAGGATTAAGGGTATCATAGTATCATCGTAGATACAGCACAGGAGGCGGCCATTCGGCCCATCGTGCCTGTGAAAGAGCTATCCATTTAGTCCCATTCCCCTGCTCTTTCCCCATAGCCCTGTAATTTTTTTCCCTTCAAGTATTTATCCAATTCCCATTTGAAAGTTATTGAATCTGCTTCCACCACCCTTCCAGGCAGTGCACTCCAGATCATTGCAACTCGGTACGTAAAAGAATGTTTCCTCATGTCGCCTCTGGCTCTTTTGCCGATCACCTTAAATCTGTGTTCTCTGGACACTGACCCTTCTGCCAATGGAAACAATCTCTCCTTATTTACTCTATCAAAACCGTTCATGGTTTTGAACACCTCTATCAAATCTCCCCTTAACCTACCCTGTTCTAAGGAGAACAACCCCAGCTTCTCCAATCTCTCCACATAATTGAAGTCCCTCATCCTTGGTACCATTCTAGTAAATCTCTTCTGCACCCTCTCTAAGGCCTTGACATCCTTCCTAAAGTGTGATGCCCAGAATTGAACACAATACTCCAGCTGATCAGTGTTTTATAAGGTTTAGCATAACTTTCTTGCTTTTGTACTCCATGCCTCTATTAATAAAGCCCAAGATCCCATTTTTTTTTGTGGAACAGCCTTCTCAACTTGTCCTGCTACCTTCAAAGATTTGTGTATGTGCACCCCCAGGTCTCTCTGTTCCTGCATCCCCTTTAAAATTGTACCATTTTGTTTATATTGTCTCTCCTCATTCTTCCTACCAAAATGTATCACTTCACAATTCTCTGTGTTAAATTTCATCTGCCATGTGTCTGCCCATTTCACCAGTCTGTCTATGTCCTCCTGAAGTCTGTTACTATCCTTCACATTGTTTACTACATTTCCGAGTTTTGAGTTATCTGCAAACTTTACAATTATACCCTCTATACCCAAGTCCAGGTCATTAATATATATATATAAAAAGAACAGTGGTCCTGATACTGACCCCTGGGGAACACCACTGTATACTTCCCTCCAGTGTGAGAAACAACCATTCACCACTACTCTCTGCTTTCTGTCCCCTAGTCAATTTAACTGGACAGGGATCAGGAACAGCGACCCAGGACGATTTTCTCTTCCCCAGCCCAGGTGTGTTTTTAGCACCAATTAAGTGCTCAGTGGTAGCGCTCTCGCCTTTGAATCATAAGATTGTGGGTTCAAGCCCCACTCCAGAGACTTAAGCACAGAATCCAGGCTGACACTTCAGTGCAGTGCTGAAGGAGTGCTGCACGGTCAGAGGTGCCTTCTTTCGGATGAGACGTTAAACCAAGTCCTCCTCTACCCTCTCAGATTGATTTAAAATATCCCAGGGTACTTTATTCTAAGACGAGCACTGGAGTTCTCCCGGTGTCCTGGACAACATTTATCCCTCAACCTATACATAAACACAGATGATCTGGTCATTTATTTAACTGCGGTTTGTGGGACCTTGCTGTGTGCAATTGGCTGCCGCGTTTCCTACATTACAACAGTGACTACACTTCAAACGTATTTCATTGGTTGCAAAGCGCTTTGGGACGTCCTGAGGTCATGAAAGGCACTATATAAATGCACAACTTTCCAAGGAGATCTCATGGTTTTGGGTGGGGTGGAGAGTGTATTGTATCACAACTGTGTGGGACAGGCTGGATGGACCAGAGGGTCATTACCTGTCCGTCATTGTTCGTGTGTTTTTAAGTTCTTTCAACTGTGTATCACCCATACTGTTGCTCTGGCTGAAATCAGTAAGCTCAAACATAGCATGGGAATCAAACCTGTGACCTTCTCACAGGTGCACTGTCAAACCATCAGGGCATTTCTCAATGAACCATTCGGGTACTGCCAAACGCTTTATTCATGAAAATTATACCCCTTTAAATAGAGCATCCCACCATCAAGACAAAATCGGTCGCAAAGAAACGTGTTGAACATGAACATCTTTTGAAAGGTCATCGACATGAAACATTAACCCTACCCTCCTCTCTCCACAGATGCTGCCTGACCTGCTGAGTGTTTCCAGCATTTTCTGTTTGTTTATGAACATCCATTTGTACTGCCAATCTTAAAATGTTTTTGTTACAGGAATTGGTGGTGGTCATGACTGTGTTATAAGTGTGCTAGTGTAACTGATGGTGTGCAAGGAGTTTCAAAATTCAATCTATCTGTAGAGTTAACTAAGTTAAATGGATCGTGGAATTTTTTGATTGATAGTTTGGCTAAGAAATCAGAGTGAATCACGAGGTGGGTTCTTCTAGGTGTAGAAGGCTGTGCTAGCGAGAGGCTTCTTGGATCTGAGGAAACATGTGCTTGTGCTTCCCATTGTTGAAATTACGGTTTACACCGTCGCTAACAAGAGGGGAAAAAAAGATGGATGAAGCAGCAAAATGAACATGATTGTTGACAGTCCGCCTGCCTCTGATATGTGGTTGCTGGAGGGGTTTTTTTTTTTTACACATCGGAAGGGTTCAGGCAGTCGTTCTAACTTTGCCGCACAAATGTGCTGCAGGCTAGTTTTGCCTTTTTAGTCCGCCAGTGCGATAAGTATGGGGAAGAGGCACAGAGCAGAGACTAGTAACTTCCCTACTTCAAAACCTTGCTTAGTGGAACGGGAAAGTGGTTTGTTATAGTCACAGTTCTTCTCCATGTCTGACAGTGAACGATGGAGGTAGGAAAATGCCTGGTACACAAAGGTTTCCCAGATAATGCGCCTTAACATGAAGCAACAGCTTGAAAATTATAGTCAATCAGCACATACCTTCCTTCTCCTCCCCATGCCCCATTGGGTGTAACCATGACGTCTCTGGAGGTGTCTGTCTCACTGTTATAAACCAGCAGCTTCAGGGGCTTTCCTTCGAAGGCATCAATCAGGTTGAAAAAATCTTCAGACTAGTTAAGGAAAAGTGCAGATTTTTTTTTAAAAAAGTTTCCCACTTTTTGCCTCACACAAAAAACCTCAATCGCAGGCTGATTTAGGTGCGATTTAACCAACAATATTTTTACACACATCAATTTATATAAGACAAATGAGCTCTTTTGGTAGCTCAGTTGGATAGATGTACTGGCCTGTGTGAAGCGGTCGAGTGCTGAAGAACAGAATAATTCAACGTTTCTGACACTCTGAGTTAACACTGAGCACCCCCAGAGAAGGTATGGCCAAGGCCTCTGATGCTCTGCAATTCTACGACGCAGAAATTGCTGCAGGATTTAGCACCCAGCACAGGACTCCCCTCCCCATCCACCATTCTTGTTTTCCTTCCTGGAATAAAATTTGGGGCTGCATTTAGTGACACCACTATTCCCGGCCAGAATGGAGATGACTGGGTAATTTCCCCCGTCAATCAGGTCTGGAGACGGCACTGCTGTAAATGACTGGGATTGATTTTACACACATAATTTGTATTATGTAACTATCCTCCACTCACTGCATTTTGCCAGAGAAATCACCCTGCATTTATCGGGAGAGGTCGCTGTAGTTTTGGTTGTGAGTTCTGTTTGCTATAGTTCGTAGAGACTCTTTAAATAGGTTGTTTTCTGAGTAAATAGACTTTGTTTGCTGTAAAATAGACAGCTTGCTAAAAGTCCCCGCTCCACCTCCAACTCAGTGGCTGACACGGCGGTGTCAATAGATACTGGTAAAAGTTTTCAGGCGAGACAACTAGACGTTTAGCTGTCTACAGACTTAACCGCTTAACAATGCATTCTGAGTTGTCTACAGTAAACTGCCATTAAACAAATTATCTAAACAAAAGACCTGCTGCTGAATCCAGATTCTCATGTCTCAGAATCTGACTGGGCTTGTTGCAGAAAATGGCCTTGGAGAAGCCGCAGAACTCTAGGGCCCAAGATGTAACACAGCTGCCTAGATTAATGTTCTCTCTACTCTAAGCCAACGGTAGCCTAGAAATTTCTGTTGGCGATATAAGCAGACGAACACTTAATACATTTGCACAGCTTTCCTGTGTGAACAGGTTAACCTCAGCACTAGAATAGTGGACAAAGGAATGTCATATGAGCAAGTTAAGTGTTTATCCATAGATATCAGCAAAGGCAAATGTGTCTTAACCCAAGAACATTCCATTCCCCCCCCCCCCGCCCCACTACCGTTCCAGCAAAACTGTCCTCATCAGAATGTTATTGTCACTCTTCTGCTAAATTGTGGGCAATCTTGTGCCATATACTAAGGTTCACTAGAATCTGGGTTCAGAGCTCCCCAATTAGATCCATCCTAATATATCACACCAGTATCTTAGGCTGCATTTTACACTTCAACGTTAGCACTGGTGTGAAGCCATTCAGAATCAGGGCCCAATTTGACGCCGAGGTGAAGTGGAGCGAGATTCTCTGGATTTCACCAGTGTCCAGTCTGGGATCATGGGATCCATTGAAAACCCACCATCCACCCCAGGCCATTTTTAATTTAGGTGCCAGCCATGGCTCAGTTGGTAGCACTCTCGCCTCTGAGTCAGGAGGCCGTGGATTCAAGCCCCACTCCAGAGGTGGGAGCAAATAATCTAGGCTGGCACTTCAGCATAGTACTGAGGGAGTGCTGCACTGTCGGAGGTGCCATCTTTTGGATGAAATGTTAAACCGAGGCCCAGTCAGCCCTTTCAAATGGACGTAAAATATCCCATGGCACTATTCGAAGAAGAGCAGTGGTGTTCTCCCAGTATCCTGTCCAATAATGATCTCTCAACCAACATCACTGAACAGAGTGTCCAGTGATTTATCTCATTGCTGTGTGGGGGACCTTGCTGTGTGCAAATTGACTGCCCCATTTCCCTACATTACAACAGTAAGTACACTTCAAAAAGTACTTAATTGGCTGTGTTGGGAGAGAGCTCTGTATACACATCTATCCAGGCACACATAGATATCTCTCTCTCTCTGGCAGGGTGGTTAGAGTTCCAACCAGGCAGGAGCCAAGCTATGCAAGTAGGAACCTGAACCACAGCTAGCCGCCTCAGTCTAGTAACTGCAGCATAAATGTACCTTGAGAGTTTGTTACCTCTTGCATCACTTGATCTGCGCCTACAATGTAATCGGTTTGAGGTCTGAGACCTGCCAGGGCTGCCGGCGAATTTGGTTCAACGTCCTGTTGAATGGGAAAAGAAAACACAGTGAGGGTGCAAACCATTGATCTTGTGTCTGTGGACAGGTGCTACTTCTGCTGCTGCATCATTTAACCAAAGGTGAAACACAAAGCAGCATTGAACAAAAAGAGAGGAACGATTTATATTTTCACAGAACGAGCATACAAACAGAAATCAGTAAAACAAAGAAAAATTGTGAGCTAGGTTTCATAACCCACCAATGACCCATCCACTCACTAGCAACACCAATGACGCTCAGTGGCATATTTTTCATGAACTATTGCTCCTTTTTGTAAATCCGGTGTTTAGTAACATTGCTGATAGTATCAGGGGATAAATCTGTCACAAAGTGAAACATCTTTGGGATCAATCCATTGCCAGTGCTGGTTTATTACATTCGTCGACATTGCTGGAAGATGCTACGGGTTAGCTGTGCCCCATTTCACTGTTTGGCAACTAGGGAAAGGTTGCACGTAACCTTTAGAACATGCTGCCGATTAGAATTGAAGTGACGTTCATTACCAGCTGCACGAATGTGCATTTCCCCACCCCTGGACAAAGGACGAACCTCCTCTCGACAAAGCTGTGGCTGAAGAACACGTGGGGAACATGCCAATTGGGACAAGTGATGTTCCACCTCCGCTTGGAACTGGGAAGATACCACGCAGCCTGCTCTTAGAGGCTCACACAGCGCAAACTGCTCCTGCAACAACATGCATTTATATAGCGCCTTTAACACAGTAAAACGTTCCAAGGCGCTTCACAGGCACGTTATCAGACAAAATTTGACACCGTGCCACGTAAAGAGATATTAGGACAGGTGACCAAAAGCTTGGTCAAAGAGGTAGGTTTTAAGGAGCGTCTTAAAGGAGGAGAGTGAGGCAGAGGGGTTTAGGGAGGAAATTCCAGAGCTTAGGGCCTAGACAGTTGAAGGCAGCAATGGTGGCGCAAAGGAAGTGGGGGATGCACAAGAGGCCAGAATTGGAGAAGCGCAGAGATCTCGGAAGATTGCAGGGCAGGAGGTGACAGAGATCGGGAGGTACGAGGTCATGAAGGCACTTGAAAACAAGGATGAGAATTTTAAATTCGAGGCGTTGCTGGACTGGGAGCCAATGTAGGTCAGCGAGCATAGGGGTGATGGATGAACAGGACTTGGTGCGAGTTAGGATACGGGCAGCAGAATTCTTGGATGAGCTCAAGTTTATGGAGGGTGGAAGATGGGAGGCCAGCCAGGAGAGCATTGGAAGAGTCAGTGCTCAAATAATCATTCCTCGTTACAGGCGAGAGGTTTTAAAAATCTGTACAGTTTATATTTAACAGTCTGTTTGCTCTAAGAGCACTAACTGCCTAAGTTACATTTAAACTGATAATCAGGGCCGTGTTCAATTTCATGTGTACTCACCAGCACATGCCAGATATGTTCATGCGCACCTTCAAAACTGCAGAAGCGAACACTAGCTCCCAGCAGACCCTGTCCACCCCACATGTTACTGGGGACAACCTCCACCTCCCGCACCTTCGCGGCTTTCATGCTGTACACCTCCAGCTTCACCGGCTTCTCTGCATTGGCTTTCAGCAGGTCCTTAAAAGTGTCATTGTCCTTGTTCTGGAAAGTTTAAAAAGAAAAAGAATTTTAGCCACATTTCAGTTCAGTAATTGCAAATTTGCACCAACATAAATGAACTGGTAACGTAGGTAATTTTCAGCATAAACAACAACTTGCATTTATATTAGTAGTATTAACGTAGTAATAAGTCCCAAGGTGCTTCACAGGAGCGTTTTCAAACAAAATTTGACACCGAGCCACATAAGGAGATATTAGGACAGATTGAGTAAAAGCTTGGTCAAAGAGGCAGGTTTTAAGGAGCGTCTTAAAGGAGGAGAGAGGTGGAGACAGACAGGTCTAGGTAGGAAATTCCAGAGCTTAGGGCCTAGGCAGCTGAAGGCACTGCCGCCAATGGTGGAGGTTACAGAGATTGGGAGGGGCGAGGCCACGGAGGATGAGAATTTTAAAATCGAGGCACTGCCAGACAGGTCAATGAGTACAGCGGTTTGTGTTCAGCTTCTCTGAAGGTTTTTTTTTCCCAGTAACAGATGGGAACCTTCACGGTTCTTTTCTCCAAAAAGAGTAAAAGAGTGGCCTCAAATTATAACTGGCCCATATCAGGATCATCTGCCCTTAAAAAGAAACTGCAAGTGGCAGAAATCTGAAATATAATCTGAAAGTGCTAAAGCTACAAAGGAGGTCTGCCAATGTCTGCGAAGGGGACAGACAGAAGGTCTTCAGTTCCCCGTTATCCTTCGCCTCAGCCGTTGCCTTAACGAAGGAAAAGAATCTTTTGAAACAATAGAACACAAAAACAGAGGAAGTCATGATCAAACTGTACAGTGCTCCGATCAGACCACACCGCAAGTACTGCCACCAGTTCTGGTCACCAAGGCTATATCCAGTTGCAAAGAACTGCCTTTATAATGGGACTGAGCAATGAAGCTGTAAGTCGTCTAATACAGATGTGGGAGGTAGGTCATATTTTATCCGATAATGTCAGTTGTAATCTCACTTATAATCAGCAGGGAAAACGAGTTTTGACTCCTAGTAGAATTTAACATTTGTTTGACATCAAGGAATTTTAAGATAGAAAGAACCAGAGGGGAGGTTAGGAGAAAGATTTTTACACAGCGAGTTGTTATGATCTGGAATGCATTGCCTGAAATCGTGGTGGGAGCAATCGTAGGAACATAGGAACAGGAGGAGGCCATTCAGCCCCTCGTGCCTGCTCCACCATTTGATAAGATCATGGCTGATCTGTGATCTAACTCCATATACCTGCCTTTGGCCCATATCCCTTAATCCCTTTGGTTGCCAAAAAGCTATCTATCTCAGATTTAAATTTAGCAATTGAGCTAGTATCAATTGCAGATTCAATAGTAACTTTCAAAAGGTAATTGGATAAATACTGGAAAAGGAAAAGTTTTCAGAGCTCTGGGGAAAGAGCGGGACCAATTGGATAGCTCTTTCAAAGAACCAGCATAGGCACGATGGGCCGAATGGCCTCCATCTGTGCTGTATGATTCTATGTCCATGTGAACTGGGAAAAACACCCAACAATAGAATTACAGACTTTGTCCCTCCAAATAGGGGTTGCGCCTGGAAAGAGCATTTTGATGTATATAATAGTTGATGGTCACTAACGATTGTAGCGGTAGGAACAATATAAGGTAATGAATTAAACGCATGTCACAAGAATCATACTAAGTAACATTAGCTAAAGTGGGATTTATCCAATATGTCTAGTGACACCATGGCCTAAATTGTATTTTTGTGCATTTTGAGTTTAAAAAGCTTTGGTAAATCCAAAATTGATTAATGTATGTCTGTGAATACCTTTTACATAAACAAGACTTACCAGCCTGGTATGTCCCATGGTGAGAATGAAATCAAAGAATGGCTCCAAGCCTGCATTTTGAGCTGGGGAGTTTTCTTGTATCTAAAACAAGGTAAAAACATAAAATGCCTCATCAAACTTGACTTGAGTATTTTATTCCTGAGACCATCTGTAACATAGGTCAGATTGTTTGAGTTTGTGTTACTTGTTACAAATTTCAGGCCTTTTCTTTTAATTCATTGTCGGGATACGAGTGTGGCTAGTAAGGCTGGGATTTATTACCCATCCCTAGTTGCCCTGGAGAAGGTGGTGGTGATCCGCCTTCTTGAACCGCTGCAGTCCGTGTAGTGAAGGTTCTCCCTCAGTGCTGTTCGGGAGGGAGTTCCAGGATTCAGCGACCATGAATGAACGGCGATGAAGGAACGGCCTATACTAGATATTCTCTCAGGTTCAGCACCACCAGTCACTCCCATGAGCAGATCTCACATTCCCCCCCCCCCGATCAAGATTTACTGCCGCATATGTAGTCATATGATAGCAAGATCCGGGAACCGTAACAATGAAACCACCTATGCGTGCTGGATACCATTATCTCACACGTTCCCCCACACGTCCTACATTCTGGAAGGTACACTGATAAATACATTCTAGTGAGATAAGGCCAATTGTAAACCAACAACTGGTGTATTCCATACGTATCAGAGTATTTTTCAGTGGAAATTGATCTAATCCATTTTGTACTTCATAGCATTAAAACATGCCCTCTATCACTGTTAATATAAGAACAATTGTAAACAATTTTACAACACCAAGTTACAGTCCAACAAATTTATTTTAAATTCCACAAGCTTTCGGAGGCTTCCTCCTTCGTCAGGTGAACGGTATGGAATTTCCATACCGTTCACCTGACGAAGGAGGAAGCCTCCGAAAGCTTGTGGAATTTAAAATAAATTTGTTGGACTGTAACTTGGTGTTGTAAAATTGTTTACAATATAAGAACAATGAGAGATGGGAATAGATCCTCTGGTCCATCCAGCCTATCCTACATAATTGCGATACCTTGTGCATCACAATATATACACTCCCTACCCCCACCCGAAACCATGTGATCTCCTGGGCGAGGCGAAAAAAGATTTAAAAAAACAAAATTAAAAGGGCTAAATTTACTGAAACTAGTCATCCTTAACCTTTGTGTGTGTTTCCAATTCAAACTTCTGCAGACTGAGCTTGAACTCAACAAGCTGCCAAAAACTTGATCCCTGACCCTGCCGCAGCTCTCCAAGTCGGGGATTGGCTAATTGAATTGCCAGTTCAACTGGCTATCACCCTCCTGTGTGCGAGTCTCTTGCTACCTCCTGCTGGGCTAAGATGAATGAGGGGTACACCTGAACATTAAGCTGTCTTTTTCTCTTTCAGATGTTGCTATGCATTGCCAACATTTTCTGTTTTTAATTTGATTTTGAACCGTAGGAGTTTACAGCACAGAAGGAACCATAAGCCTCATTTCAACTCTTTGACCCCTGGGGTACACCACTTACAACCCCTCTCCACTTCCAGCAACACCCATTTACTAACATTGTTTCCTGTATGTCAACCAACTTTCTATCCAGAATGTTTTATTTCCATATGTACTGTACAGCTGAATTTTCCTAACAAGCTTCTTGTGAGACACCTCCTGTTGTGTATACTGTTGCCTTCTGAAACTGTTGACTTCCATTCATCTATCCATCGATTTTGTCGACTTGCCTTGAAGAAATCTGTGCTGACTGTCCTTGATTAACCCATACATTTCTAAATGCTTGGTAATTTCATCTTGAATTATGGATTCTAAGCGTTTACTCACAACTGAAGTTAGACTAACTGCTCTATAGTTACCTGGTTTATCCTTCTTTAACAAAGGTGCCACATCAGCAATCTTCCAGTCTCCAGCACGAGTTTTTTTAAAAATTCAACTCTTTAATAAAGTTATCAAATATTGTAAAGCCTCCCGAATCCATCCAAAAACACATGTTTTAAAGTCGCTTTTTAAAAATGATATCCTGAAAACTAAATAGGGGTCTATAACCAACAAAATATTATACGTCTATATAAACAAACAGTTAGCTCAATACATGAAGCATCATTAACTCTTCTTTGAAAATGTTTTTTTTCATATAAATCAACAAGTTTTGTCCCTTCAACTTTTATATATGTAAGGAATCTTACAACACCAGGTTATAGTCCCAACAGTTTTATTTGAAAATCACAAGCTTTCGGAGATTATCTCCTTCCTCACTCACCTGACGAAGGAGATAATCTCCGAAAGCTTGTGATTTTCAAATAAAACTGTTGGGACTATGACCTGGTGTTGTAAGATTCCTTACATTTGTCCACCCCAGTCCATCACTGGCATCTCCACATCACAACTTTTATTTAAGAAGCTTTCCTTTAATGAATGGAGAAAGGGGGGAGGGGGGGGGGAAGTTTATATATATATATATATATGAAAACTTTTTAAAAAAATAAAAAAATGATGACAGGCTGCTGTGAGCAGGTGTCTTATAACTCGGGACAGCAGCAAGACCCATCTGGGGACAGGACTGTCCAGTCCCAGAGCAGGACGCCAGTCCTGTGCCCTGTGGCCGGAGGTGAGGGCTGTTGCTATCGGCCTCAAGACACCGGTAACCCCGAGAAGGGGGGGGGGGAGGAGGGGGAAACGGTCGGTCGGTCGGCCGGCCTTCTCTCTGCCTTATTGCCTCTAACAGGGAGGAGGGGGATTAGATTACCGGGACATCCCGCCCCCGCCGAAGGGAAGTACCCGGCCTCTGCAAGTTGCCACGGCGGCAGTTTCCCTTCCATGCCCGGAGGGAGGCTCCTTGTTCTCCCTTCCCGGCCAGGCCCAGCCCCCCGTCTCTCTCTCTCTCTACCCACCCCATGGACGTGGTATCCCTCGTTGCCCCCGCTGGGGATTTCGACGCTCTGGGAGCCTCCCATCTTCCGCTCGGCTGCTGCCGCCGGCTCCTGTCCTCGCCTTCACTTGACTCCGATCCCCGGGCTTCACTGCGCACCGACCCGACCCGACCCGACCGACCCGTTCAACTCCCGCACCAGCGCCCCCTCCAGCCACCGCCACACAACTGACTCTAAATCAAAAAGCAAAATACTGCCCATGCTGGGAATCTGAAATAAAAACCAGAAAATTGCTGGAAAAAAAAGCTCAGCAAGTGAGGCAGCATCTGTGGAGAAAGAAACATCTTTTGAATTTCAAAATATACTTTATTCCATAAAATTTAAAGATACCGCAATTCCTAGGCGATACAATTCAAAAACACGGTACGATTCCAGTATTATAATTTAAAACACAGTACATATCTTAATATATCCTGTACAATACAAGGTGGGGTGGCCTTACACGGTGGCCTTCCCCCTTGAGCCTTTGCATAGGTCGCACCTCGCTTCAGTGCGTCCCGCTGCACGTACTCCTGGACCTTGGAGCGTGCCGGTTGGCAACATTCGGCCGTGGACAGCTCCTTCAGCTGGAAGACCAGCAGGTTTCGGGTAGACCAAAGGGCCTCCTTCACCGAGTTGATGGTCTTCCAGTAGCATTTGATATCTGTCTCGGTGTGCGTCCCGGGCAACAGCCAGAAGAGCACAGCGTTCTGTGTTACCGAACTCTCTCTCTCCACACCTTCTTCGCGAAGGGGCAGTCCATCAGGAGGTGGATGACGGACTCCTCCCCGCCGCAGCCTCGAGGGCAGCTCGCGGTGGCACTGAGATTCCGTGCGTGTTGGAAGGACCACACTGGGAGGGCCCTTCTCACCACCATCCAGGCTACAACCTGGTGCCTGTTGGTCAGTTGTAGCAATGAGACATTCTGCCAAATGGCGTTGGCCGTCTTGTGACGGGTGACTGTGATGGCGGATTGGCGGGGAATGGGCCAGACCTTGGCCACGGAGAGCAACACCGCGAGTACCTTGCACCTTATCACCAGGTTCCTGCCGGTTATGGAGAGGGAGCACCCCACCCACAAACCCAGCTTCTGTTTGGCCTTGGCGATCCTCTCCTCTGAACTCTTGGTGCAGGCCTGGGGTCTCCCGAACCAAATCCCCAACGCCTTCAAACAGAGTTAACGTTTCAGGTTGAAGACCTTGCGCCAGTACTGGAAGATGTTAAAAATATAAGTGTTAAAGAGCCTGGGGTAGGTGGGGAGGGAGAGGAACATAGGAACAGGAGTAGGCCATTCAGCCCCTCGTGCCTGCTCCGCCATTTGATAAGATCATGGCTGATCTGTGATCTAACTCCATATACCCGCCTTTGGCCCATATCCCTTAATACCTTTGGTTGTCAAAAAGCTATCCATCTCAGATTTAAATTTAGCAATTGAGCTAGTATCAATTGCCGTTTGCGGAAGAGATTTCCAAACTTCTACCACCCTTTGTGTGTAGAAATGTTTTCTAATCTCACTCCTGAAAGGTCTGGCTCTAATTTTTAGACTGTGCTCCCTACTCCTAAAATCCCCAACCAGCGGAAATAGTTTGTCACTATCCACCCTATCCATTCCCCTTAATATCTTATAAACTTCGATCAGATCACCCCTTAACCTTTGAAACTCCAGAGAATACAACCCCAATTTGTGTAATCTCTCCTCGTAACTTAACCCTTGAAGTCCGGGTATTATTCTAGTAAACCTACGCTGCACTCCCTCCAAGGCCAATATGTCCTTCCGAAGGTGCGGTGCCCAGAACTGCTCACAGTACTCCAGGTGCGGTCTAACCAGGGTTTTGTATAGCTGCAGCATAACCTCTGCCCCCTTGTACTCCAGTCCTCTAGATATAAAGGCCAGCATTCCATTAGCCTTATTGATTATTTTCTGCACCTATTCATGACACTTCAATGATCTATGTACCTGAACCCCTAGGTCCCTTTGGACATCCACTGTTTTTAACTTTTTACCATTTAGAAAGTACCCTGTTCTATCCTTTTTTGATCCAAAGTGGATGACCTCACATTTGTCTACATTGAATTCCATTTGCCACAGTTTTGCCCATTCACCTAATCTATCAATATCGCTTTGTAATTTTATGTTTTCATCAACACTGCTTACAATGCCACCAATCTTTGTGTCATCGACAAACTTAGATATGAGACTTTCTATGCCTTCATCTAAGTCGTTAATAAATATTGTGAATAACTGAGGCCCCAAGACAGATCCCTGCGGGACTCCACTAGTCACATCCTGCCAATGTGAGTACCTACCCATTATCCCTACTCTCTGTCGCCTTTTGCTCAGCCAACTTCCTAACCAAGTCCGTACTTTTCCCTCGATTCCATGGGCTTCTATCTTAGCTAAGTCTCTTATGTGGGACCTTATCAAATGCCTTCTGGAAGTCCATATAAATAACATCCATTGACATTCCCCAGTCCACTACTTTAGTCACCTCTTCAAAAAATTCAATCAGGTTTGTCAGGCACGACCTACCTTTCACAAATCCATCCTGGCTCTCCCTGATTAACTGAAAATTCTCGAGGTGTTCAGTCACTCTATCCTTAATTATAGACTCCAGCATTTTCCCCACAACAGATGTTAGGCTAACTGGTCTATAATTCCCCGGTTTCCCTCTCTCTCCTTTCTTAAAAAGCGGAGTGACATGTGCAATTTTCCAATCCAGAGGGACAGTTCCTGAATCTAGAGAACTTTGAAAGATTATAGTTAGGGCATCTGCAATGTGCTCACTTACTTCCTTTAAAACCCTGGGATGGAAACCATCTGGTCCTGGGGATTTGTCACTCTTTAGTGCTATTAATTTCCTTCATTACTGTTGCTTTACTTATGTTAATTTTATCGCGTTCCTGTCCCCGATTCAATATTAGTTTTCTTGGGATTTCCGGCATGCTATCCTCTTTTTCTACTGTAAATACTGATGCAAAGTAATCGTTCAACATGTCCACCATTTCCCCATTGTCAATGACAATATCCCCATTTTCAGTTTTTAAGGGGCCAACACTGCTCCTGACCACCCTCTTTTTCCTAATATAACTATAAAAGTTCTTCGTATTGGTTTTGATATCCCTTGTAAGTTTCTTTTCATACTCTCTTTTTGTAGCTCTTACTATCTGTTTTGTGACCCTTTGTTGATCTTTGTATCTTTCCCATTCGCCAGGATCTGAGCCATTTGTTGCCTTTTTGTATGCCCTTTCCTTATGTCTTATACTGTCCCTTACCTCTTTAGTTGTCCATGGCTGGTTTTTTTTGGCAAGTAGAGTTCTTGCCCCTCAGGGGTATAAACCGGTTCTATATCACGTTAAATGTTTCTTTAAACATTTCCCACTGATCATCAGTCGTTTTACCCATTAACAGATTTGCCCAGTTTACTGTGGACAGTCTCTGTCTCATCCCATTAAAGTCGGCTTTACCCAAGTCTAGAACCTTAGCAGCTGACTCACTTTTTTCCCTTTCAAACACTACATTGAACTCGATCATGTTATGATCGTTATTGGATAGATGTTTGCGTACAGTTAAGCCATTAACTAAATCTGGTTCATTACTCATTACTAAATCTAGTATGGCTTGCTCCCTTGTTGCCTCTAGGACATACTGCTGTAGAAAACTATCCCGAACACACTCAAGAAATTCCCTACCTTTCTGACAGTTGCTAGTCTGCTTTTCCAAATCTATGTGAAGGTTAAAGTCCCCCATTAAGACCACTATGCCTTTCTTACATGCTTGTCTAATCTCTGCATTTATACAATCTAGCACTTCAGAGCTGCTGCCAGGGGTCCTATACACAACTCCCACTATAGTCTTAGATCCTTTCCTATTTCTCAATTCAACCCATAAGGTCTCTGTTGGCTGCTTACCTCTCATTATATCCCCCTTTATCATTGAAGTGATTTCATCTCTAATCAATAAGGTTACTCCTCCCCCTCTTCCATTTTCCCTATCTCTCCTGTAGACCTTATAACCCGGTATATTTAGTTCCCAATCCTGACCATCCTGCAGCCATGTCTCAGTGATAGCTATCATGTCATACCCTCCAATTTGAATTTGAACCTGCAGTTCATTTAATTTATTCCTGATACTCCGTGCATTTTTACATAGAACTCTTAGTTGGGCCACACACCCTAGCCTGACCTTCAGCTTTGATGCTGGATTAATCACCTTACACCTTCTAGTTTTTACTTTATCTGTAGTGTCTAAAGTACACTTTCTTTCTGCTGCTCTATGCTTTTCCCTTTCACTTGTTCTTGAACAACTGTTTGTACTATTTGTATTGTAAATTTCCCCTGGGTCTTCCCCTCTCTTGCTGCTCTCAACTTTACTCCCTTCTGACTCCCCGCTCAGGTTCCCATCCCCCTGCCACTCTAGTTTAAACCTTCCCCAACAGCACTAGCAAACACCCCCGCGAGGACATTGGTCCCGGTCCTGCTCAGGTGTAACCCGTCTCGCTTGTACAGGTTCCACCTTCCCCACAACCAGTCCCAATGTCCCAGGAATCTAAATCCCTCCCTCCTACACCATCCCTGCAGCCACGCATTCATCCGGTCTATTCTCCTGTTCCTATATTTACTGGCACGTGGCACTGGTAGTAATCCTGAGATCACTACCTTTGAAGTCCTGCTTTTTAACTTAACTCCTAACTCCTTAAATTCACCTTGCAGGACCTCATCCCTTTTTTTAAACCTATGTCGTTGGTACCGATATGGACCACAACTACTGGCTGTTCACCCTCCCTCTCCAGAATGTCCTGCAGCCGCTCCGCAACATCCTTGACCCTAGCACCAGGAAAGCAACATACCATCCTGGAGTCACGTTTGCGGCCACAGAAACACCTATTTGTTCCCCTTACAACTGAATTCCCTATCACTATAGCCCTGCCACTCTTCTTCCTCCCCTCCTGTGCAGCAGAGCCACCCATGGTGCCACAAATTTGGCTCTTGCTGCTCTCCCCTGATAAGCCATCTCCCCCAACAGTATCCAAAGCGGTATATCTGTTTGAGAGGGAGATGGCCCCAGGGGACTCCTGCTCTACCTGCCTAGTCCTTTTACTCTGTCTGGCGGTCACCCAGTTCCTTTCTGCCTGCGTAATCTTTACCTGCGATGTGACCACCTCACTGAACGTGTTATCCACGATAGTCTCAGCAACATGGATGCTCCACAGGGGAAGAAAGAACAAAAGGGGAAGGTCTGTAATAGGGTAGAGGGCAAGAGTGATTAAATGACAAAAGTGATGATGGTGCAAGGCAAGGAGGGTGGTAATAGGACAGGTAAAGAAACAAAAGATCAGCCTAGAGGAGCTGTAAGTGCAACATCAGAACCATTACCAGCACTATATTACTAAGATGGGAATGGGGAACATTTTTTTTTAAAGGACGTAAAAACAGAAAATGCTGGAAACACTCAGCAAGTCAGGCAGCAGCTGTGGAGAAAGAAACAGTGTTAACGTTTCAGGTTGAACTCATCTACCTGAAACGTTAACTCTGTTTCATTCTCCACGGATGCTGCCTAACTTGCTGAGTACTTCCAGCATTTTATGTTTTTACCCCAGCCTATCCAGTCTTTCCTCATAGCTAAAATTCTCCAGTCCTGGCAACATTCTTGTAAATCTTCTCTGCACCCTCTCTAGTGCAATCTTTCCTGTAATGTGGTGACCAGAACTGTAAGCAGTACTATAGCTGTGGCCCAACTAGTGTTTTATACAGTTCTAGCATAACCTTCCTGCTCTTATATTCTATGCCTCGGCTAATAAAGGAAAGTATCCCGTATGCCTTCTTAACCATCTTATCTACCTGTCCTGCTACCTTCAGGGATCTGTGGACATGCACTCCAAGGTCCCTCTGTTTCTCTACACCTCTCAGTAACAGTTCTGGTCTCCATATTATAAAAAGAATATAGAGGCACTGGAGAAGGTGCAAAAAAGATTTACTAGGATGATACCAGAATGGAGAGGTTATACCTATCAGGAAAGATTGAGCAGGCCAGAGCTTTTTTCTCTAGAAAAGAGAAGACTGAGGGATGACCTGAAAGGGTTTGATAGGGTAGACATAGAGAAGATGTTTCCAATTGTGGGAGAAACCAGAACTAGGGGCCATAAATATAAGATAGTCACTAATAAATCCTATAGGGAATTCAGGAGAAACTTCTTTACCCAGAGAGTGGTTACAATGTGGAACTCGCTAACACAAGGAGTAGTTGAGGTGGATAGCATAGATGCATTTAAGGAGAAACTAGATAAACATGAGGGAGAAAAGACTAGAAGGATATGCTGATAGGGTTAGATAAAGTAGGGTGGGAGGAGGCTCGTGTGGAGCATAAACACCTGCAGGGACGTTTTGGGCCGAATGACCTGTTTCTGTGCTGTACATTCTACGTAATGTGTTTTGACAAAAAAAATGCCTGTAGCCGCCTGAAGAAATTTCTGTTTTGACTCGTTCTGTCAAATCGAAGTTGGAAGTTTCAAAATTGAGTAGTCAGAAATCAGAACCTTAGGTCTCAATTATACACAAGTGACTAAAGTCTGAATAAAATTGCTCATCGCGTTTGAATTTTAAATCATCAAGCAAATTTTAAATCATGCAGTATCAAATCACTCTCTCTTCCTAACAGCACTGTGGGAGAACCATCACCACACGGACTGCAGCGGTTCAAGAAGGCGGCTCATCACCACCTTCTCAAGGGCAATTAGGGATGGGCAATAAATGCTGGCCTCGCCAGCGACGCCCACATCCCGTGAACGAATATAAAAAAAAAATGAAAGTAAATGAAACTTTGTAACTTCACGCCTGAATTTCAACAACAACAAAAAAAAAATCTTGACTCACACCGTGGTTCTAAAGTAAACACTCGTCACTTTGAAAGAATGGGTAAAGTTTCGAAAAAGTTTCTCCTCCTCGCCCCCCCCCCCCCGGGGGGTGGTCTAACGCTCTCTGGCGCCCCCTGCTGCCGACGTCGCCTCGCGTCCCACGCCGGCCTTTGTTGTGTAGCAACGAGCGGCTGATTAGCAACCGAGAACGGGCGGTTGTCCCAGCAGACCACCAGGCAAGAGGCATTTTTTTTTTGTTGGTCTGGGCGTTGCTTTATAACATGCTTTCTAATTTCCGTCATTACTGCAGCATTTTCGTTTTAACGCTGATTGTAGCGATAATTATTGTTTATTATTATTTCTTTTTTTTGCTTTTCTTGTTCTAACCACAGAACGTTAGAAAAGGCAGCCATCCTCTCACCTGTGGGGGAAAAAAAAACATGGCAGGCAGTGAGTCAGCCACTTTGGTATGTTGAAACACGTTGGGCGCTATTTTAATCACAGTTTGCTTTTTTTTAAAAAAAAAAATGAATAATATTTTGAGTCTGTTTCATCTGGCAGTGCTTATAACCAGGATCACTGGTTTACGAGCCAAGTTCAACTTTTATCATCAGCTTTCAGGATGTTTTTGAAAAATGTGCCTATCCTTTTACAATAATCAGTGCCACTCAATTCATGGTGATTGAATCCACTCAAATATCGTTACATGGAATTCCATAGGTTTTTGCCGAATTTTGGAGATTGTATTCCACAATTCGTCCAAAAAACCTCAAACTGGAATCCTTGGCTATAAGTTGTAGATTTAGAATCATAGAAATTATAGCACAGAAAGAGGCCATTTGGCTCTTCAACTGGAGTTACGTGCTGTAGTCTAATTTTCCCGCCCTTTCCCCATGTCCTGGAAAATTGTGGGGCTAGAATTTCTGCAGGGGTTCTACCCCATAGAATTTACTTGTTTAAATCATAATCATAGAATCATACAGCACAAAAGGAGGCCACTCGGCCCACCGTGTCTATGGCAGCTCTTTATTTAAATCAATTTGTTTAAAGAAAATGCTCCTGAATATTAACTGTGTACCTGTTCAGAGTTTCCTCCTTTGGGAATATTAGAGTTCCTCTCTAATAATTTTTTTGATAAGCCTGCAGTAGTGATGTCACAAAACAAGCCTAATCTTCTGATTCCTCTATTTAAAAATGTTCTGATTCCTTTATTTAAAAAGGGAGCTAGAACAAAACCAGGGAACTATAGACCAATTAGCTTAACGTCGGTGGTAGAAAAGATAATAGAATCCTTACTCAAAGGTGTAATAGAAAAAAAATCTAGAAACCGAAAATATAATTAGGGCCGGATGGCCTACTTCTGTGCTGTAACCATTCTATGATGATAAAGGATAGTCAGCACAGATTTCAAAAGGGAAGGTCATATTTGACCAACCTTATTGAATTTTTTGAAGAGATAACAGAAAGGGTAGACAAAGGTAATGTAATAGATATTTGGATTTTCAAAAGGCCTTTGAATAAGTGCGCCACAATAGACTCATGGCTAAGGTCAGACCATGTGGAGTCAGGGGACAAGTAGCAGAATGAATAGCAAGCTGGCTACAAAACAGAGAATAGGGGTTAAACGTTGTTACTCAGACAGGCAAAAGGTAGGAAATGGTGTTCCACAGGGATCGGTGCTGGGACCACTGTTGACCATTTACATAAACGATTTGGACTCGGGAATCGGAAGTACAATTTCAAAATTTGCGGACGACACCAAATTGGGAGGTATAGTTAATACTGAGGAGGACTGCAACAAAATACAGGAAGACATTAATAAACTTGCAGAATAGGTGTGTAATTGGCAGATGAATTTTAGTATAGATAATTGTGTAGGAAGAATAAGGAGGCCACATACACCTTGGAAAATAAGAGTCTAAATGGGGTAGAAGAGCAGAGGGATCTGGGGGTACAGATACGTAAATCACTAAAAGTAGCAACATAGGTTAATAGGGCCATTTTAATAAAAAGCAAACAAAGCATTGGGGTTTATTTCTAGAGGGACAGAATTGAAAAGCAGAGAAGTTATGTTAAACTTGTATACAACCTTGATTAGACCACGCTTGGAGTACTGTGAACAGTTCTGGTCTCTGTGTTATAAAAAGGATATAGAGGCACTAGAGAAGGTGCAAAAAAGATTTACTAGGATAATACCAGAACGGAGAGGTATACCATCAGGAAAGATATAGCAGGCTGAAGCTCTTTTCTCCAGAAAAAGAGAAGACTGAGGGGTGACCTGATAAAGGTCTTTTAAGATTATGAAAGGGTTTGATAGGGTAGACGTAGAGAAGATGTTTCCACTTGCGGGGGAGACCAGTACCAGGGGCCATTAGAAAATCATAATATGATTAGGCAGAGCCAACATGGTTTTATGAAAGAGAAATTGTGTTTGATGAATCTATTAGTTTTTTGAAGATGCAAATAGAAGGGTAGAAAAAGGGGAACCAGTGGATGTAGTGTATTTGGATTTTCAAAAGGTAGTTGATAAGGTGCCATACAAAAGGTTGTTACACAAGATAATGGGTTGGGAGTAATATATTAGCATGCATAGAGGATTGGTTAATGGACAGAAAACAGGGAGTAGGAATAAACAGGTCATTTTGAGGTTGGTAGGCTGTAACTAGTGGGGTGCCGCAAGGATCAGTGCTTGGGCCTCAGCTATTTACAATCTATATTAATGACTTGGATGAAGGGACCGAGTGTAATGTATCCAAGTTTGCTGACGATACAAAGCTAGGTGGGAAAGTAAGACACAGAGTCTGCAAAAGGATATAGACAGATTAAGTGAGTGGGCAAGAAGGTGGCAGACAGAGTATAATTTCGGGAAATGTGAGGTTATTCACTTTGGTACGAAGAATAGAAAATCAGAATATTTTTTAAATTGTGAGAAACTATTAAATGTTGATGTTCAGTGGGATTTGGGTGTCCTTGTACACAAAACACAGAAAGTTAACATGCAGACACAGCAAGCAATTAAGAAAGCAAATGGTATGTTGGCCTTTATTGCAAGGGGGTTGGAGTAGAAAAGCAAGGAAGTCTTGCTACAATTGTACAGGGCTTTGGAGTACTGCGTACAGTTGGATCTCCTTACCTAAGGAAGGATATGCTTGCCTTAGAGGTGGTGCAATGAAGATTCACTAGATTAATTCCTGGGATGAGAGGGTTGTCCTATGAGATTGAGTAGAATAGGCCTATACTCTCGAGTTTAGAATAATGAGAGGTGATCTCATTGAAACATATAAGATTCTGAGAGTTTGACAGGGCAGATGCTGTGAGGCTGTTTCCCCTGGTGGAGAGTCTAGAACTAGGGGGTATAGTCTCAGGATAAGGGGTGGGCCATTAACGACTGAGATGAGAAGAAATTTCTTTACTCAAAGGGTTGTGAATCTTTGGAATTCTCTACTCCAGAGGGCTGTGGATGCTCAGTCATTGAATATGTTCAAGACTGAGATCCACAGATTTTTGGACTCTTAAGGGAATTAATGGATATGGGGATCAGGAGGGAAAATGGAGTTGAGGTCGAAGGTCAGCCATGTCTTATTGAATGGCGGAGCAGGCTCGAGAAACCATATGGCCTACTCCTACTCCTATTTCTTATGTTCTTATAAATATAAGATAGTCACTAATAAATCCAATGGAGAATTCAGGAGAAACTCCTTTACCCAGAAAGTGGTTAGAATGTGGAACTTGCTACCACAAGTAGCAGTTGAGGCGACTAGCATAGAAACATTTAAAGGGAAGCTAGATAAACACATGAGGGAGAAAGGAATAGAAGCGTATGTTGATGGAGTTAGATGAAGAAAGGAGAGAGGAGGCTCATGTGGAGCATAAACAGTGGCATCAACCTCATGGGCCGAATGACCTGTTTTTGTGCTGTACATTTTATGTAATTTCCCTTTTTCATTTTTTTAAACAATATATATGAAATGTTATTTACGAACAATCCACTAAAAAGTAAATGTCAGTAATCTAATGCCAGATTTGTATTCCTTCACTGAGGACATTGTCATTACTTGTTAAATGAAAGGAGTATCTTCGCTGGCAAAATCTACCATAATACCTGCTGCACAAAAAAAAAGAAAGAACTTACGTTTATCAAGTGCCTTTTACAACCTCAAGATGTCTCAAAGCGCTTCCAAGTACTTTTGAAATGTAGGAAAACAGCAGCCAATTTGCACACTAGGTTTCACAAACAGCAACGAGATAAATGACCAATTAAACTGTTTTAATGGTGTTGGTTGAGGGATGAATGTTGGCCAGGATACCAGGTAGACAACCCCAGCTCTTCTTTGAAATAGCACCACGGGATCTTTTACAACCACCAGGGAGGGCAGATAGGGCCTCAGTTTAACATCCCATCCAATGGAGAGCACCTCCAACAGCACAGCACTCCCTCAGATTGCACTGGGAGTGTCAGCGTAGATTTTACACTCAAGTCTCTGGAGTGGGATTTGAACCCACAACCTTCTGACTCCAAGGCGAGAGCTCTACAATTGACACTATAATGTCAGTAGCAGCAGACTGGACTCGATTCAAATAATTGTAAATAACATTGCTAGGGGATGCAAGTGACTCAGTAGGTAAATACACCCTGTGGCATGTTAGTAAGCCATACATTAAAAAGATAGACGCTTCCCACGCTTGATCCCTGATCTGTGCTGAATGGGATGAACTCTGCCAGGGCCACAGTGGGGATGCTACTGTTGATTAAGTATTCGTTGTCACAGACCAGATGCACCCAGTAATCCTTGGTGAGTTGTTTGCTTACTAAAAGTGGGCGAAGGAATGCTATCGCTTTGTTTGTGAGAGGCATCGTTGCATGCCCTGCACTCCGGTATCCTATGACTGGATCTGGTCTTCCCGATAGGTCTCTGAACCCATCCCTGGGCCAACAGTCGCTTATATAGTTGGAGCACCTGGCATTTCTTGTGTCACCCCATGTGTTCTCACCCTGTGGGACTGGAGATTGGGACTAAGTGGACTAGCCTTTCAGAGAGCTGGCACAGGTGTAATGGACCAAATGATGACCTACTGTGGTGTAATATTCTGTGATTAGACTGGGTGGCTCATGTGCGGAGAATACCAGCACTGGCTCGATGGGCCAAATGACACGCTAAGCCACACTATGTGTAACATTCTGTGCGCTATTGTATACGGTATATTCATAACTTTTGGTATATTTTTCCTTTGCTTTGAATTCAGGCATCGGTAGCTTACTACTGTCAAGAAAAATACTTCAACCACGTGTTAAACGTTGCTAATGAAGAACTGAAGAAGTGCTGCAACGAACCTTTGCTGCTTTTCTTCAAAGCTTTCGCGAATTTAATGGAAGGTAAACAAAAAAAAACAGCTTCCTAAGAAATCAGGATGGACTTTCAGACCTCGGGATAAGATTGTTCCTCTGTAGCACTTGGGTGTAAAGCATCTCCCGGACAGAACACATAGAGGCAAGCCGTGCCGGGGAGATCATATGCCCATAACAGAGCCTACACAATTATTCTGTCCATTCATTTAAATATGTGGAGAATCGGGTGAACATCTTTGTGAGCACGTGATCCTCCGTCAGTCATAATATCAGCCGTAGCTCAGTGGTAGCACTCTGTCAGAAGGTCGTGGGTTCAAGTCCCACTCCAGAGACTTGTGCACAAAATTCAAGCTGACATTCCAGTGCAGCACTCTCAGGTGGATGTAAAAGACCCCATGGCACTATTTCGAAGAAGAGCAGGGGAGTTCCCCCCAGTATCCTGGCCAATATTTATCCCTCAACCAACATTACTTAAAAAAACTAGATGACCTGGTCATTATCACAAGGTTTGAGGGCAAATTGGCTGCCCCGTTTCCTACATTACAACAGTGACAACGCTTCAGAAGTACTTCATTGGCTGTGAAGCGCTTTGGGCCGTCCTGAGATCATGAAAGGCGCTATAGAAATGCAAGCCTTGCTTTTTTTTTCCATGTCCGACCTTCCTCCATGCATTTCACCCAGGTGATACTTCATGCCCAAATCAGCTATGGCTCATTACAACAGTGACAACACTTCCTGAGGTCATGTAAGGTGCTATATAAGTGCAAGTCTTTGTTTTTTCTTTGCAAAATTATCCCACTTGAGTGTCAATTGGAAAAGTGCTCCATTCCCCAGTGACTAAGCATCTATAAAGAAAATAAAGCACATTCCTCTCAAACTTTGGTATTGACTTCCACTTAACATATCCCTCCAGCGGCATGCCTGAGTCCAGGAACTCACTACGTTAGATACTAAATACTAGATAAGAGCTGAATTCCAGAGGTGAGGTGAGAGTGACTACTCTTGACATCAAGGCAGCATTTGACCATGTGTGGCATCAAGGAGCCCTAGTAAAATTGAAGTCAATGCGAATCAGGGGGAAAACTCTCCAATGGCTGGAGTCGTATCTAGCACAAAGGAAGATGGAAGTGGTTGATAGAGGCCAAGCATCTCAGTCCTAGGACATCGCTGCAGGAGTTCCTCAGGTCAGTGTCCTAGGCCCAACCATCTTCAGCTGCCTCATCAGTAACCTTCCTTCCATCATAAGGTCAGAAGTGGGGATGTTTGCTGCTGATTGCACAGTATTCGGTTCCATTCGCAACCCCTCAGATAATGAAGCAGTCCATGCCCGCATGCAGCAAGACGTGGACAACATCCAGGCTTGGGCTGATAAGTGGCAAGTAATATTCGCACCAGACAAGTGCCAGGTAATGACCATCTCCAACGAGAGAGAGTCTAACCACCTCCCCATGACATACAATGGCATTAACATCGCCGAATCCCCCACCATCAACATCCTGGGGGTCACCATTGACCAGAAACTTAACTGGACCAGCCACATAAATACTGTGGCTACAAGAGCAGGTCAGAGGCTGGGTATTCTGTGGCAAGTGACTCAGCTCCTGACTCCCTAAAACCTTTCCACCATCTACAAGGCACAAGTCAGGAGTGTGATGGAATGCTCTCCACTTGCCTCCACCTGGATGAATGCAGCTCCAAGAACAATCAAGAAGCTCGACACCATCCAGGACAAAGCAACCCGCTTGATTGGCACCCCATCCACCAGCTTAAACATTCACTCCCTCCACCACCGGCGTACCATGGCTGCAGTGTGTACCATCTACAAGATGCACTGTGGCAACTCACCAAGGCTTGTTCGACAGCACCTCCCAAACTCGCGACCTCTGTCACCCAGAAGGACAAGGGCAGCAGGTGCATGGGAACAACACCACCTGCACATTCCCCTCCAAGTCACCCACCAGCCCGACTTGGAAATATATCGCTGCTCCTTCATCGTCGCTGGGTCAAAATCCTGGAGCTCCCTACCTAACAGCATTTTGGGAGAACCTTCACCACATTGGACTGCATCGGATCAAGGCAACGGCTCACCACCATCTTCTCAAGGGCAATTAAGGATGGGCAATAAATGTTGACCTTGCTAGCAACGCTCCCATTCCATGAATGAATTAAAAAAAACTTGGGCATGAACTTGATATTTTGTTCCATAGTGCAACATATTACTACAGAAATGCCTCACCCATTGGCCATCCACATTTTTCATTGAGATTCACCGATTGAGAAGACTCCTAAAGTGTTAATTAATGATTCTTTCCCTGGATTTACTTTCTCATTTATTTTATCCTTCCTCTTTTCAATACCACTCCCCAATCTCTGCTTATCCAATTTCAAGGACTAATTATTTATGATTTCACGCTTCCTTGCCTGTCAAGAGTGCACCTGGGTGTGAACCATGCACAATTTTCCAGGTGCTTAAATTAATGAAGAATGAAAGAATTTGTATTTATATAGCACCTTTCACAACTTCAGTTAAAAGAAAAAGCATACAACATGGCAAAGATTACTGGTAAGCCCGAAGATTGGGAAAACCTTAAAAACCAGCAAAGGATGACTAAAAGAATAATAAAGAGGGAGAAAATAAATTATTGAGAGTAAACTAGCAAGAAATATAAAAACTGACAGTAAAAGCTTCTACAAGTATATAAAAGGGAAGTGGGCAGCTAAAGTAAACATTGGTTGCTTAGAGGATGAGACTGGGGAAATAATAATGGGAAACAAGGAAATGGCAGTGGAATTGAACAGATATTTTGTATCTGTCTTCACAGTAGAAGACGCTAATACCAATAATAGTAGAAAATCAAGGGCAAGGGGGAGGGAGGAACTAAAAACAATCACAATCACTAGAGAAATAGTACTAGGTAAACTAATGGACCTGATGGCTTGCATCCGACGGTCTTAAAGGAAGTGGCTACAGAGATAGTGGATGCATTGGTTGTAATCTTCCAGAATTCACTAGATTCTGGAAAGGTCCCAGCAGATTGGAAAACCGCAAAAGTAACATCTCTATTCAAGAAGGGAGTGAGACAGAAAGCAGGTAACTATAGACCAGTTAGCCTAACCTCTGACATTGGGAAAATGCTAGTATCCATTATTAAGGAAGTAGTAGCAGGACATTTGGAGACTCATAATACAATCAAGGAGAGTCAACATGAAGGGGAAATCATGTCTGACAAATTTATTAGAGTTCTTTATTGGAGGGCAGGGTGGATAAAGGGGAACCAATGGATGCAGTATATTTGATTTCCAAAAGGCATTCGATAAGGTGCCACATAAAAGATTACTGCACAAGATAAGAGCTCATGATGTTGGGGGTAATATACTGGCATGGATAGAGGATTGGCTAACTAACAGAAAACAAAGAGTCGGGATAAAAGGGTCATTTTCAAAATGGCAATCTGTAACTAGTGGGCTGCCGCAGGGATCAGTGCTGGGGCCTCAACTATTACCATATATATCAATGACTTGGATGAAGGAAGCGAATGTCTTGTGGCCAAATTTGCTGATGATACAAAGATAGGTGGAAAAGCAAGTTGCGATGAGGACACAAAGTGTCTGGAAAGGGATATTAACAGGTTAAGCGAATGGGCAAAATTTTGGCAGATGGAATATAATGTGGGAAAATGTGAATCATCCACTTTGGGAGGAAAAATAAAAAAGCAAAATATTATTTGAATGGAGAAATACTACAAAATGCTGCGGTACAGAGGGATCTGGGTGTCCTCGTACATGAAACACAAGAAGTCAACATACAGGTGCAGCAAGTAATCCGGAAGGCAAATGGAATATTGGCCTTTATTTCTAGGGGGATGGAGTATAAAAGCAGGGAAGTCATGCTACAACTGTACAGGGTGCTGGTGAGACCACACCTGGAGTACTGCGTATGTTCTGGTGCCCTTATTTAAGGACGGACATATTTGCATTGGAGGTAGTTCAGAGAAGGTTCACTAGGTTGATTCCAGGTATGGAAGGGTTGTCTTATGAGGAAAGATTGAACAGGTTGGATCTATACCCATTGGAGTTTAGAAGAATGAGAGGAGATCCTATTGAAACATACAAGATTCTGAGGGGACTCGATAGGGTAGATGCTGAGAGGATGTTACCCCTCATGGGGGAATCTAAAACTAGGGGGCATAATCTCAGAATAAGTGTCGCCTGTTTAAGACGGAAATGAGGAGGAATTTCTTCTCCCAGAGGGTCATGAATCTTTGGAATTCTTTACCCCAAAAAGCTGTGGAGGCTGAGTCATTGAATACATTCAAGGCTGAGTTAGACAAATTTTTGATCAGCAAGGGAGTCAAAGGATATGGGGAAAGGGCAGGAAAGTGGAGTTGAGATAAAAATCAGATCAGCCATGATCTCATTAAATGGCGGAGCAGGCTCGAGGGGCTGAATGGCCTACTCCTACTCCTATCTCTTATGATCTTTTAGGACTTCCCAAAGCACCGTAAAGCCAATTAATTACTTTTTCAGTGTAGCCACTGTTGTAATGTAGGCAAATGCAGCAGCCAATTTGCACACAGCAAGGTCCAACAAACATCAATGCTGAAAAGACCAATTAAACTGTTTTAGTGATGTTGGTTGAGGGATAAATATTGGTGAGGACCAGGGGGGGAAATCCCGTGCTCTTCTTCGAAATAGTGCCATGGGATTTTTTACGTCCTGAGAGGGCCGACGGGGCCTCAGTTTAATGCCTCATCTGAATGACGGCACCTCCAACAGCGCAGCTGCCCCTCAGTAATGCACTGGAGTGTCAGCCTAGATCATGTGCTCAGGTCGCTGGAGAGGGGCTTGAACCCACAACCTTCTGACTGAGAGAAGAGTGCTACCAATGCGACAAGGCTGATACATTAATGTCAGAAGGTAGTGGGTTGAAGCCGATCTCCAGAACTCGAGCACATAGGCCTGGTTTTTCCAGCGGGAGGTGCATGTCTGGTGGGGGAGAACTCCCCTGCTCTTCTTCGAATAGTGCCATGGGATCTTTTATGTCCACCTGAGAAAGCAGACGGGGCAGGAATCGGGGTTCAGGTAAACTAGATGTTGGGGTGGGGTGGTGGGGAAAGGCTTATACCTGGAATTTCCGTGGATTTCTCCCATCATAATGTTGCTGGACGATCAGCGGAAACCCCAGAGAAGCAGCGTAAATGGCCACTTACGTTGTTTCTGCAGTATTTCTATCAAAGTTACGGTGGGAGATCGTGAGAACTACGCGGAAATTTTATCCCGAAGTCTTTAAATACGAATTAGCTCAGGTTGTAGGGTGGGCAATGGGGAGAATGAGAATAACATCAGGTAAATTAACATAACGAGGGACTGATTAATGTAAGAAAATTAATAAGGACTTCTATTAAGTGCCTTTAAAAGAATGCTACAAGCACTTGGAGCAAGATCATTAAATTAGTTAGAGGAAGGTGTAGCAGTAGGTAATTTTGGTGCAACAGGGATTACAGAAAGGTGGGTCATCCCAGATAATGGGAATAAATTCAATTTCAAAGACAGAAGAGGAAGAAGGGCAGCTATAATGTTCAGGAAAAATGGGAATTGAGGAAGGTGAATATCTCAGGAGAAGGCACAAAATGAAATAGTATGGCTTGAGTTAGCTGACAAACGGAGGACTGGATTAACAACGGGGTTGTCTGCAACTTCCACCTACAACTCCCTAGCGGCATAAAGATGATGACAACATATTATGTGCTGAGATAAGAAGGATATAATAAAGACACTGATTGAAAGGATATAATAAAGACACTGATTGAAAGGATATAATAAAGACAATGATTGCATTTACACAGTCCAATAAACAGAATCCCTTAATGAAAATAAAACTGAACTAGTGAATGTGGCACAAAGTCATCGGTCGATAATCCCACTATGGGTAACTCGGATGTAGGGCTAGTTCTTACCAGTTATTAGGATAATATCCATAATAACAGTCACTGCATTTCAAAAGTAATTCATTAAATGAAGCGCTTTGAGACATTTCAACATGATAAGGTGCGATTATCAATGCGTTCTTTCTTTCCCCTATATCTATACAAGTATCCTGTACTTATTTATTTATATTATTGTTTAATATAGAATTGGAAGACTCTCAAGGGAATAGTGACATAAGGTGTAAGGGGGGTGAGCTATGAGCACTGAGGTAGAGTGTAATTACAGTATGATTTTCTGACTCCGAGGTGAGAGTGCCACCAATGAGCCAAGGCTGGCATGAGTCCGTGTCCATCGGCCAATATATCCTTCCTGAGGTGCGATGCTCAAAACTGAACGCAGTACACCAGATAGGATCTGACCAAGCCTTTGTACGACTGAAGCATAACTCCCTCCCCTTCGTATGGGCCCAAGTTGAATTCCTGGCCTGGGCTGAGCTAGTTGACTTCAGCTGGGATGGTGATGGGGGGCACTGTCCCTGGGTTAGAGAAGGAGAAATTGGTTCCTACTTCTGATCACTAACCCACCCTACTGGGAATGCAATATGTGGATGGCGGGTGAGAGTAAGATTGACTCAGCTCTGATGCACCGTGCAGTCGAATAACCCGCCGACACTCACCGTTAAGACTAAGACATGAATAACCTGGGCAAAATACCAAACGGCACCTGATACCTGTGGAACTATACCCAGTAAGAAGTCAATGTCTTCAGCAGAGGAGGGAAGGGTGATTTTAGATGCATTTAAGTACATGAGGGTGAAAGGAATAGAAGGGTATGTTGATAGGGTGAGAAGAAGTAAGGTGGTAGGGGGCTAATGAGGAGCAGAAACACTGGCACAGACCAGTTGGACCGGAGGGCATGTTTCTGTGATGTAAAATTCTATCTATTCCACCCCTTCGAGATAAAGGCCAACGTTTTGTTAGCTTTTTCGAAAAGTTTTTGTGCCTGTGCATTAGCTTTTTAGTGATTTGTGTACCTGGACACCCAAAGCCTTTTGCTCCTCCACAGTTCCTAGACATGTCTCTCAGAAATGTCTTAAAGTACTCCACATGCAATAAATTATTTTGCAGTGTAGTGACTGTTGTTCTGTAGACAAACACAACGAACAGCAATGAGATGAAAGACCTGCTAATATGTTTTGTGATGGTAATGGTTGAGGGGGGAATGTTGGAGCAAAGCACCAGAGCAACTCCCTCCTCTTATTCAGGTGGTGTCACGTGATCTTTAACATCCAATATAATCAACAAAATAGACAGATGTGGTGTTAGTATAACACCTTATCCAAAGGACAGCACTTCTGACAATACAGCTCCCCGCTTAATGTTGCATTGGAGTGTCAACCTAAATTGTGCACTGTAGTCCTGTACTGGGGCGTACTGTAACTCAAAGGCAAGAGTCAACCAACTAAGCCAAGCTGAAACTGTGGACGTACTGATGGGACAATTAATGTACTGGAGAGATAGGCTTCAATGGGCTGAATGCACTTTTCTCATCCCTGTTCTTAAAGGTGTGCCACTACTTTCACAGGTCATACCCAAGAAGCCATCAGAGACCTCGAGGCAATCAAGAGCAAGCCAAATGTTTCACTGTGCTCGATTATCGCCCTCATTTATGCGCATAGAAAGAGCTCAATAGTTGGTAGGTGCTTCAAGATTTATTATGCTCTCGTTTAATTCTGCCCACCTGGAACTGTTAATAGAATTCACAATAAATATGAACAGGCACAGAGAGCTGAAATATTCATGGGATTCACTGCTATATATAACTTCCTGGAGAAACACATATATAGTTGCTTCTTGAATCCTGTTTGCTTCAATGGCTTTCTGGATAATTTTTGCTACAATTCCATTACCCTTTTGTAATATTATTAGTATCAATTTGTGGATCTCCTGTTGTTCACGGTAAATTGGAGTGTACACTGTTTCATAAGGACAGAGGCATTATACCATGTTTTGCGCAATGTATTATTCACAGCGAAGGTGCAGCCATGTGTAACAGCACTGTCCTTTTGAGGCCACCAGGTCTTATTTCTGTAATTATATTCACTTCCTGATTAATTTCTTTTATGTCTTAGTTAGGCTAGGTCAATTGAAAATTTCAGAACTGAGATTGATAGATTTTTATTAGGCAAGGGTATTAAGGGAACCAAGGTGGGTAAATGGAGTTTAGATACAGATCAGCCATGATCAAATTGAATGGCAGAACAGGCTGAGGGGTTGAATGACCTCTTCCTGTTCCTATGTTCCTAGGTACATTCTGAAGTCAATTTGAAATTGTTCTCTGGGAAAGTTTCTTTGAAACTACAGGGAAATGGCTATCATCTTTTTTTTAAGCGTGACACAGAAATTTGCATGTGTGACAAAATGTGACACCTGAAGTAGAGGAAGAGGACCATTATCACAACAGTGGACGAGGACAAAATTCCAGTACTACAAAGGAACCTAAAAAAATAAGTCAAGGGGAGGAACTTACTGGATTTAGTATAAGTTTAAGAAAATGGATATGGAGAAAAATAATGGGACTTAAGATAGATAAATCTCCAGGACCTGATGGTTTCCACCCTAGGGTATTAAAAGACCAGGTGGGGAAATTGCAGACGCGTTAATCAGAATTTTGCAAAGCTCTCTAGATTTGGGAATTGTGCCTTTGGATTGAAAAATTGCAAATGTCACTCCATTATTTAAGACAGGAGAGAGGGAGAAACCAGGAAGCTACAGACCTGTCAGTTTAATGTCAGTTGTGGGGAGGTTACTGGAATCTATCATCAGGGACAGAGTGACTGAACACTTGAACAAGTATGAGCTGATCAAAGAGAGTCAGCATGGATTTGTGAAGGGTAGGTCATGTCTGACTAATCTAGTTGAATTTTTTTCAGGAGGTCACTAACATGGTGGATAGGGGAGTCTCTATGGATGTTGTCTATATGGACTTCCAGAAGGCATTTGATAACGTTCCGCACAAGAGATCATTAGCAAAAATGAGAGCGCATGGAATTGGAGGCAACCTTGTGACGTGGGTCTGTAATTGGTTGGGAGGTAGGAAACAGAGTAGGGCTAAAATGAATGTACTTTGATTGTGTTGTGACAAGTGGAGTTCCCCAGGGATCTGTACTGGGGCCTCAGCTTTTCACCATATTTATCAACGACTTGGATGATGGAATAAAGAGTTGTATATCCAAGTTTGCAGATGACACTAAATTAGGAAGTTGTGTAGATGGGAGCAGGTAGTTGGAAAAGGATACAGACAGATTTAATGAATGGACAAAACTGGCAGAATGAGTTCAGTGTGGGGAAGTGTGAGATAATCCACTTTGGATCCAAGAAAGGCAAATCGGAATATTTTCTTCATGGTGAGAGACTAGGAACTGTGAAGGAGAAAAGGGATTTGGGTGTCCGTTTACACAAATCACTAAAGGCTATTGCACAGGTACAAAAAGTAATCAAAAAGACTAATGGAATGTTGGTCTTTATCTCAAGGAGGTTGGAATGTAAAGGGGAGGAAGTTATGCTTCAGTTGTATAGATCAGTTGGGGAAAGGCCAATTTTGATGGTATTAGACAGGAACTTTCAGAAGTTGATTGGGAGAGTCTGTTGGCAGGCAAAGGGACGTCTGGTAAGTGGGAGGCTTTCAAAAGTGTGTTAACCAGGGTTCAGGGTAAGCACATTCCTTATAAAGTGAAGGGCAAGGCTGGTAGAAGTAGGGAACCTTGGATGACTCAGGAGATTGAGGCCCTAGTCAAAAAGAAGGAGGCATATGACATGCATAGGCAGCTGGGATCAAGTGGATCCCTTGAAGGGTATAGAGATTGCCGGAGTAGAGTTAAGAGAGAAATCAGGAGGGCAAAAAGGGGACATGAGATTGCTTTGGCAGATAAGGCAAAGGAGAATCGAAAGAGCTTCTACAAATACATAAAGGGCAAAAGAGTAACTAGGGAGAGAGTAGGGCTTCTTAAGGATCAACAAGGTCATCTATGTGCGGAACCACAAGAGATGGGTGAGATCCTAAATGAATATTTCACATCGGTATTTACGGTTGAGAAAGGCATGGATGTTAGGGAACTTGGGGAAATAAATAGTGATGTCTTGAGGAGTGTACATATTACAGAGAGGGAGGTGCTGGAAGTCTTAACGCGCATCAAGGTAGATAAATCTCCGGGACCTGATGAAATGTATCCCAGGACGTTATGGGAGGTTAGGGAGGAAATTGCGGGTCCCCTAGCAGAGATATTTGAATCATCGACAGCTACAGGTGAGGTGCCTGAAGATTGGAGGGTAGCAACTGTTGTGCCTTTGTTTAAGAAGGGCGGCAGGGAAAAGCCTGGAAACTACAGACATCTGTACATCTTTTCTGCACTCTTTCTAGTTTAATAATATCCTTTCTATAATAGGGTGAGCAGAACCTGACATCTGTAGTGGGTAAGTTGTTAGAGGATATTCTGAGAGACAGTATCTACAGGCATTTGGAGAGGCAGGGACTGATTAGGAACAGTCAGCATGGTTTTGTGAGTGGAAAATCATGTCTCACGAATTTGATTGAGTTTTTTGAAGGGGTAACCAAGAAGATAGATGAGGGCTGTGCAGTAGACATGGTCTACATGGACTTTAGCAAAGCCTTTGACAAGGTACCGCATGGTAGGTTGTTACATAAGGTTAAATCTCACGGGATCCAAGGTGAGGTAGCCAATTGGATACAAAATTGGATTGACGACAGAAGACACAGGGTGGTTGTCGAGGGTTGTTTTTCAAACTGGAGGCCTGTGACCAGCAGTGTGCCTCAGGGATCGGTGCTGGGTCTGCTGTTATTTGTTATTTATATTAATGATTTGGATGAGAATTTAGGAGGCATGGTTAGTAAGTTTGCAGATGACACCAAGATTGGCGGCATTGTGGACAGTGAAGAAGGTTATCTAGGATTGCAACGGGATCTTGATAAATTGGGCCAGTGGGCCGATGAATGGCAGATGGAGTTTAATTTAGATAAATGAGAGGTGATGCATTTTGGTAGATCGAATCGGGCCAGGACCTACTCCGTTAATGGTAGGGCGTTGGGGAGAGTTATAGAACAAAGAGATCTGGGAGTACAGGTTCATAGCTCCTTGAAAGTGGAGTCACAGGTGGATAGGGTGGTGAAGAAGGCATTCAGCATGCTTGGTTTCATTGGTCAGAACATTGAATACAGGAGTTGGGATGTCTTGTTGAAGTTGTACAAGACATTAGTAAGGCCACACTTGGAGTACTGTGTACAGTAGTAGAGGCGGGTACAATTTTGCCTTTTAAAAAGCATTTGGACAGTTACATGGGTAAGATGGGTATAGAGGGATATGGGCCAAGTGCAGGCAATTGGGACTAGCTTAGTGGTATAAACTGGGCGACATGGACATGTTGGGCTGAAGTGCCTGTTTCCATGTTGTAAACTTCTATCATTAGTCAGACCCCTTCTGGAGTACTATGTTTAGTTTTGAGCACCACACCTCAGGAAGGGTACATTGGCCTTGGAGAGGGTACAGCGCTGATTCACTGGAATTATACCAGGACATAATGGGTTGTATTATGAGGACAGGTTGGCTTGCATTCCCTCGAGTTTGGAAGATTGAGGGATGATCTAATTGAGGTGTTTAAAATGATAAAAGAATTCATTAGGTTAGATACAGAGAAGTTGTTTCCTATGGTGGTGGAATCCAGAACAAGGGGCCACAATCTTAAAATTTAAGCTAGGCCATTCAGTTGTGAAATCACTGTTTCACACAAAGGGAAGTGGAATTGTGGAATTATCTCCCCCAGTAGGCCGTGGATGTTGGGTTAATTGAAATATTCAAGACAGCAATAGACAGATTCTTTTGATCAGATTTCAAGAGATATGGATCAAAGGCGGGTAAATGGAATTGAGGTACAGATCAGCGATGATCTAATTGAATGGCAGAACAGGATCGATTGGATAAATGGCCTACTTATGTTCCTATGATGGAAGTGTCTCAAGCTATATATGTATATATATTATATATAGTTACTAATGGTTATTAATAATAGCTATGATTTTTTTAATGAAAGAAAATGTTCATGAGACATTTGCACAAGTTAGGTAATCTATATCGCAATCACTCACCCTCTCCAATTTAATCTTTTGAGCTGAGAACTTGTCTTCTCTGCTCAGTTAAAATCCTGTGCCCATGCCCAGCTCCTTTCCCCTAAATTGGAAATTCTCCCACTTCCCTCTCTCATCGGCTCAGCTTCCTGTTCCCTTGCTGGGGAAATCCTTCCTAAATAATGTGGTTGCCTCTTTAATTTTGTACTAGTGTTGATCCCCCCACTTCCGCCGCCAGATACTTGGTCAGTAGCAGGGCAGCGTAATTGTGCAAGATATTACACGTGTCTTTATCTCACGAGATTGTGAAATTCTACTCTACAATGGACAGCAGCAGCCAAGGTTCAATAGTGGTGATGTGATGATCAATGAATATTCAGCAGCCTGTGTGGATTGCCTTTGAGCTTTTATACAGAACTTTCCCTTGGGAGATAGGGTATATTGTATATCGTCTGCGGAAGGAACAGGCTTGATGGGCTGAGTGGGTCTTTCATCCTTTCATACTTTACATTGAGTCTACAGCACAGAAACAGGCCATTCGATCCAACTGGTCTATGCTGGCGTTTATGCTCCACACGAGCCTCCTCCCTCCCTACTTCATCTACCCCTATCAGCATACTCTTCTATCCCATTCTCCTTCATGTGCTTATCAAGCTTCCACTTGAATGCATCTATGCTATTTGCCTCAACTACTCCTTGTGATAGCGAGTTCCACAATCTAACCAGTCTTTGGGTTAAGAAGTTTCTCCTGAATTCCTTATTGGATTAATTAGTGACTATCTTATATTGATGACCTCTAGTTTTGGTCTCCCCCACAAGGAGAAACATTTTCTCTACGTCTACCCTATCAAACCCTTTCATTATCTTAAAGACCTCTATCAGGTCACCCCTCAGCCTTCTCTTTTCGAGAGAAAAGAGCCCCAGCCTGTTTAGTCTTTCCTGATAAGTGTATAGGAACACAGGAACAGGAGTAGGCCATTCAGCCCCTCGTGCCTGCTCCACCATTTGATAAGATCATGGCTGATCTGTGATCTAACTCCATATACCCACCTTTGGCCCATATCCCTTAATACCTTTGGTTGCCAAAAAGCTATCTCAGATTTAAATTTAGCAATTGAGCTATTATCAATTGCTGTTTGCGGAAGAGAGTTCCAAACTTCTACCACCCTTTGTGTGTAGAAATGTTTTCTAATCTCACTCCTGAAAGGTCTGGCTCTAATTTTTAGACTGTGCCCCCTACTCCTAGAATCCCCAACCAGCGGAAATAGTTTCTCTCTATCCACCCTATCTGTTCCCCTTAATATCTTATAAACTTCGATCAGATCACCCCTTAACCTTCAAAACTCCAGAGAATAAAACCCCAATTTGTGTAATCTATCCTCGTAACTTAACCCTTGAAGTCTGGGTATCATTCTAGTAAACCTACGCTGCACTCCCTCCAAGGCCAATATGTCCTTCCGAAGGTGCGGTGCCCAGAACAGCTCACAGTACTCCAGGTGCGGTCTAACCAGGGTTTTGTATAGCTGCAGCATAACTTCTGCCCCCTTGTACTCTAGTCCTCTAGTAAGGAATCTTACAACACCAGGTTATAGTCCAACAGTTTTATTTGAAAATCACAAGCTTTCGGAGCTTACCTCCTTTGTCAGGTGAGTGAGTGGAAGGTTCTCAAATCGCATCGCATATATTAGGCTGGGAGACGATCACACCAATCAAAGGTGTCGTTGGTGTTCAGACAGGTTAGCCACGGAAAACATTACATCCCAGTATACTGAATACACAATGGGTCAGATTACAAAGCCAGAGAGAGAAAGAGACCCGAAAGGCAGAGAGAGAGAGAGAATGTCCAGTTGTATTAAAAACAGATAACTTTTTTTCCCTAGTCCTCTAGATATAAAGGTCAACATTCCATTAGCCTTCATGATTATTTTCTGCACCTGTTCATGACACTTCAATGATCTATGTACCCGAACCCCTAAGTCCCTTTGGACATCCACTGTTTTTAACTTTTTACCATTTAGAAAGTACCCTGTTCTATCCTTTTTTGATCCAAAGTGGATGACCTCACATTTGTCTACATTGAATTCCATTTGCCACAGTTTTGCCCATTCACCTAATCTATCAATATCGCTTTGTAATTTTATGTTTTCATCTACACTGCTTACAATGCCACCAATCTTTGTGTCATCGGCAAACTTAGATATGAGACTTTCTATGCCTTCATCTAAGTAGTTAATAAATATTGTGAATAATTGAGGCCCCAAGACAGATCCCTGCGGGACTCCACTAGTCACATCCTGCCAATGTGAGTACCTACCCATTATCCCTACTCTCTGTCGCCTTTTGCTCAGCCAACTTCCTAACCAAATCCGTACTTTTCCCTCGATTCCATGGGCTTCTATCTTAGCTAACAGTCTCTTATGTGGGACCTTATCAAATGCCTTCTGGAAGTCCATATAAGTAACATCCATTGACATTCCCCAGTCCACTACTTTAGTCACCTCTTCAAAAAATTCAATCAGGTTTGTCAGGCACGACCTACCTTTCACAAATCCATGCTGGCTCTCTCTGATTAACTGAAAATTCTCTCAGTTCTGGTATTATCCTTTCTTATATATTATTAAACTGATTCACCCATCACCGGTGTACTCACTGACCTACATTGGCTCCCAGTCCAGCAAAGCCTTGATTTTAAAATTCACAACCTTGCGTTCAAATCCTTCCATGGCCTCGCCCCTCCCTATCGCTGTAACCTCCTCCAACACGACAATCCTTCGAGATCTCTGCACTCCTCCAATTCTGGCCTCTTGCACATCCCCGACTTTCATCACTCCACTATTGGCGGCTGTGCCTTCAGCTGCCTAGGCCCTAAACTCTGGAATTCCCTCCCTAAACCTCTCCTCCTCTCTACCTCTCCTCCGTTAAGACGCTTCTTATAATCTATCTGACCAAGCTTTTGATCACCTGTCCTAATATCTCCTTCTGTGGCTCGGTATCAAATTTTGTTTGTTAATCGCTCCTGTGAAGCGTTTTACTACGTTAAAAGCTCTATATAAATGCAAGTTGTTGTTGTATGTAGGCAGTATTCATACAAACTTTAAAGTTGCAAAATGTCCTTTCCTGATGCTAAAATGATTAACGAGAGTGTTACCTTTCTAAGACCAGGATGCCATTCAGGAACTTGACACAAGGCTCAAAGAAAGTCATAAAACTGCAGGAGAAAGAGCTCTGTATTATGCTAGTATCTTCTTGTGGTTTGTGGATCGTCATGTCGAAGCTAGAGAGTACGCTGACAGACTGATGAAAATGTCCGGTGGATCAAAGGAGGTATGTATTTTATGCTGTGCTAAGAAGAACTTGTATCTATGTAGTACCTAGTCACATCCTCGAGACATCCCAGAGCACTTCACAGTCAATGCATTACTTGTGAACTGCAGTCATTGTTGTTATGTCAGCAAATGAAGCGGCCATTTTATGCACATCAAAAGGTCCCACAAACAGCAATGAGATGAACGACCAGTTAATTCATTTTTAGTGTGTTGGTTGAGGGAAGTGTTGACAAGGACACCCTCCCCACTCTTCTTTGAATAGGACATTGGGATATTTTTGTCCATCTGCCTGAACCACTGGGATAACCAAGTGGGACTTCAGTTTAATATCTCATCTGAGAGAAGGCACCTCTGACAATGCAGCACTTCCTCAGTATTGCACTGAAGCATCATTGCTGTTTGAGGGACCTTGCTGTGCGCAAATTGGCTGCTGCGTTTCCCACATTACAACAGTGACAGTACACTTCAGAAATACTTAATTCGCTGTAAAGAGCTTTGAAATGCCCTGAGGTCGTGAAAGGCGTTATATAAATGCAAGTTCTTTCTCTTTCTATAATCAGGGGAGCTGTCAGGGCACTACAGTTAGCCTCTATATATCAAGATTGCTAAAAAAAAATTTATCACAAATAATTTTGCTCTATAGTTTGTCTGTTGAAAGCATATATTATGATATAAAATTTCTCATGAATGTGCATGCACCCAGGCAAGCTCCCTTCTATAAGTATAGTTATCCAGTATATTGCACCATTTAAGCCACATTTGGATCAATCCTCAGCTACCAATAAAAATGTACATGATTTGAATCACACAGACAACTAAATGACAATAAACCTCAAAGCTTATGCACACAAACCAAACATGTTTGAGAATTGGGATTTGTTGCATAATTAGTTAACTCAGTGTAGAACGAGAACTGAAACCTGGGCCTTCTGCTGTGGGAAACCCTTAATGTTTAAAGTTTAATGTAGCGGATTTTACGGCGTTTCGGTCAGACTGATGCTGAGTCTAACTTTAATTTTAAAGTTTTAAAAGTGCCCAGATGGTTTGTTGAACCAACGAGTTGTTATGATCTGGAATGCACTGCCTGAAAGGGCAGTGGAAGCAAATTCAATAGTAACTTTCAAAAGAGAATTAGATAAATACGTGAAGAGGAAAAAATTGCAGGGCTATGGGGAAAGGACAGGGGAGTGGGACTAATTGGATAGCTCTTTCAAAGAGCTGGCACAGGCACGATGGGCCAAATGGTCTCTTTCTGAGCTGTATCATTCTATGATTCTAGGAGCTTTAAGCTTGTAATGTTAGAAATCTGTCAACTTTTTGGTTGCCTCTTGCTTTATATTATTTTTCTCTGCTGATTTTTTCTTCTTCCCTCCCTTCCCAAATATTCTCCTCCTTGCAGTGCTGCTCATGAGTTAAGTGGCCATTAGTCATGTGCAAGTCCTAACAGGCTAATTGCTTGCAGGAGGCATCAAAGTTCAGTCAAATCCTACCCTTACCTATCATCAACGCACACATTTCCAACAGGATACCGGTAAACAATGTGAACCCTTTCTTAATTACTCCCTCCCTAACCCAAGGATGCTGAGACCAATAGGAGCACCATTTTGATTGAGATTAACTAGCTCAGCATTGACCAAGGATCGATCCTGGTCCTGGCCGTGATAAGAAGCTAAGAAATAGGAGCAGAGAAGGCTTACAGCCCCTCGAGCCTACTCCGCGGACCATTCGGTCAGATCATGGCTGATCTTCGACCTCAACTCCACTTTCCTGCCTGATGCCCATATCCCTTGATTCCCCTAGAGTCCAAAAATCTATCAGTCTCAGCCTTGAACATATTCAACGACTCAGCATCCACAGCCCTCTGGGGTAGAGAATTCCAAAGTTTCACAACCCTCTGTGTGAAGAAATTCCTCCTCATCTCAGTCTTAAATGGCCAACCCCTTATCCTGCAACTATGCCCCCAGTTCTTGACCCTCCAGCCATGAGAAACAACCTCTCAGGCCAACATGCCATTTGCCTTCTTTATTGCTTGCTGTACCTGCATGCTAACTTTTTGTTTTCCTTGTACGAGGACACCCAAATCTCTCTGAACACCTGATCCTAATGCAAGGTAGCAAATATAACACCGCTATTCAAGAAAGGAGGGAGAGAGAAAACAGGAAACTATAGGCCAGTTAGCCTGACATCAGTCATTGGGAAAATGCTGAAATCCATTATTAAAGATGTGGTAACAGGGCACTTAGAAAATCATAATATGATTAGGCAGAGACAACATGGAAATCATGAAAGGGAAATCGTGTTTGACAAATTTATTTGAGTTTTTTGAGGATGTAACTAGCAGGGTAGATAAAGGGGAGCCAATGGATGTAGTATATTTAGATTTTCAAAAGGCATTCGATAAGGTGCCACATAAAAGGTTGTTACACAAGATAAGGGCTCATAGGGTTGGGGGTAATATATTAGCATGGATAGAGGATTGGTTAATGGAAAGAAAACAGAGAGTAGGAATGAACAGGTCATTCTCAGGTTGGCAGGCTGTAACTAGTGGGGTGCCGCAAGGATCAGTGCTTGGGCCTCAGCTATTTACAATCTACACTAATGACTTAGATGAAGGGACTGGGTGTAATGTATCCAAGTTTTCTGACAATACAAAGCTAGGTGGGAAAGTAAGCTGTGAGGAGGACGCAAAGAGTCTTCAAAGGGAAATAGACAGGTTAAGTGAGTGGGCAAGAAGGTGGCAGATGGAGTATAATGTCAGGGAATGTGAGGTTATTCACTTTGTTAAGAAGAATAGAAAATCAGAATATTTTTTAAATAGTGAGAAACTATTAAATGTTAATGTTCAGAGGGATTTGGGTGTCCTTTTTTTATTCGTTCATGGGATGTGGGCGTCGCTGGCGAGGCCGGCATTTATTGCCCATCCCTAATTGTCCTTGAGAAGGTGGTGGTGAGCCGCCTTCTTGAACCGTTGCAGTCCGTGTGGTGACGGTTCTCCCACAATGCTGTTAGGAAGGGAGTTCCAGGATTTTGACCCAGCGATGATGAAGGAACGGCGATATATTTCCAAGTTGGGATGGTGTGTGACGTGCAGGTGGTGTTGTTCCCATGTGCCTGCTGCTCTTGTCATTCTAGGTGGTAGAGGTCGTGAGTTTGGGAGGAGCTGTCAAAGAAGCCTTGGCGAGTTGCTGCAGTGCATCCTGTGGATGGTACACACTGCAGCCACTGTGCGCCGGTGGTGAAGGGAGTGAATGTTTAGGGTGGTGGATGGGGTGCCAATCAAGCGGGCTGCTTTGTCCTGGATGATGACGAGCTTCTTGAGTGTTGTTGGAGCTGCACTTATCCAAGCAAGTGGAGAGTATTCCATCACACTCCTGACTTGTGCCTTGTAGATGGTGGAAAGGCTTTGGGGAGTCAGAAGGTGAGTCATTCGCCGCAGAATACCCAGCCTCTGACCTGCTCTCGTAGCCACGGTATTTATATGGCTGGTCCAGTTAAGTTTCTGGTCAATGGTGACCCCCCAGGATGTTGATGGTGGGGGATTCGGCGATGGTAATGCCGTTGAATGTCAAGGGGAGGTGGTTGGACTCTCTCTTTTTGGAGATGGTCATTGCCTGGCACTTATCTGGCACGAATGTTACTTGCCACTTATGAGCCCAAGCCTGGATGTTGTCCACGTCTTGCTGCATGCGGGCTCGGACTGCTTCATTATTTGAGGGGTTGCGAATGGAACTGAACACTGTGCAATCATCAGCGAACATCCCCATTTCTGACCTTATGATGGAGGGAAGGTCATTGATGAAGCAGCTGAAGATGGTTGGGCCTAGGACACTGCCCTGAGGAACTCCTGCAGCAATGCCCTGGGCTGAGATGATTGGCCTCCAACAACCACTACCATCTTCCTTTGTGCTCGGTATGCTCCAGCCATTGGAGAGTTTTCCCCCTGATTCCCATTGACTTCAATTTTACTAGGGCTCCTTGGTGCCACACTCGGTCGAATGCTGCCTTAATGTCAAGGGCAGTCACTCTCACCTCATCTCTGGAATTCAGCTCTTTTGTTCATGTTTGGACCAAGGCTGTAATGAGGTCTGGAGCCGAGTGGTCCTGGCGGAAGCCAAACTGAGCATCGGTGAGCAGGTTATTGGTGAGTAAGTCCCACTTGATAGCACTGTTGACGACACCTTCCATCACTTTGCTGATGATTGAGAGTAGACTGATGGGGCGGTAATTGGCCGGATTGGATTTGTCCTGCTTTTTGTGGACAGGACATACCTGAGCAATTTTCCATATTGTGGGGTAGATGCCAGTGTTGTAGCTGTACTGGAACAGCTTGGCTGGAGGCGCAGCTAGTTCTGGAGCACAAGTCTTCAGCACTACAGCCGGGATGTTGTCGGGGCCCATAGCCTTTGCACTCAGCCGTTTCTTGATACCACGTGGAGTGAATCGAATTGGCTGAAGACTGGCTTCTGTGATGGTGGGGATATCGGGAGGAGGCCGAGATGGATCATTCACTCGGCACTTCTGGCTGAAGATGGTTGCAAATGCTTCAGCCTTGTCTTTTGCACTCATGTGCTGGACTCCGCCATTATTGAGGATGGGGATCTTTGCAGAGCCTCCTCCTCCCATCAGTTGTTTAATTGCCCACCACTATTCACGACTGGATGTGGCAGGACTGCAGAGCTTTGATCTGATCCGTTGGTTGTGGAATTGCTTAGCTCTGTCTATAACATGTTGCTTCCGCTGTTTAGCATGCATGTAGTCCTGAGTTGTAGCTTCACCAGGTTGGCACCTCTTGTATACAAGATACAGTAAGTTAACATGCAGGTACAGCAAGCAATTAGGAAGACAAATGGTATGTTGGCCTTTATTGCAAGGGGATTGGAGTGCAAGAGTAAGGAAGTCTTGCTGCAATTGTACAAGGCTTTGGTGAGACCACAGCTAGAGTACTGTGTACAGTTTTGATCTCCTTACCTAAGGAAGGATATACTTGCCTTAGAGGCAATGAAGGTTCACTGGATTAATTCCTGGATTGAGAGGGTTGTCCTTGAGGAGAGATTGAGTAGAATGGGCCTATAATCTCTGGAGTTTAGAAGAATGAGAGGGCTTGACAGGGTAGATGCTGAGAGGCTGTTTCCCCTGGCTGGAGAGTCTAGAACTAGGGGTCTTCCTCTCAGGATAAGGGGTCGGCCATTTAGTACTGAGATGAGGAGAAATTTCTTCACTCGGAGGGTTGTGAATTTTTCGAATTCTCTACCCCACAGGTCTGTAGATGCTCAGTCGTTGAATATTCATGACAGATGGATAGATTTTTAGACTCAAAAGGAAATCAAGGGATAAGGGGATCGGGCAGGAAAGTGGAGTTGAGGTCAAAAATCAGCCATGATTTTATTGAATGGCGGAGCAGGCTCCCGGGGCCGTGTGGCCTACTCCTGCTCCTATTTCTTATGTCCTGGCCTTGATCTGTATGGTTCAGCAACTCAGTGCATAAACTCGCTGATCATCGTCAGAGCTAACATTAAAGAATTTCATGGGCATCACGATGCATCTGAGCAAAGCTCTGCAATTGTTAAGCTGATGTTATATTGCTCTATAACCGTCAGCTTCCAATACACAGGTCTCACACAGCCAACAACACCACCAAAGAAAAACTTGCCGGATTCAATAAGGCCAGGGGCCGGGAAAAGCCCAGCAAGCTTTCTTTGCATTGCTGACAGCTGTACAAGAAAAGAAAAAGGAAGACTTTAATTTCTATAGCGTCTTTCACAGCCTCGGGACATCCCAACGCGCTTTACAGCCAGTGAAGTACTTATGAAGTGTAGTCACTGTTGCAATGTGGGAAACGTGGCAACCAATTTGCACACAGCAAGGTCCCACAAACAGCAATAAGATAAAGAGCAGATAATCTGTTTTAGTGATGTTGGTTGTGTGATAAATATTGGCCAGGACACCAGGGAGAACTTCAAAATTGTACTGTGGGATCTTTTAGGTCCACCTGAGAGGGCTCAGAGGGCAGATGGGGCATTGATTTAACTTCTCATCCATGTGCAGTGCTCCCTCAGTACTGCAGACACATGGATTAGGAGCTAACGGCACCAGCATGGCACTATAGCAATATAAAAGCAGTTTTAAGTACGAATGCAGACCTGCCTAGAATAGAGCTGAATCAGAGAGGAACATGACATCGGTCCCATCAATGGAACTAATCAGCTTCCATGTTGTTTACGCTGCCAGGCATTAATACTTGAAGGATGGATTGAACTAACAGGTAACAAGAATGGTAATTTAAAGAAGGCCGTCGGTTACCTAGAAGAAGGGCTGCAGGATTCAAAAGATACATTCGGTTTGATGGGAATGGTGAGCTATTATCATCTGATTTTGTGACTTACAATTTAGTAAACAACTCCTGTGTAACAATAATCAAAAGCTAAATATTGTTTTTTTTTATTCGTTTATGGGATGAGGGCGTCGCTGGCAAGGCCAGCATTTATTGCCCATCCCTAATTGCCCTTGAGAAGGTGGATGCTGGAAATCTGAAATAAAAACAAAAAATGCTGGAGAAGCTCAGCAGGTCAGGCAGCGTCTGTGGTGAAAGAAACAGAGTTAACATTTCAGGTCGAAGACCTTTCATCAGAACTGGAAGATGTTAAAGAGTTAAAGTTTTTAAGCAAGTACAGAGCCAGGGAAAGAGGGGGGGAGGAGGGGAGGGCAGGAAAGAACAAAAGGGAATGTCTGTGATAGGATAGCGGGCACGAATGATTAAATGACAAAAGGGATGATGGTGCAAGGCAAGGAGGGCGGTAATGAGACAAGTTAAGAAACAAAAGATCGGTCTAGAGCAACTGTAAATGGCAACAGCAGAACCATAACCAGCAACTGCAGTCCAATAAATAAAAAAAATTAAAATGGGAGCAGTGGTTAAGGTCTGAAGTTATTGAAATCAATGTTGAGTCCGGAAGGTTGTAAAGTGCCGTGTAACAATAGTTGGAGGGAAACGTTGCTTTAGGAGTGGTACATTAGGAAAGAATTTGCGATCCTATAGCACCTTATCAGTTCGCTCAGGACAACCCAAAGTGTATATAATTGATTACTTTTTGAGGTGTAGTCACTGTTGTTACGTGTGGTCAGTTAATTTGTTTTGGTCATGTCAGTTAAGGGAATGATGTTAGCCAGGAGACAAGGAGAAATCCTCACGCATAGAATCGTAGAAAGGTTACAGCACGGAAGGAGGCCATTCAGCCCATCGAGTCCACGCCAGCTCTATGCAAAGAGCAATCCAGCTAGTCCCACTCCACCGCTCTATCCCCGTAGCCCTGCATATTGTTTCCTTTCAAGTACTTATCCAGTTCCCTGTTGAAGGCCATGATTGAATCTGCCTCCACCACCCCCTCGGGCAGTGCATTCCAGATCCTAACCACTCGCTGTGTAAAAAAGTTTTTCCTCGTGTCACCTTTGGTTCTATTGCCAATCACCTTAAATCGATGTCCTCTGGTTCTTGACCCTTCCGCCAATGGGGACAGTTTCTCTCTATCTACTCTGCCTAGACCCCTCATGATTTTGAATACCTCTATCAAATCTCCTCTCAACCTTCTCTGGTCCAAGGAGAACAACCCCAGCTTTTCCAGTCTATCCGCGTAACTAAAGTCCCTCATCCCTAGAATCATTCTAGTAAATCTCTTCTGCACCCTCTCTAAGGCCTTCACTTCTTTCCTAAAGTGCGGTGCCCAGAACTGGACGCAATACTCCAGATGTGGCCGAACCAGTGTTTTATAAAGTTTCATAGGAACATAGGAACAGGAGTAGGCCATTCAGCCCCTCGTGCCTGCTCTGCCATTTGATAAGATCATGGCTGATCTGTGATCTAACTCCATATACCCACCTTTGGCCCATATCCCTTAATACCTTTGGTTGCCAAAAAGCTATCTATCTCAGATTTAAATTTAGCAATTGAGCTAGTATCAATTGCCGTTTGCGGAAGAGAGTTTCAAACTTCTACAACCCATCATGACTTCCATACCTTTGTACTCAATGCCTCTATTTATAAAGCCCAGGATCCCATATGCTTTTTTAACCGCTTTCTCAACCTGCCCTGCCACCTTCAACAATTTGTGCACATATACCCCCATATCTCTTTGTTCCTGTACCTCTTTTAGAGATGTGCCTTCTAGTTTGTATTGCCTCTCCTCGTTCTTCCTGCCGAAATGTATCACTTCGCATTTTTCTGTGTTAAATTTCATCTGTCACGTGTCGGCCCATGCCACCAGCCTGTCTATATCCTCTTGAAGTAAATCATTGTCCTCCTCACTGTTTACTACCCTTCCAAGTTTTGTGTAATCTGCAAATTTTGAAGTTGTGCCCTGTACACTCAAGTCCAAGTCAATATATATCAAGAAAAGCAGTGGTCCCAGCACTGACCCCTGGGGAACACCACTGTACACCTCCCTCCAGTCCGAAAAACAACTTTTCACTACTACTCTCTGTTTCCTGTCCCTTAGCCAATTCTGTATCCGTGTTGTCACTGCCCCCTTTATTCCTTGGGCCGCAATCTTGATGATAAGCCTACCGTGCAGCACTTTATCAAACGCCTTTTGAAAGTCCATATACACCACTCAGTTGTAAAATCTCGCTAAAAAAAGTCATAATAAGAATAAAACCGGACGGACCACCCGGCATCGGACCACTAGGCACCGGACACAACAAAGGAAAACCAAGCCCAGTCGACCCTGCAAAGTCCTCCTCACTAATAGCTGGGGACTTGTGCCAAAATTGGGAGAGCTGTCCCACAGATTGTGCTGGAATACAATTCTGCTGCTGCTGATGGCCCACAGCACTTCATGGATGCCCAGTTTTGAGCTGCGAGATCTGTTCTGAATCTATCCCATTTAGCACGGTGGTAGTGCCACACCACACATTGGATGGTGTGGTGTGGCACAACTTCAAAATAGTCAAGCAACAGCCTGATATAGCCATACTCACAGAATCATACCTTTCAGCCAACGTCCCGAACTCTTCCATCACCATCCCTGGGTATGTCCTGTCCCACCGGCAGGACAGACTCACCAGAGGTGGCGGTACAGTGATATACAGTCAGGAGGGAGTGGCCCTGGAAGTCCTCAACATTGACTCTGGACCCCATGAAATCTCATGGCATCAGGTCAAACATGGGCAAGGAAACCTCCGGCTGATTACCGCCTACCGCCCTCCCTCAGCTGATGAATCAGTCCTCCTCCATGTTGAACACCACTTGGAGGATGCACTGAGGGTAGCAAGGGCACAGAATGTACTCTGGGTGGGGGACTTCAATGTCCATCACCAAGAGTGGCTCGGTAACACCACTACTGACCGAGCTGGCCGAGTCCTGAAGGACATAGCTGCTAGACTGGGCCTGCGGCAGGTGGTGAGCGAACCAACACGAGGGAAAAACTTACTTGACCTCGACGTCACCAATCTACCTGTCGCAGATGCATCTGTCCATGACAGTATTGGTAGGAGTGACCACTGCACAGTCCTTGTGGAGACGAAGTCCCATCTTCGCACTGAGGACACCATCCAACGTGTTGTGTGGCACTACCACCGTGCTAAATGGGATAGATTCAGAACAGATCTAGCAGCTCAAAACTGGGCATCCATGAGGCGCTGTGGGCCATCAGCAGCAGCAGAATTGTATTCCAGCACAATCTGTAACCTTATGGCCCGGCATATTCCTCACTCTACCATTACCAACAAGCCAGGGGATCAACCCTGGTTCAATGAGGAGTGTAGAAGAGCATGCCAGGAGCAGCACCGGGTGTACCTAAAAATGAGGTGCCAACCTGGTGAAGCTACAACTCAGGACTACATGCATGCTAAACAGTGGAAGCACCACGCTATAGACAGAGCTAAGCGAATCCACAACCAACGGATCAGATCAAAGCTCTGCAGTCCTGCCACATCCAGTCGTGAATGGTTGTGGACAATTAAACAGCTAACAGGAGGAGGAGGCTCTGCAAACATCCCCATCCTCAATGATGGCGGAGTCCAGCATGTGAGTGCAAAAGACAAGGCTCGAGTGGATGATCCATCTCAGCCTCCTCCCGATATCCCCACCATCACAGAAGCCAGTCTTCAGCCAATTCGATTCACTCCACGTGATATCAAGAAACAGCTGAGTGCACTGGATACAGCAAAGGCTACGGGCCCCAACAACATCCCAGCTGTAGTGCTGAAGACTTGTGCTCCAGAACTAGCCGCGCCTCTAGCCAAGCTGTTCCAGTACAGCTTCAACACTGGCATCTACCTGACAATGTGGAAAATTGCCCATGTATGTCCTGTCCACAAAAAGCAGGACAAATCCAATCCGGCCAATTACCACCCCATCAGTCCACTCTCAATCATCAGCAAAGTGATGGAAGGTGTCGTCGACAGTGCTATCAAGCGGGACTTACTTTCCAGTAACCTGCTCACCGATGCTCAATTTGGGTTCCGCCAGGACCACTCAGCTCCAGACCTCATTACAGCCTTGGTCCAAACGTGGACAAAAGAACTGAATTCCAGAGGTGAGGTGAGAATGACCGACCTTGACATCAAGGCAGCATTTGACCGAGTGTGGCACCAAGGAGCCCTCGTAAAATTGAAGTCAATGGGAATCAGGGGGAAAACTCTCCAATGGCTGGAGTCATACCTAGCACAAAGGAAGATTGTACTGGTTGTTGGAGGCCAATCATCTCAGCCCCAGGGCATTGCTGCAGGAGTTCCTCAGGGCAGTGTCCTAGGCCCAACCATCTTCAGCTGCTTCATCAATGACCTTCATCCATTGTAAGGTCAGAAATGGGGATGTTCGCTGATGATTGCACAGTGTTCAGTTCCATTCGTAACCCCTGAATTAACGAAGCAGTCCGAGCCCGCATGCAGCAAGACCTGGACAACATCCAGGTTTGGGCTCATAAGTGGCAAGTAACATTCGCGCCAGACAAGTGCCAGGCAATGACCATCTCCAACAAGAGAGAGTCTAACCATCTCCCCTTGACATTCAACGGCATTACCATTGCCGAATCCCCACCATCAACATCCTGGGGGTCACCATTGACCAGAAACTTAACTGGACCAGCCATATAAATACTGTGGCTACAATAGCAGGTCAGAGGCTGGGTATTCTGTGGCGAGCTACTCACCTCCTGATTCCCCAAAGCCTTTCCACCATTTACAAGGCACAAGTCAGGAGTGTTTTGGAATACTCTCCACTTGCTTGGATGAGTGCAGCTCCAACAACACTCAAGAAGCTCGACACCATCCAGGACAAAGCAGCCCACTTGATTGGCACCCCATCCACTACCCTAAACATTCACTCCCTTCACCACCGGCGGACAGTGGCTGCAGTGTGTACCATCCACAGGATGCACTGCAGCAAACTCGCCAAGGCTTCTTCGACAGCACCTCCCAAACCCGCTACCTCTGCCACCTAGAAGGACAAGAGCAGCAGGTATATGGGAACAACACCACCTGCACGTTCCCCTCCAATTCACACACCATCCCGACTTGGAAATATATCGCCGTTCCTTCATCGTCGCTGGGTCAAAATCCTGGAACTCCCTTCCTAACAGCATTGTGGGAGAACCTTCACCACACGGACTGCAGCGGTTCAAGAAGGCGGCTCACCACCACCTTCTCAAGGGCAATTAGGGATGGGCAATAAATGCCGGCCTTGCCAGCGACGCCCACATCCCATGAACGAATAAAAAAACACCGCGTCAACTGCATTGCCCTCATCTACCCTCTCTGTTACTTCATCAAAAAACTCTATCAGGTTAGTTAAACACGATTTGCCTTTAACAAATCCATGCTGGCTTTCCCTAATCGATCCACACTCGTCCAAGTGACTGTTAATTCTGTCCCGGATTATCGTTTCTAAAAGTTACCCCACCAGTGAGGTTAAACTGACTGGCCTGTAGTTGCTGGGTTTATCCTTACACCCTTTTTTGAACAAGGGTGTGACATTTGCAATTCTCCAGTCCTCTGGCATCACCCACATATCTACGGATGTTTGGGAGATTATGGCCAGTACCTCCGCAATTTCCACCCTTATTTCCCTCAGCAACCTAGGATGCATCCCATCCGGACCGGGTGACTTATCTACTTTTAAGTACAGTTAGCCTTTCCAGTACCTCTTCTTTATCAATTTTTAGCCCATCCAATATCTCAACTATATCTTCCTTGACTAAGACTGTGGCAGCATCTCCTTCCTTGGTAAAGACAGATGCAAAGTACTCATTTAGTACCTCGGCCATGCCCTCTGCCTCCATGAGTAGATCTCCTTTATGGTCCCTAATCGGCCCCACCCCTCCTCTTACTACCCGTTTACTGTTTACATGCTCTTCAAATACTTGTTCTGGAATATTTTCCGTCCACCTGAAATGCTGGAACAGGCCGACAGAGCCTCAGTTTAATGTTCGAGATGACGGGTGGCACCTCCAAAAATGCATTGCTTTCTCAGTACTGCATCGCAGTGCCAGCCTTGCTTTTAGGCTAGAGTTTCCACTTGGCCCCTGCTGATTTTTTTTTGGTAGATCTGGGGGTTGGGCACACGCGGGGAAGGGGATGGGAACAAGCTCTCAAAGTACGACCGTGCACAAGGCCCCATCAGAATCGGGATTTAAATGCTTCTTTTTCTGTGCTGGGGCAGGCTTGCAGCAGCAAATTTCCGCCCCTTTCCCCCCACCCCCCCACCCCACTACCCAGCAGAGGCTAGGGAGCCCTCCTGCTGCATGCAAATAACCCCTTGGCTGGAAATGCAGCTGAGGTCAGTGGTGGGGGGGGGGGGCATCTCTGGAGTAGGCAGCAGTCCCACCCCTACCAGTCATGTATCTCCGGATGGAAAAACCAGGCCTATGTGCTCGAGTTCTGAAGGTGGGCTTCAACCCATTACCTTCTGACGTTAAGATATCAGCTTTGTCTCATTGGTAGCACTGTCCCCTCAGTCAGAAGGTTGTGGGTTCAAGCTGCACTCCCAGTGCAGTACTGAGGGAGAGCTGCACCGTCAGATGTTAAACTGAGGTACTGTCTGCTCTCTCAGGTGGACGTAAAAAATTCCATGGCATTATTTGGAGAAGAGCAGGGGCGTTCTCCCTGGTGTCCTGGCCAATATTTATCTGTCAACCAGCATCACTAAAACAGATTAACTGGTCATTATGACATTGCTGTTTGTGGGAGCTTGCTGTGCGCAAATTGGCTGCTGCGTTCCCAACATTGTAACAGTGACTACAATTCAAATGTACTTCATTGGCTATAAAGCACTTTGGGACATCCTGAGGTCGTGGAAGGCACTATATAAATGCAAGAGTGCTTTTTTTAATGATGTCAGTTGAGGAATAAATATCTTCTTCGAAATAGCGCCATGGGATCTATTACATCCATCTAACAGGGCAGATGGGGCCTCGGTTTAATGAATTATCCAAAAGTTGGCACCTCCGACAGTGCAGCACTCCCTCAGTACCACACTGGAGTGTCAGCCTAGATTATATGCTGAAGGTGCTGGAGTGGGACTTGTACCCACAGCTTTCTGACTCAGAGGCGAGAGTGCTACCACTGAGCCATGGCTGACGCCTTCCTAATGTCTGGTATGAATGCCTGATGGGAGTCTGCGACAAGATAATGGATTATTTATTGTCCCCAGTGGTTGCGGAACACATCTTCAAAAGCCTGTCTCAATATAATATCAAACTTCATTTTGTCTCTTCAGAAGAAATTTTAACCTGTGTGAACCCACTTTGATTTAAAACACACCACATAATTTCTAAATCCTTTCTGCAAAAAAATGGTCAAAAAATGCCACAGGGCTGTTTTTGCATTGCTTCCAAGGTTAAGGTGCCCAAGCCCTGACGGTGGCCCTCCCTTCTGCACTCAGCACAGATCTGCTCACGAGTGAATTGAATGCTATGCTTGTGTGCTGGTGGGGAAATGCAAACAGTCAGATGGCAGTGGCAGTTCTCTCAGCGGGAACACACAGGGCTGATACCCACATCCTGCTTCCCATGGTGGTGCTTTCCCCACCGTCAGTCAGTACCAGCTTCAGGTATCCTCAGCATTGAAGGTCCAGTATGGAGAGGGAAGAGCAGTAATAATGGAATCAGCAGGTGTGAGCCATTGTGCTCTAACTGGGAGATCCAGCAATGCTGTTTTGATTGTGTTTTGGACTTCCCACAAGCAGAATGTGTGTTTCTGCTGGTCTGTTCTCCAAAACAAATCTTCTTCAATCGTGGGATAATCAACAGGTTGAAATTGGAACCTGGGCCAGATTATGGCCAGATAATGGGATTTGGGCAAATCCCCTCCCTACCTCATCGGTGTGATATTTTTTAGTTTAACCACACCAGCCATCTTGTGGCCTCTCCGCGTAAGATTGCTAATTTGGTACTGAATTAAGGGTAGTGGGCCTGTGCCCCATTAGCAGCTGGCCTGAGAATGCCCTCATCCATTTCACATAGTTCTCCTACAACAAACAGAAAGAGGAGAGTTTCATTCCCCCTAGGGCTAGATTCAAACCAGGTCTGCAGAGGTGAGATTCACCAGAATGATACCAGGGCAAAATTATGAGGATAGGTTGCATTGACTAGGCTTGTATTCCCTTGAGTATAAAAGATTAAGGGGTGATCTGATTGAGGCGTTGAAGATGATTAAAGGATTTGATAGGGTAGATAGAGAGAAACTGTTTCCTGTGGTGGGGGAAGTCCACAACAAGGGGGCTTAACCTTAAAATTAGAGCTAAACCATTCAGGGATGATATTGGGAAGCACTTCTTCAAACAAAAGGTAGTGGAAATCTGGAACTCTCTCCCCCAAAAAGCTGTTGAGGCTGGGGGTCAGTTGAAAATGTCAACACTGAGATTGATAGATTTTTGTTAGGTAAGGGTATTAAGGGATGTGGAACCAAGGCGAGTAGATGGAGTTAAGATACAGATCAGCTAATTGAATGGCGAAGCAGGCTCGAGGGGCTGAATGGCCTACTCCTGTTCTATTAGAGAGTCACTGCATTACTCACACTTCAATCTTCAATTTTCCTTCCCTCCCTATGAGGACACAACCAGCCTCTGTTTAGCACATCTCCTGATGGCCAGGCTGGGATTGAGAACTGACCAATTTCAGAATGTCAACCAATGTGCTATGCACTGATCACATGGAAAAATAACTGCCATAATTTCACATGGTCCTGTATGACGGTAGTACTTACAGTGGTTGCTTACAGTGCTTTGTTGCAATAAACTCTGGCTTCGCCCCCTCCTGATTTCTGAACTACAGGTCTGCTGCCTTCAGAAGGAACAGAATTATGTGGCTGGCCTGGAAACAGTCAACCAGATTATTGTCACCATTCCCACATTCCTGCCAGCGCTCATTCTGAAGATGAAGCTGTTTTTAGCCCAAAACAACTGGGATCAAACTTTAGAAACTGCACAAAGGTAAATGTAGGGGAGGATATAATACAAAAGGACGCAATGTTGTGTGCCACCAGCACATCATTAGTGCATGGCACAGATTAATGCACAAAATAAATTAGGCTTCTATTATGCTTGATTGGTTGTGCACTGTGATACATGATTTTTATTCTCTGTGTCCCTGCTTGAAGATATCCTAATTTGGTAAACTTGTTGCTTGAAACTCCCAACACTTAAGCTTCCCCTAGGCCTCACCTGCCCCCAGAATACTTTCTAGCTTCTCCACAGGTCCCCTAGCCCTTATTAGACTCACCACCCCCATGAAATCCACTGCTTGTTCCCTCGAGCCTCTTCCAACCACTTCTCACCACTCAATTATTTTTTCTTGGCCCAATGCTCCAGGGAATGTCAACCTCTCCTCTCCTCAGGTATTTTCCCCTTCACTTTCAAAACTGTTGTCATCATCCCACTCATCAAAAATCTCACCCTTGGCTTCTCAGTCCACTCCAATGACCACCATTTCCACCCTTCCCCTTCATCTCTAAGGTTCTCGAATGCTTTATTACCCCCAACTTCATCTTTCCCAACTTTCCTTGATCAAAACCTTTCAGTCCAGTTTCTGATCCAAGTCACCAACAATATCCTGTGTGACTGTGATCACGGCGCCTCTTTGGCCCTTTGATCAATCTTCAGTCTTCGATATGGTTGACCGCTCCTCTACCGCATCTCCTCTATGGTCCACTTCCTTTCATGGTTTCATTTCTGTCTGTCCCAGTGTAGGCAGTACATTTTCTCCAATACCTTCTTCCATACCTGTGGTCACCTCCGTATTGCCCCAAGGTCTGATCCTCGGACCCCTCCTCCGCTGTGTCTCAGAGACATCAACTGAAAGCACGGTATCAGCTTCCCTATGTTTGATGTTAAGACCAGCTTTACATCTTCACCACAACAATTAACCCCACGATTATTGCATGCTGTCCGACTGTTTGTCCACGAGCAAGTCATCGATAACCCAGAACTTATTCTAACTAAACATTAGTTATGCTATATTTTTATAAAACACTGGTTAGACCGCAGCTGGAGTATTGTGTTTAATTCTGGGCCTTAGAGAGGGTGCAGAAGAGATTTACTAGAATGGTACCAGGGATGAGGGACTTCAGTTCTGTGGAGAGACTGGAGAAGTTGGGGTTGTTCTCCTTAGAACAAAGAAGGTTAAAGGGAGATTTGATAGAGGTGTTCAAAATCATGAACGGTTTTGACAGAGTAAATAAGAAGAAACTGTTTCCAGTAGCAGAAGAGTCAGTAAACAGAGGACACAGATTTAAGGTGATCAGCAAAAGAGCCAGAGGCGACGTGAGGAAACATTTTTTACGCAGAGAGTTGTAATGATCTGGAATGCACTGCCTGAAAGGGTGATGGAAGCAGATTCAATAGTAACTTTCAAAAGGAAATTGGATAAATACTTGGAGAGAAAAAAATTACTAGGCTATGGGGAAAGAGCAGGGGAATGGGATTAATTGGATAGCTCTTTCAAAGAGCCGGCACGGGCACAAGGGCCGAATGGCCTCCTCCTGTGTTGTACCTACTATGAACATTGACAGGGCTGAAATCATCCTGTTTGATTCATGCCAGAAAATTAGCACTGTATCCTCTGATTTCATCCCCCTTCTCTAGTTGCACGCTTAGGTTAAATCCAACAATGCAAACCCTCAGTGTTCTGTTTGACCCTGAGCTGAGCTTCAAATCCATCACCAAGACTGTCTATTTCCACCTCTGTAATATCAGTCACTTCAGTTCCTACTTCACACCCATTGTCAATAAAACCCCATTTACCTCTTCATTACATCAATGTTTGAATTCTCTAATTCTCTCTGCCAACCTCCCAGGTTCCACCTTACAGAAACTCCAACTCATCACATCTCCACTGCCGAGTTGCTACCCCAAATCTCGCTTATCATCCTCTGCCCCAACTTGATCTTCCCATCCCCCACCACATTAACTTCAAAATCCTTGTGTGTATTTAAAGATTTCTACATAGCCTCACTCTCTCCTACCTCTGAAACCTCCTCAAAACCTACCTGTTCAATCTCCCTGTCTAACTCTTCTCCCAATTCCTGCTCAGTGTCCAATTTTCAGCCTCTCTTGTGCCATGGGATGTTTTGCTACATCTATGGGGCTGTATAAACTGTTGTGGTGGTAATAATGATAGAAGAAAGCCTGCTTAACACCAAGATGCGGTTATGCTGCATTTGGTGTAAAACCCAAGCAGTGTGAGTATCCCCCAGAGGGGCCTCCCATCTCTTGCCTTTATTGTAGTCCACAGTAAGATTGCTGCTAACTCCCAATTTAAACCACCACAGGGGTAGGAATGCAAAAGTGACAGCATGACTAGGTCATAAATAAACCAGTGAGTATGTAATAAGCCATGAATCAAATGAACAAATTAGTTAACATTTGAATAATAAGGTCCAAATGAATAACCTTTTTGCAGGTATAATTTTTTGAGTATGTTTATATTATAAATGGCAAAAAATTGTATATTATACATGGAGGATGCATGTGTTATATGTGATAGGTACATGAATGAAATAAAGGAGTTGATTCTACAGTTAACTAAACCCTTTTTTCTCCTCATTAAACAAGAATTATGCTAAAGGATGGCGCCAATGTGGATGCACTGCTAATCTTATGTCTCCATGCCCTTTGTAAAGAAGGAGAACACACTGAGGTGGGTTGCTGAGGAAACATGCGTCGCATTAAATAAGTCATTGCACCAGCAGGACGTGAAGCCAAAGAGGAAGTTATATTCCTAGCTAACACAGGAACATGAGTAGGCCATTCAGCCCCTTGAGCCTGTTCCAGATCATGACTGATCTCTATCTTAACTCCATCTATCCAGAGCCAGGTCTTTCAGGAGTGAAGTTAGGAAACACTTCTACATGCAAAGTTTGGAACTGTCTTCCGCTAACTCAATTATTAATTTTAAATCTGAGATTGATAGGTTTTTGTTAATCAAAGGTATTAAGGGATATGGGGCTACGGCGAACATATGGAGTTAGGTCACAAATCAGCCATGAATGGAGGAACAGGGACTAGAGTCATAGAAGTTTACAACATGGAAACAGGCCCTTCGGCCCAACATGTTCATGTCGCCCAGTTTATACCACTAAGCTAGTCCCAATTTCCTGCACTTGGCCCATATCCTTCTATACCCATCTTACCCATGTAATTGTCCAAATGCTTTTTAAAAGACAAAATTGTACCCGCCTCTACTACTGCCTCTGGCAGCTCGTTCCAGACACTCACCACCCTATGAGTGAAAAAATTGCCCCTCTGGACCCTTTTGTATCTCTCCCCTCTCACCTTAAATCTATGTCCCCTCGTTATAGACTCCCCTACCTTTGGGAAAAGATTTTGACTATCGACCTTATCTATGCCCCTCATTATTTTATAGACTTCTATAAGATCACCCCTTAACCTCCTACTCTCCAGGGAAAAAAGTCCCAGTCTATCTAACCTCTCCCTATAAGACTAAATGGCCTACTCCTGTTCCTTTGTTCCTACCCTCCTTGGTAACCCTTAATTCCGTAACCCTTAATACCCTTGTCTTACAAAAATCTATCAATCTCAGTTTTGAAATTTTTAATTGACCCCCAGCCTCAACAGTTTTCTGGGGGAGAGAGTTCCAGATTTCCACTACCCTTTGTGTGAAGAAGTGCTTCCTGACATCACCCCTGATCGGCCTAGCTCTAATTTTCATATTATGCCAGCTTGTTCAGGACTCTCCCACCAGAGGAAACAGTTTCTCTCCATCAACCCTATCAAGTCCTCAATCATCTTAAACCCCTCGATCAGATCACTCCTTAATCTTCAATACTCAAGGGAAGTGTCGATGCAGTCCGTCCTCATAATTTAGCCCTTTTAGCCCCGGTATCATTCTGGTGAATCTGCGCTGCATTGCCTTTAAGGCTAATATATCCTTCCTGAGGTGTGGTGCCCAGAACTGAACATAGTACTCACTAATAGATAGTGAATTGCACTGATTTATTGATGCAGTGTTATGTCAGGTGTTCCAAAACATGAGGTAGTGCTTTTGGCTGCCAGCGCCCCCTGAGGCCTATTTCGCACCCCATGCAGTTAGAAGCCTAGGCACAGACCATGCACAGGCTTACTGAAGGACCAAAGATATTTTAAATTAAGAACCTCCCCATAATGCGATCCAGGGGCCTGAGGAGCACCTACCTAATGGGCTGAATACCCGTATAAAGCATGTTGCAGCGGAAGCCCGTTCGCTTCAGTTTGTTAAAGGTATATTGCTTTATCGCTTAGCAACTGATGGGTTTTTGCAACATTTTGTTGGATAAAGGAAGTTTAGAGAAATGTTTGGGAGCCTTCCTGACAGCACTGCATTTTTAAAAACCTGCGACTGTGAATCTATGGACATTTCGGCATGCCTCTTTATTTACATGTTCTGGAAGGTGAGGGAACAAGTCGGCAGATCTCTGTCATATCTCCCAACCTTCAGTGCATAATTGCATCAGTTGTTACAGGTGCATAGCCTAATGGTTATGGTACTGGACCAGCAACCCAGAGGTCATGATCCCACCATGGCAAGTTGTAAAACTGAATCCGAATAAAATCTGGTAATTTGTGGGGCCAGCACCGGAAAATGACCTTGAAAGCTGCCGGATTGTCATAAAAACCCATGTGGTTTAAAAACATCCTTTAGGGAAGTGAACCTGCCACCCCTACCTGATCTGGCCTACCTATGACTCCAGCTCCACACCAAGTGCTTGACTCTTAATGGTCTCAGGGCACCTAGGGATGGGGAATGAACGCTGCTTTGCTAGTGTAGCCCACATCCCCGAGAACAAATAAGGACAATGTTACATTACCAATGCATTGTTTGCCAGGACTGGCGATCTCATAATTTTTCCTATGGAAAGCAGCCAGCAACATGAAAGAGCCCTCTCCTTCCACCATGTGGCAGCATTCCCATAAGTGCATGGTGTAATTGACTGCACTTATATGGCCATACATATCCCCCACTCCATTTTAACTCCATTCATGATTGGCTGTCGGTGGACCAAACATACAGCTGAGTCTCATGACGCTCACTGCAACACTCAATGACAAGAGTTGAGGAGAGGTACAATGTGGCCTATGCTTCCACCAGGGTCAAACAAAGACTTCACTGTTTGGACAGATCGGGGGAGTCAATAAGTGAGTGAGCGACTAAAGGATTATGAAAGAATGAAAAGACTATGATAATAGTCGAAGGCTGAACGAGGCCTTTGCATCCTCCCCACTCCCCCTATTCTCCATGCCATAAACCTTGATGGCCCTCTCCTCAAAAGGAGCTATGGTGACTAACATTCCATCTACAGGCACTGCTTCCATTCCTTGTAGCCTTTTCCTGCATGCAGAAGTAAATAGGACATACGTTGCAAAGAGGGTTGTGAGAGAAGTTGAGTACTACCTAAGTGCCAAGAACACTGGCCAGTTCAGCGAGTTCTGAAACACACAGCGTTCAAGAGCCTTGTGCTGACATAGTACTTGTTACTGGCCACAATTAGTGGGTGACATTATTAGCACCTTGAAATGGAAACAGTACACAGTGCAATACAAAAACATAGGCATAGGCATAGGAATAGGCCATTCAGCTCCTCGAGCCTGTTCCGCCATTCAATTAGATCATGGCTGATGTGTATCTGAACTCCATTTACCGCATGAGGTTGCCTGAATGTGTACCAAGTTTACAGTGAAGAGCAATAAAGAAGCTTCACAAGACAACTTATTAAAAATGTGCCACATGTTTACACACTTACCTTGGCAACCTTACGTAGACCATAAAGTTTCTTCCTCACTTACTGCCAGATTCCGACCACAGGTGAGATTGCATTGACCTGTTCTATCGATCCATCCATTCTATTCTGTTGAAAAATGGACCTCTCCTCCAAATAGATTGAAGAAGTCAATGTTTGATTGTGTAATTTTCCATCTGGAGAGGGAGTGAGAGACACAATAGGTGAATTTTCCATTGTCAGTACTAAGCGGTGGGGCCTGGGGGCAGCAAGTGACACTGGCTACCCTGGATTTTCCCACAATCGGCCACCTTAAATATTTGAGTAGTTCCCAGCCCCGTTTGGGCCTGGTCCTATGAGCTTGCCAAAGAGAGGGGGTGGGGGTGGGGGTGGAGGTGTGGGGAACATGGTTTGCAGCTGCTATTCAAAATGGCCCATATAAATTGTTGCTGTGTATGAAAGAATGCATACACAGTGTCAGAATTGGCTCAGTTGGTAGCACTCTTGCCTCTGAGTCAGAAGGTTGTGGGTCCGAGCCCCACTCCAGGTACTTAAGCACAAAATCTAGGCTGACACTACAGTGTAGTAGTGAGGGAGTGCTGCACTGGCGGAGGCATCATTTTTCAGATGAAATGTTAAACCGAGGCCTTCTCAGGTGGATTTAAAAAATCCCATGGCACTATTTGGAACAAAAGCGGGAGTTCTCCCTGGTTTCCTCAACCAACACCTAAAAACAGATTATCTGGTCATTATCACGTTGCTGTTTGTGGGATCTTGCTGTGTGCAAATTGGCTGCTGCATTTCCCTACATTACAACAGTGACTACACTTCAAAAGTACTTCATTGGCTGTAAAGCACTTTAGGACGTCCTGAGGTGGTGAAAGGCGCTATATAAATGCAAGTACTTTCTCTTTACACGATCGGAGCAATGAGCAGACCTCCTGTATTTTCTGATTTTTTTTGGAGGCCCTCTTGCAGGAGGTGCAGCAAAGGTGAATTGTCCTCTGGTACTTTAGGGAACCATCCTGTGTTAAGAAATGACCAGGCTGCTTTGCAAGAGATGTCTCACAGAGTCAATGCAGTGTCCACCATCCAGAAGATGCAGAAAAAAATAAGTACCCTCAGGAGGTCTGCCAAGATATGGCCAGCCAGCATTGCACTCTATCAAGTAATGGGACAAAGCATCCTCAATAACTGTTCCCTCTCATCATGTTACATCCTAACAGATGCTAAGCCCCTGGAAACCGTCTTAAGCCTCCGTGCATGCCTGTATTGCAACAGAGCACACTTTCCTACTCTCACTTAAACTTGCTGCATGACCCATTGGAAAGGCACCCTCCAAAACACACTACTAAGATATGACGCAGGGTGTCCACTTGCTTCTCAATAACCTATGCGTCCTTCCAACTTTCAACATCTCACTACTTCTCTGTTTGCAGGATAAATCTGCTCATAACAAAAGAGAACTCATTCATTCACACACATGCATTGTAACAAAACACTTTATGCAAAACGAACGTGTAAGTTCCAAAAGACATTCAATACTCAAAAGGGTTAATCTGCACCGTTTCATTTCAGTGATGTTTGCCAGTGGCAAAATACCTGCTTTAGGTGTTTGTTTTTATTGCAGTTTACTGCTGTTGTGACTAATTTACTTTGACAAAAGAGGACTCTTTCAATTCAGATCCCTCACACAGTATAAGCAAAACATATTGGACTAGACTGCACCAGAGAATATAGATTTTGTGGGCCATGGGGAGGCTAGAGAGCTCCAAGAAGGTCATGCATGTACCATATTTTTCTTGTATATCACTCATTCACCCACTCATTCACACACATGCATTGTAACAAAGCACTTTACGCATAATATTAGCTACCTAAGCTCTCATTCGTGGGCTGCTTCTCAGCCACTATTATACCATATGCCTCTTCTGTTTCCATAGATGTCCCCAAAGAAGTGAAGATCTCAAGCCAGCAGCTCTAAGCATCACCCACTCCACACGTAAAACAAGCACCAGCATGGGCACATTCACCTTGCGGGATTTCGGTCGGCAGTCTGTGCGTGGTTCACTGGGTCATGTACAGAGCATGAGTGAACAGGAGCAGATGGTGGAGGTGGAGGGAGAGCAAGAACCTGCAGGCCGGAGGGTCAGCTTGCATCCTCCTTCGGTTGCAGAGCCCTGGGACGCTAACTTCACGTGGTCTGATTTTAAAAGAAAGATGCAACCTGAGCACCAATATTTTCTTCAAACAGTAGAGAAGGTGCTAATATCCCGCAAGGACCGGCAAGTACAGAGGAGTCCGCTGGTTGCATCTGTGAAGTTGCACATTGACATCTGAACTACCACTCTGCAAGTGACAGAAGTCCATCGCATGGTGGGCTAAACTCTCGTGACTGTTCACATTGCTGTTATGGAGGCCTTTGACTCTAGTCTGCACAAGAATCATTTTATGGCTTTATCTATCTACACTCATATTTGCATATTTATTTGCATCCCAAGGTTTCTGCGTTCATCGACACGCCTTCAGCATTTTTCCATTAAGTTTATACAACCATTCCTTGTTTTTTCTCCCAAATGCATCATCTCACACTTCTCTGCATTAAGTTGCCTCCGTTGCCTCTGCCCATTCCTCTGTCTATGTCACCCTGAGGTCTTTTATAGTCCTCTTCACTGTCTGTATGTATATATATATATATATATATATATAAATGAATATATCCAATCTATAGCTGGGGGATTGGATGGACAGATCCATTACGCAGGGCTTTACTGCCATCATTGCTGCCTAGATCACTGTCTGTATGTATATATATATATATATATATAAATGAATATATCCAATCTATAGCTGGGGGATTGGATGGACAGATCCATTACGCAGGGCTTTACTGCCATCATTGCTGCCTAGATGTCTGCCTCCCAGCAGATAATTGAACTTGCTGAGGGAGTGCCCAAGGCCATGGTGAGAGTAGGCACAGGTGAAGCTGCTGCCACTCAGGGTAATGTGACATCAGGCCCTTCCAGTCAACCTTATTCAAATGGCTGTAGCTATGCCAGAGAGTGAGCAGGGAAGCAGCTACTTTTTTTTATTCGTTCATGGGATGTGGGCGTTACTGGCAAGGCCAGCATTTATTGCCCATCCCTAATTGCCCTTGAGAAGGTGGTGGTGAGCCGTCTTCTTGAACCGCTGCAGTCCGTGTGGTGAAGGTTCTCCTACTTGCTGCAGCAGATGCAGCGCAAGCAGCTGTCGGTCCATTTTTGTGACGAGGGACCAAGGAGCGAGATGGCCATGTCAATCCCAAGAGGCTCCAGCGGGATCCCGGCGAGCAGCCTCCTCACTTAATCCAGCCACTAGGCAAGCACCAAGAAGGAGCACTATTTTAGGTTCTAGTTTACAGCATACAAGCCATACACCATCACTAAAAGAAAGCATCAGGGTAAAAACAGTAGCCACGATTTCCTTCGTCCCACCATTCAGCTGTCCAGGCCCTAAGCTCTGGAATTCCCTCTCTAAGCCTCTCCACCTCTCCACCTTTAAGATGCTCCTTAAAATCTACCTCTTTGACCAAGCTTTTGGTCGCCTGGCCTAATATCTCCTTATGTGGGTCAGTGTGCAATTCTGTCTGAATATGCTCCTGTGAAGTGCCTTGGGATGTTTTACTATGTTAAAGGTGCTATATAAATGCAAGTTGTTGTTGTTGAACACTACTCACTTTTAGGGAATTAAACTTGAATATAATTCATTTCAACTGTGTCTAGATAGTTTTTTTCTCTGATGGTGTAATATAAGGTTTTAGTAGATGAAAATAATGGGTAATTCATAATTGAGCTAGTGCAGAGGCCATTGTTGGAGACGATGTATTTGGCCACTTCGTGATGCAGATATGGAGAGGACTGATAATGCCGTGGGTGGGTGGGTATTTAGGTGAAGGTCTCGCATATGAGAGTCTGGGTATTGCCTGCAAAGGTGGATCAGTGGAAATATTTCCTGACTCCTCTTCATGTTGCTTGGCTCCTGCCTGAAGGTAGCTGTCTTCCTCCTGCACTGCCTCTTTGGATGGCAAAGTTATGCAGCATGCACCACACAGGTGTTTGCAAGTGTCTTCCGCCAAAAGTGCAGAGTGGATGATCCCGCTCAGCCTCCTCCCAAGGTCCCCATCATCATAGATATCAATGTCCAGCCAATTCGGTTCACTCCATTCAACATTAAGACACATCTAAGTGCACTGGACACAGCAAAGACTATGGGCCCCGACAACATCCCGGCTGTAGTGCTGAAAACCTGTGCAGCAGAGCTAACTGCTCCCCTAACCAAGCTGTTCCAGTACAGCTAGGACACTGGTATCTACCCAACAATGTAAAAGGTTGCCCAGCTATATCCTGTCCACAAAATCGGGATAAATATAAACCAGCCAATTACTGCCATATCAGCCTCCTACCAATCATCATTAAAGTGATGGAAGGAGTTATCAATAGTATCATCAAGCATCACCTATTTACCAACAACCTGCTCACCAATGCTTAGTTCGGGTTCTGCCAAAATCACTCGACTCCAGACCTCATTACAGCCTTGATCCAGACATGGACACAAGAGCTGAATGCCAGAAGAGAGGTGAGAGTTGTTCCCCTAAGTATCAAGGTAGCATTTGACCAATTATGGAACAATGAAGCCCTAGGAAAACTGAAATCAATGGGGGTCAAAGGGAAGTGGCTGGAGACATATCTAGCTCTCAATACCAACATTTATATCATCTATGTATCAATATAGGCTGAAAATTATGTGAAACAACTCATTAGTGCCTTGGAGAAAAGGGAGCCTCAAAATCCAAAGCTTCATCAACGTGTAGCTGTTGTATTAAGCAGAATGGTAAGCAAAACAAATTTTCTCTTTTTGACCATTTGGCTTCAGCATGAACTGTTCTATATAAAGCAATGGAGAGAAAAACATCGTTTAGTGAGGGTAAATATTAATTCTTATTTCCATGATGTGAGAATTCTTACTTTTGAATTCTATTTTGCGCAGTTTAGAATCATAGAAGTTTACAACATGGAAACAGGCCCTTCGGCCCAACATGTCCATGTCGCCCAGTTTATACCACTAAGCTAGTCCCAATTGCCTGCACTTGGCCCATATCCCTCTATACCCATCTTACCCATGTAATTGTCCAAATGCTTTTTAAAAGACAAAATTGTACCCGCCTCTACTACTGCCTCTAGCAGCTCGTTCCAGACACTCACCACCCTTTGAGTGAAAAAATTGCCCCTCTGGACCCTTTTGTATCTCTCCCCTCTCACCTTAAATCTGTGCCCCCTCGTTAGAGACTCCCCTACCTTTGGGAAAAGATTTTGACTATCTACCTTATCTATGCCCCTCATTATTTTATAGACTTCTATAAGATCACCCCTAAACCTCCTACTCTCCAGGGAAAAAAGTCTCAGTCTATCCAACCTCTCTCTATAAGTCAAACCATCAAGTCCCGGTAGCATCCTAGTAAATCTTTTCTGCACCCTTTCTAGTTTAATAATATCCTTTCTATAATAGGATGACCAGAACTGTACACAGTGTAGCCTTACTAATGTCTTGTACAACTTCAACAAGACATCCCAACTCCTGTATTCAATGTTCTGACCAATGAAACCAAGCATGCCGAATGCCTTCTTCACCACCCTATCCACCTGTGACTCCACTTTCAAGGAGCTATGAACCTGTACTCCTAGATCTCTTTAGTTCTATAACTCTCCCCAACGCCCTACCATTAACGGAGTAGGTCCTGGCCCGATTCGATCTACCAAAATGCATCACCTCACATTTATCTAAATTAAACTCCATCTGCCATTCATTGGCCCACTGGCCCAATTTATCAAGATCCCGTTGCAATCCTAGATAACCTTCTTCACTGTCCACAATGCCACCAATCTTGGTGTCATCTGCAAACTTACTAACCATGCCTCCTAAATTCTCATCCAAATCATTAATATAAATAACAAATAACAGTGGACCCAGCACCGATCCCTGAGGCACACTGCTGGTCACAGGCCTCCAGTCTGAAAAACAACCCTCTACAACCACCCTCTGTCTTCTGTCGTCAATCCAATTTTGTATCCAATTGGCTACCTCACCTTGGATCCCGTGAGATTTAACCTTATGTAACAACCTACCATGCGGTACCTTGTCAAAGGCTTTGCTAAAGTCCATGTAGACCACGTCTACTGCACAGCCCTCATCTATCTTCTTGGTTACCCCTTCAAAAAACTCAATCAAATTCGTGAGACATGATTTTCCACTCACAAAACCATGCTGACTGTTCCTAATCAGTCCCTGCCTCTCCAAATGCCTGTAGATCCTGTCTCTCAGAATACCCTCTAACAGCTTACCCACTACAGATGTCAGGTTCACCGGTCTGTAGTTCCCAGGCTTTTCCCTGCCGCCCTTCTTAAACAAAGGCACAACATTTGCTAACCTCCAATCTTCAGGCACCTCACCTGTAGCTGTCGATGATTCAAATATCTCTGCTAGGGGACCCGCAATTTCCTCCCTAACCTCCCATAACATCCTGGGATACATTTCATCAGGTCCCGGAGATTTATCTACCTTGATGCGCGTTAAGACTTCCAGCACCTCCCTCTCTGTAATATGTACACTCCTCAAGACATCACTATTTATTTCCCCAAGTTCCCTAACATCCATGCCTTTCTCAACCGTAAATACCGATGTGAAATATTCATTTAGGATCTCACTCATCTCTTGTGGTTCCGCACATAGATGACCTTGTTGATCCTTAAGAGGCCCTACTCTCTCCCTAGTTACTCTTTTGCCCTTTATGTATTTGTAGAAGCTCTTCTGATTCTCCTTTGCCTTATCTGCCAAAGCAATCTCATGTCCCCTTTTTGCCCTCCTGATTTCTCTCTTAACTCCACTCCGGCAATCTCTATACTCTTCAAGGGATCCACTTGATCCCAGCTGCCTATGCATGTCATATGCCTCCTTCTTCTTTTTGACTAGGGCCTCAATCTCCCGAGTCATCCAAGGTTCCCTACTTCTACCAGCCTTGCCCTTCACTTTATAAGGAATGTGCTTACCCTGAACCCTGGTTAACACACTTTTGAAAGCCTCCCACTTACCAGACGTCCCTTTGCCTGCCAACAGACTCTCCCAATCAACTTCTGAAAGTTCCTGTCTAATACCATCAAAATTGGCCTTTCCCCAATTTAGAATTTTAACTTTTGGGCCAGACCTATCATTCTCCATAGCTATCTTAAAACTAATGGAATTATGATCACTGGTCCCAAAGTGATCCCTCACTAACACTTCTGTCACCTGCCCTTCCTTATTTCCCAAGAGAAGGTCAAGTTTTGCCCCCTCTCTAGTCGGGCCATCCACATACTGAATGAGAAATTCCTCCTGAATACACTCAACAAATTTCTCTCCATCCAAGCCCCTAATGCTATGGCTGTCCCAGTCAATGTTGGGAAAGTTAAAGTCCCCTACTATTACCACCCTATTTTTCTTGGTAATCTCCTTACATATTTGCTCCTCAATTTCCCGTTGACTATTTGGGGGTCTGTAGTACAATCCTATCAAAGTGATCTCTCCCTTCTTATTTTTCAGTTCTACCCATATAGACTCAGTGGGCGAACCCTCGGATATCTCCCCTCTCACTACTGCCATGATGTTCTCCCTAATCAAGAACGCAACTCCCCCTCCTCTCTTACCTCCTGCTCTATCTTTCCTATAGCATCTGTACCCTGGAACATTGAGCTGCCAGTCCTGCCCCTCCCTTAGCCATGTTTCAGTAATAGCTATAACATCCCAGTCCCATGTACCCCTTCATGCCCTGAGTTCATCTGCCTTGCCCATCAGACTTCTTGCATTGAAATAAATGCAGTTTAATCTAGACTTCCCTTGGTCTTTGCCCTGCTTTCTCAGACCATCTGTCCGGTCATGTTTTGTACACTCTCCCTTACTGCCTTTTGTTTCTGTCACCACTTTACTTCCCACTGACTTCCTGCATCGGTTCCCATCCCCCTGCCACATTAGTTTAAACCCTCCCCAACAGCACTAGCAAACACTCCCCCTAGGACATTGGTTCCAGTCCTGCCCAGATGCAGACCGTCCAATTTGTACTGGTCCCACCTCCCCCAGAACCGGTTCCAATGGCCCAGGAATTTGAATCCCTCCCTCTTGCACCATCTCTCTTAAGCAAGAAACATAGATTCTTTAAAATCTAGGAACCTTAGGCAGGTTGGTAACTACAATACTAGGCCACTAGATTGTCAAGTGGGAAACGTAGGTTAAAGTCTGAGTCAGGATTGTCATGACAGGTTTATCCAAAGGGTGATTTACTACCTGGTGTTACCCGGCGTTGGTTGTATGATCTCAGTCAGACAAAAACAAATAGCTGGGGAGAGACCCCCTTCTTGCAATTTGTTATGTGGCACATGTGCTCCATTTATTCATTGGGTGTTTTCCCCATGGTGCTGTCAGCAGATGTCACAAGATCACAAGGCAGCAGTCCCACCCCCACCAGACATGCACCTCCCGTTGGAAAATCCAATCCTATGCGCTTGAGTTCTGGAGGAGAGCTTCATTCAACCCATTACCTTCTGACTTCAAGGTGTCAGTCTTGGCTCATTTGTAGCACTCTTGCCTCTGAGTCAGACGTTTGCAGGCTCAAGTTCCACTCCAGAGTGCAAAATCTAGGCTGACACTCCAGTGCAATACTGAGGGAGTGCTGCACTGTCAGAGGTGCAGCCTTTTCGATGAGACATTAAACTGAGGCCCCATCTGCCCTCTCAGATGGACGTAAAAAATTGGCAGCCTCCTATCCTACATTACACAACAGTGACTATACTTCAAAAGTACTTCCTTGACTGTGAAGCACTTTGGGACGTCCTGAGGTCATGAAAGGCGCTATATAAATGCAAGTTCTTTTCTTTAATACTGTAATTGATAACATGCTATAAATTGAATGGTGGGAGAGCAGAATATCTCTGAAAATTTGCATTTCAGCTGCAGTGAAACAAGCAGATTGAAAAAAACCTCCAAAGTTTTACAAAACCAGCCACGATACGAGTTGGAATCTAAGTGGTTTAATGTTTTTTGTATGTTTTGTTTGCTGATGCAGATTTGACCTACTTGTGTGTTTTATACCTTTGATAGTGTGGCAGAAACCAGACCATTTTGGAGCAGACGTACAATCTGGTGGAGCATGCTCTCGACATGGCCCCCGCAGACGCACAGATTGCCGCTGAACTAGGTTTCCAACTAATTCTGCAAGAGAAACTGCGGGACGCGGTGAAGCAGTACACAGATGCAATGAAACTGGATGAATCCAACATACCTGCACTGACAGGTGTGCAAGTTGGAAGATTTCTCAAAAATCCTGGGTTGCAGCACCGTGAGTCTGAAAGTAGTGGAGAGGGATTTCAATTCAACCAATTATAAGCTAGATCGAAGAAAGTAATTTGCAAAAATAGCCAATTTGGGCACAAAAAAATTCCTCCACATCCTCTCCACAAATCTTTCTTGAGCCATGGATGCTCAATATCACAATTTTCCACAATCTGCAGAATTAATCAATGCAGTTGTATAGATATTGAAGACAGAGTAGATGAATGAACCGATTGGAAAGTTCCAGAACTCGTAATTTTTGGGCCTGGAAATTTGGAAGATTTAATCTGTTATCAAGTGAGACAAACATATAAGGTAGAAATTACCATTGTAGCTTTACTTTGGAAAACACTGAACTGCTCGTACCAAGTTCATCCCTCTGTTATTTTAACTGAGGCATTAACTCATTTATTTTAACAACTTAACACTTCTGCTAAGATAGTGGAGAAAGCAATTTCCTACCAGCGAGTTAAGCATTCCTCAATCAACGTGACTGAAATTTCTACCTTTAAGTGGCTTCATGGTATGTAGTCACCTAATTTCTAATGTTCCTTTAGCTGCCGTTGCCCAAAGTGTATATTGAGGAGATTGAGAAAAGACTGTTTAGGAAAACAAGCTTTAAATTAATGTAAATCGCTTGTGATATTTTGTAATGCTTCACAGGCCTCCGTCATATCACTCAAAGCTGGGGTATCCACAAGAGAAACTCGGGGACAACTCCCTCTCCAGTTTTCCCTCTTTCTGTATAGGGAAACACTTTCCAACAGCAGCAGAGATGAAATTGGGCTACTCGGTGGCACTGAGAAACTCAAACTGGGTCGCACCACTTCTTCGAAAAGCCCAAATGTGAATAAGTGAACTTAAACGGGGTTTGAACTTGGGTCCCTTACTGTAATAGTTCACTTTAATTTCTTTGTCAAAGGGAGATTGGTGCACCTCTTGACATGTGAATAGATAGTTACAGGATCCCTAAATTTATCCACATAACAAACAGAACAGTGCAATGTAATTAATTCTACGGGCAATGCTTTAGGACATTTTGATTGAAGTGAAATTGGTGGGATTCATTTAGTTTGAATTAATTAGTTAAAGGGTAAGTCATGTCAGGACAGCCCAGCCCCGTGTTATGCTCTTCCTGCTCTATGTGGGAAATCAGGGACCCTTCCGGTGTCCCTGACGACCACGTGTGCGGGAAATGTATCCAGCTGCAGCTACTGACAAACCGCATTGCGGCACTGGAGCTGCGGATGGATTCATTATGGAGCATTCGCGATGCTGAGAACGTCGTGGATAGCATGTTTAGTGAGATGGTCACACCGCAGGTAAAGGTTGTACAGGCAGGAAGTAATTGGGTGACCACCAGGCAGAGAAAGAGGAGTAGGCAGTGCAGGAGTCCCCTGTGGCCGTCCCCCTCTCAAACAAATATACCGCTTTGGATATTGTTGAGGGGGATGACTTATCAGGGGAAGGCAGCAGCAGCCAACTTCCTGGCACCAGGGGTAGCTCTGCTGCACAGTCTGGGAGGAAAAAGAGTGGAAGAGCTATAGTGGTAGGGGATTCCATCATAAGGGGAACAGACAGGCGTTTCTGTGGCCGTAAACGTGACTCCAGGATGGTTTGTTGCCTCCCTGGTGCCAGGGTCATAGATGTCACTGAGCGGCTACAGGGCATTCTCAAGGGGGAGGGTGAGCAGGCAGAGGTCGTGGTCCACATTGGGACCAACGACATAGGTAGGAAGGGAGATGAGGTCCTGCATCAAGAATTTAGGGAGCTAGGTAGAAGATTAAAGAGCAGGACCTCAAAGGTTGTAATCTCTGGATTACTCCCAGTGCCACGGGCTAGTGAGTATAGAAATAGGAGCATAGAACAGATGAATGTGTGGCTAAAGAGTTGGTGCAGGAGGGAGGGTTTCAGTTTCCTGGATCACTGGGCCTGCTTCTGGGGAAGGTGGGACTTGTACAAGTCCGACGGGTTGCACCTGAACCAGAGCGGGACAAATGTCCTTGCGGGGAGGTTTGCTAGCACTGTTGGGGGGGGTTTAAACTAACTTGGCAGGGGGATGGGATACAGAGTGGAGCTACAATAGGGGGTGATGTGCAGCCAAATATAGAGAAAAAAACAAGTCAGCTTGGAAGACAGGGCAAATATGTAAGGGCAAGGCTGGATGGCATCTATTTTAATGCAAGGAGTCTTGCGAATAAGGTGGATGAACTGAAGGTGTTGATAAACACATGGGAGTATGATATTGTTGCTGTCACAGAGACATGGTTGAGGGAGGGGCAAGACTGGCAGCTCAATATTCCGGGGTACAGAATCTTCAGGCGAGACAGAGGGGGAGGTATAAGAGGAGGGGGGGGGTCGCAATATTAATTAAAGAATCAATTACTGCCATAAGGAGGGATGATATATTAGCAGGTTCCTCTAATGAGGCCATATGGGTGGAGCTTAAAAACAAAAAGGGGGCAAGCACTTTGATGGGAGTGTACTATAGGCCCCCAAACAGTCAGGGGGAGATAGAGGAACAGATATGTAGGCAAATCTCAGAAAATTGTGCAAATAATAGGGTAATAATAGTGGGGGATTTCAACTTCCCCAATATTAACTGGGATACTCAGAGTGTAAAAGGCTTAGAGGGTACAAAATTCTTAACGTGCATCCAGGAGAGCTTTTTGAGCCAGCATGTAGAAAGTCCTACAAGAGAGGGGGCGGTACTGGACCTAATTCTAGCGAATGTGGCCGGCCAAGTGGAAGAAGTGCTAGTAGGTGAGCACTTTGGTGACAGTGACCATAATTCGGTGAGATTTAAGGTGGTCATGGAAAAGGACAGGGAGGGGCCGGAAATAAAGGTTCTAAATTGGGGGAAGGCCGATTTTAATAGGATAAGGCAGGATCTGGCCAAAATGGACTGGGATCAGCTGCTTGTAGGAAAATCCGCATCAGAGCAATGGGAGTCTTTCAGAAGGGAGATTGAGACCATACAATGGCAACATGTTCCCGTAAAGGTCAAGGGTGGTTCCAAGAACTCCAGGGAACCTTGGATGTCAGGGGATATACGAGAATGGATTAGGAAAAAAAGGAGGGCTTTTGGCAGATACAAAAGGCTAAAGACGGAGGAAGCCCTAGAGGAGTACAAAAAGTGCAGGGGGATACTTAAAAAAGAAATTAGGAGATCAAGGAGGGGCCATGAAATAACACTGGCGAGCAAAATAAAGGAAAATCCTAAGATGTTTTATAAGTATATTAAGGGTAAGAGGATAACTAGGGAAAAAATAGGGCCCATTAGGGACAAAAATGGCAATGTGTGTGTGGAGCCGGCAGATGTAGGAGGGGTTCTAAATGAATTTTTTGCATCTGTTTTCACTAGGAGAAGGACCATGTAGACATAGAAATACGGCAGGGGGACTGTGATATACTCGAACATATTAACATCGAGCGGGAGGAGGTATTGGCGGTTTTAGCAGGCCTAAAAATGGATAAATCCCCAGGCCCAGACGAAATGTATCCCAGGCTACTGTGTGAGGCAAAGGAGGAGATTGCGGGGGCTCCAACACATATATTCAGAACCTCTCTGGCCACAGGGGATGTGCCAGAGGACTGGAGAACCGCTAATGTAGTACCATTATTCAAGAAGGGGAGTAGGGAAAAACCGGGGAACTATAGGCCAGTGAGCCTAACATCAGTGGTAGGAAAATTATTGGAAAAAATTCTGAAGGACAAAATTAGTCTCCACTTGGAGAAGCAAGGATTAATCAGGGATAGTCAACATGGCTTTGTCAAGGGAAGATCATGTCTGACTAATTTGATCAGTCAGTTCGCTGATGATACAAAAATTGGTAGGGTGGTAAATAGCGAGGAGGATAGCCTCAGTCTGCAGGACGATATAGATGGGATGGTCAGATGGGCAGAACAGTGGCAAATGGAATTTAACCCGGAAAAGTGCGAGGTGATGCACTTTGGAGGGACTAACAAGGCAAGGGAATACACAATGAATGGGAGGACCCTAGGCAAGACAGAGGGTCAGAGGGATCTTGGTGTGCAAGTTCACAGATCCCTGAAGGCGGCGGAACAGGTAGATAAGGTGGTAAAGAAGGCATATGGGATACTTGCCTTTATTAGCCGAGGCATAGAATATAAGAGCAAGGAGGTTATGATGGAGCTGTATAAAACACTGGTTAGGCCACAGCTGGAGTACTGTGTGCAGTTCTGGTCGCCACACTACAGGAAGGATGTGATCGCTTTGGAGAGGGTGCAGAGGAGATTCACCAGGATGTTACCAGGGCTGGAGCGCTTCAGCTATGAAGAGAGACTGGGAAGATTGGGTTTGTTTTCCTTGGAGCAGAGGAGGCTGAGGGGGGACATGATTGAGGTGTACAAAATTATGAGGCGCACAGATAGGATGGATACTAAGGAGCTTTTTCCCTTCGTTGAGGGTTCTATAACAAGGGGGCATAGATTCAAGGTAAAAGGCGGGAGGTTTAGAGGGGATTTGAGAAAGAACTTTTTCACCCAGAGGGTGGTTGGAGTCTGGAACTCACTGCCTGAAAGGGTTGTGGAGGCAGGAACCCTCACAACATTCAAGAAGCATTTGGATGAGCACTTGAAATGCCATAGCATACAAGGCTACGGACCAAATGCTGGAATATGGGATTAGATTAGACAGGGCTTGATGGCTGGCGTGGACACGATGGGCCGAAGGGCCTCTATCCGTGCTGTATAACTCTATGACTCTATGACTCTATGACATTTCTGAGAAATGCGATAAGGTGCTATATCAGAGTATCATAGTAGGTACAGCACAGAAGGAGGCCATTCGCCTATCGTGCCTGCACCGGCTCTTTAAAAGAGCTATCCAATTAGTCCCATTCCCCTGCTCTTTCCAAATAGCCCTGTAAATTTTTTCACTTCAAGTATTTATCGAATTCCCTTTTGAAAGTTACTATTGAATCTGCTTCCACCACTCTTTCAGGCAGTGCATTCCAGATCATAACTACTCGCTGCTTAAAAAAATGTTTCCTCATGTCACCTCTGGCTCTTTTGCTGATCACTTTAAATCTGTGTCCTCTGGTTACCAACCCTTCAGCCACTAGAAACAGTTTCTCCTTATTTATTCTATCAAAACCATTCATGATTTTGAACACCTCTATCAAATCTCCCCTTAACCTTCTCTGTTCTAAGGAGAACAACCCCAGCTTCTCCAGTCTCTCCACATAACTGAAGTCCCTCATCCCTGGTACCATTCTAGTAAATTTCTTCTGCACCCTCTCTAAGGCCTTGATATCCCCCCTAAAGTGTGGTGCCCAGAATTGAACTCAATACTCCAGCTAGGGCCTAACCAGTGTTTTATAAAGGTTTAGCATAACTCTTTGCCTCTATTAATAAAGCCCAGGATCCCATGTTTTTTTAACAGCCTTCTCAACTTGCAAAGATTTGTGTATGTGCACCCCAGTTCTCTCTGTTCCTACACCCCTTTTAAAATTGTACCATTTAGCTTATATTGCCTCGCCTCATTCTTCCTACCAAAATGCATCACTTCACACTTCTCTGCGTTAAATTTCATCTGCTGTGTGCCTGCCTATTTCACCAGTCTGTCTATGTCCTCCTGGAGTCTGTTATCATCCTCCACATTGTTTACTAGATTTCTGAATTTCGTGTCATCTGCAAACTTTGAAATTATACCCTCTGTACCCAAGTCCAGGTCATTAATATATATCAAAAAGAACAGTGGTCCTATTACTGACCCCTGGGGAACACCACTGTATACTTCCCTCCAGTCTGAAAAACAACTGTTCACCATTACTCTCTGCTTTCTGTCCCCATAAATGCTCGTTCGTTATTTCTTTCTAAGTAATGATGGGGTAATTTGGGCACCAACAATATGTGAAATGTGCCTTTAACTATTTTGTCAATGGTAACATCAGTTGGCGGGGTCCAAAACCAGCAACAGTTTTGGATTTCAAATAATCAAATTTCTACCTTGAAAGTGCACCATAAAAAGGTGAATTTTCTTAAAAATGTTGAGGAAAGTAACCACAGACATAAAGCAGGATATAGCATAAACGATGCATTTTGGAAGGAAGAATGAGGAGAGGTAATATAAACTAAATGGTACAATTTTAAAGGGGGTGCAGGAACAGAGAGACCTCGGGGTGCGCATACACAAATCTTTGAAGGTGGCACGAAAAGTTGATAAGGATGTTAAAAAAGCATATGGAATCCATGGCTTTATAATTAGAGGCATAAGAGTATAAAAGCAAGGAAGTTAAGCTAAACCTTTATAAATCACTGGTTAGACCTCAACTGGAGTATTGTGTTCAATTCTGGGCACCACATTTTAAGAAGGATGTCAAGGCCTTGGAGAAGGCGCAGAAGAGATTTACTAGAATGGTACCAGGGATGAGGGACTTCAGTTACGTGGGGAGACTGGAGAAGCTGCGATTGATCTCCTTAGAACAGAGCAGGTTAAGGGGAGATTTTATAGAGGTGTTCAAAATCATGAAGAGTTTTGATGGTGTAGATAGGGAGAAACTGTTTTCACTGGCAAAGGGGATGGTAGCCAAAGGACACAGATTTAAGATAATTGGCAAAAGAGCCAACAATGAGACAAGAAGTTTTTTTACGCAATGATGTGATACGATCTGGAATACGCTGCCTGAAAGGGTGGTGGAAAAAGATTCAATAGTAACTTTCAAAAGGGAATTGAATAAATACTTGAAGGGGAGAAAATTTCAGGGCTTTGGGGAAAGATCAGGGGAATGGGACTAATTGGAAAGCTCTTTCAAAGAGCTGACAAAGGCACGATGGGCCAAATGTCCTCCTTCTGTCCTGTATCATTCTATGATTCGATGATTCTTAAAGATAAGGTGGAAAGTAACCACTGACATAAAGCAGGATATACCATAAACGAGTACCATGCGTACTTGCCTCCCCCACTTCAACCCCTCAGATATTGTCACTAAGGCTGAAGCTGTCAGCAGCTCAATAACAAAAGTGAATGAAGGCAGTTGTGCCAACTTACATAAAATAATGCAACAGGGAGGACTGGAATTTATAGACTAGAAGTTTTTTTCAAAATTGGGAAACCCCAGATGAATGACCAAGGTCCATACCGCAGAACTCCATCAAGGCTGAAGAACATAGCAGGTGGGGATAAATCAAGACAACAAAAGCAAAATACTGCAGATGCTAGAAATGTGAAATAAAAACAGAAAACGCTGGAAAACACACAGCAGGTCAGGCAATATCTGTGGCGAGAGAAACAGAGTTAACATTTCAGGTCGATGACCTTTCATCAGAACTGGAAGTTGTTAGAGATGAAGAGGTTTTAAACAAATACAGAGCCAGGGGGAATAAGGGAGGGGGCAGGAAAAGAACAAAATATAAATCAAGAAGTAGTTATTTAGTGGCATCAAGTTTGGGTTTTAAAAGTCTGCATATTGTGGGGGGAAAGGAAGTCTGAGAAGGCCCGAGTACGAAGTCTCGCAGTTTTATGTTTTAGAAAAACATATTAGTGTAGGAAACTTGTAATAAGTCTGGATTTCAACACATTTTTATTTGACAAAAATAGAGATTAGGTGAGTCTGTTGACTTAGAGCAACTTGGATAATAGAAGGTGTTTTTTGGAGCTGCGGTGCTGATGTTTGACACCTTGGTAAGATACTGAGTTCAGTCTGATTAGGATCTGCTGTTATTTTCTGTAAAAAAACCCAGAATCGGTAGAATTTCATTTTTTACAAAGGCAGAAGACTATTTCTTCACGTGTTCGATACCCCACACCAAGAAAGTCCTAAGCTTTAGCAAAGATGGTATAACTGGGTAATATGGAAACAGTCTATTGTGTTTAGGAAGAATTCGAGCCGAGATCTTGCTAGGGCAGTTAGAAGATGCAGAACAACAGCTGGAGTTCCTAAAAGAAGTGCAAGAATTCATTGGAACATCTGGGGTAAGGAATAGTTTTTGCCCTATTATAGGAATACTCCTTGATAAGGTCCTATGATAACTTTATCTTCGGGCTTCCTTCCAAAAATGATAGCCCGTGTAATTACATTTTTTTAAAATTGTGAGACTTGTCTTTATGAAGGTGAGGGATGTTAGCACTGGGGAATAGAATACATTACCATTTCAGTCATCCCACTTCAGTGTCAAGCACTCCCAAGTCAAATACAACACACCCATCCACCATATGGGTACGGTAGCATAGTGGTTATGTTACTGGTCTAGGAATCTAGAGGCCTGGACTAATAATCCGGAGTTATGAGTTTAAATCCCGCCACAGCAGCTGGGGAATTTAAACTCAATTAATTAAATAAAATCTGGAATAAAAGAAAAACTAGTATCAGTAATGAGGCCATGAAACTACTGGATTTTGTTGCACAAACCCATCTGGTTCACTAATGACCTTTAGGGAAGGAAACCTGCCGTCCTTACCTGGTCTGGCCTATATGTGACTTCAATCCCACAGCAATGTGGGTGATTCTTAATTGCCCTCTGAAATGGCCTAGCAAGCCACCTCAGTTGTACAATCTCGCTACAAAAAGCCATAATAAGAATAAAACCGGACGGACCACCCGGCATCGGACACGACAAAGGCAAACCAAGTCCAGTAGACCCTGCAAAGTCCTCCTCACAAACATCTGGGGACTTGTGCCAAAATTGGGAGAGCTGTCCCACAGACTAGTCAAGCAACAGCCTGACATAGCCGTACTCACAGAATTATACCTTTCGGCCAACGTCCCAGACTCTTCCATTACCATCCCTGGGTATGTCCTGTCCCACCGGCAGGACAGACCGACCAGAGGTGGCAGTACAGTGATATACAGTCAGGAGGGAGTGGCCCTGGGAATCCTCAACATTGACTCTGGACCCCATGAAATCTCATGGCATCAGGTCAAATATGGGCAAGGAAACCTCCTGCTGATTACCACCTACCGTCCTCCCTCAGCTGATGAATCAGTCCTCCTCCATGTTGAGCACCACTTGGAGGAAGCACTGAGGGTAGCAAGGGCACAGAATGTACTCTGGGTGGGGGACTTAGCACAAGGGAAAATGGTAGTGGTTGTTGGAGGCCAATCATCTCAGTCCCAGGACATTACTGCAGGAGTTCCTCAGGGCGGTGTCCTAGGCTCAACCATTTTCAACTGCTTCATCAATGACCTTCCCTCCATCATAAGGTCAGAAATGGGGATATTCGCTGATGATTGCACAGTGTTCAGTTCCATTTGCAACCCCTCAGATAATGAAGCAGTCCATGCCCGCATGCAGCAAGACCTGGACAACATCCAGGCTTGGGCTGATAAGTGGCAAGTTACATTCGCGCCAGACAAGTGCCAGGCAATGACCATCTCCAACAAGAGAGAGTCTAACCATCTCCCCTTGACATTCAACGGCATTACCATCACCGAAATCCCGCACCATCAACATCCTGGGGGTCACCATTGACCAGAAACTTAACTGGACCAGCCATATAAATACTGTGGCTACAAGAGCAGGTCAGAGGCTCGGTATTCTGCGGCGAGTGACTCACCTCCTGACTCCCCAAAGCCTTCCTACCATCTACAAGGCACAAGTCAGGAGTGTGATGGAATACTCTCCACTTGCCTGGATGAGTGCAGCTCCAACAACACTCAAGAAGATCGACACCATCTAGGACAAAACAGCCCATTTGATTGGCACCCCATCCACCACCCTAAACATTCACTCCTTTCACCACTGGCGCACCGTGGCTGCAGTGTGTACCATCCACAGGATGCACTGCAGCAACTCACCAAGGCTTCTTCGACAGCACCTTCCAAACCCATGACCTCTACCACCTAAAGGACAAGACAGCAGGCACCTGGGAACAACACCACCTGCACGTTCCCCTCCAAGTCACACACCATCCCGACTTGGAAATATATCACCGTTCCTTCATCGTTGCTGGGTCAAAATCCTGGAACTCCCTACTTAACAGCACTGTGGGAGAACCTTCACCACACGGACTGCAGCGGTTCAAGAAGGCGGCACATCACCACCTTCTCAAGGGCAATTAGGTATGGGCAATAAATGCTGGCCTTGCCAGCGACGCCCACATCCCATGAACGAATAAAGACCAATAAAACTCTTGTCATTCAACTTCCACCACTCTTCCCCCTCCTCCACTCTTCCATAACAATTAGCAGCCTCCGAAGAGTGCTGTCTTCAACACCAGTGGGACATTTTCATTTCTCACTCAGCCGTCGTTGTGGTCCGACTCTTTTAATTCATGTCAGTGTTGTCCTGATGGTGGAAGCCAACTGGGAAATGGTTTTAAGACTACTCAATAGGGTAGTTAGCATGTAGTAGCAACCCAGAGGTCATGAGTTCGAATTCCATCTTGGCAAATCTTGTACTTGTATGTTGGCACCAGACAGAATTGGACTGTTGTAAAAACCCAAGTTTTCACCAATGCCCTGTGGGGGAGGGAACCTGCCACCCGTACCTGGTCTGGCCTACATGTGACCCCAGTCCTACACTACTCGGTTGACTTTTAATGCTCTCAGGTCACCTAAGGATCAGCAATAAATGCTGCCCTGCCATCATCGCCCATTTCCCAGGAACAAAGTTTAAAAAAAAATCTCATTCCACATAGGACCCTTACTGCCAGCGAAAACCTTCATCCAACCAGTTCGAGTTGGATTCAAACTGAGGATAAAAGAAATACTGTACCAACATGCTGCACTATTCCGTCCTCCTTCAGCGGAAATCTTCACACACTTTGTGTTGGAAAATTTTTAATATACATTTGTCAAAGAATTAATGAAAAACAGAAAAGAGCCTTAAAAGAACATAATTTTTTTTAGATAAGAAGTTTATGATACATGGATAATCCTAAAATGCCCACAGATTTATTTTGTAGATATGAACATATCTAGGGTTCAAACATATGACAATATGATAACATTTAGGGTCCAAAAATCCACAGGCCTTCTCCCCTGACACAAATGTTGTGGTGCACTGCCGGGAATCTCTGCTCCTGACCTCACTACAGGATTCGGGGTCATGGGGAGGTCCCTTAATTTGAATATGGCCAGCGAGCACCACTATGAACACATCTCCGGCACCCTCCAGAGCAAGGTGCAGGAAATGCAGCACTAGGCAAATGCTCACTCTTCAGTTGGCACCTCCGGCCCAACACAATTTTTCAACGGGCCGAGCGTTCTCCTCAGTTGGCTGTTTTCCCTTGAGGGTGTCCAAGCGGCTATGCCTCATTCAATCTGGCATAATCCAGAGTGACCTAAGAGGCCGTGTTTGCGGAGGTCAGAAGTTCTGCCCCCAAACAGGCCCCTCTGGCAACTCATTAACAAAGCTGGGACCCAGCGTATTTGGGTCCCAGTCTAATTCCCGGGCCTTCCTCTGCACTCCCCTGGTGGACTTACACTGCGTGTCAGAATGGCCTGTGAAAATTGCTTATTGTTTAGCAATGTTTAGGCTCACTTCAGCTGAAATAAAGACTGTATTCTCTTAAAGGAACTGGCTTATCTTCAATCAGTGTTAGCTGCAGATAAAGGTAAAGAGCCAAAAGTGATCATCAAGTTCCTGAACCAGGCTGTAGACATTCACTTCACTTCGTTAAAGGACCTGCCTCTTAGTGTGGAGTACTTTGAGAAGCTCAACCCTGAATTCCTGCTTGACATTGTAAAGAAACTTTTGTCTCTCTGTCCAGATCAGGTGAGTGTCAGATAATCGTTAGAAATTGTTAATAATTCACGGTTAGCAGGCAATGGTATCTTTTATTTTTCTGCAACGTTAATGCAACTCTATAATTTGCATAAGATTACAACAGCAATACCATTTTACTAGGATGATACCAAACCTATCAGGAAAGATTAAGCAGGCTGGGGCTCTTTTCTCTAGAAAAGAGAAGGCTGAGGGTGACCTGATCGAGGTCTTTAAGATTATGAAAGCTTTTGATATGGTAGATGTAGAGAAGATGTTTCCACTTGTGGGGGAGACCAAAACTAGGGGCCATAAATATCAGATAGTCACCAATAAATCCAATACGGAATTCAGGAGAAACTTCTTTACCCAGAGAGTGGTTAGAATGTGGAACTCGCTACCACAAGGAGTAGTTGAGGCAAATAGCATAGATGCATTTGAGGGGAAGCTAGATAAGCACATGAGAGAAAGTTATCTGATAGGGGTAGCTGAAGAGAGGTGGGAGGAGACTTGTGTGGAGCGTAAATACCGGCATGGACCGTTTGGGCCGAATGGCCTGTTTCTGTGCTGTAAATTCTATGTAATTCTATGTAAAGAGGAAGAAAGTACATGGAATGAGAAAAGATAATTCGGCACTTCAAGCCTGTTTCTCTCCATAGACCATGTACAATCCATTGCATAATAGACTCTATCCCACCGATTTGATCTCTCAAATGTCTCCTCTCAAATCATTTTACATAAATTATCTATGTATAGGCACAAAAGGAAAGGTATCAAAGTTTGCTGGTGATACTAAATTAGGAGCAATAGCAAACTGTGTGGGAAGATTGCAGGAGGACATGGACAGGTTACCTGAGTGAGCAGATAGTTGGCAGATGCAATTCAATCAGAGAAATGTGTGAAGTGGTACATTTGCATGAAAAAAAAGAACACTGTTAGGAAGATTCTTAATGAAGCGGAGGGGCAAAGAATTCTCGGGCTTCAGATAGATCTTTAAGTGAGGCAGTGTAGGTAGAAAAGGCTATAATGGGTTCCTGGGTTTGATTCACATGGGCATTAATCAAAAAAGCAAGAAAGATGAATTTGTACAAGACATTGGTTAGGCCACAATTGGAGTATTGGATGTAGTCCTGAGCACCCCTTTATAGGAAGGAGTTTTAAGTCATGGAAAAAGCATAGCGAAGATTCACTCAAATTATAATAGGAACAAGAGGCTGCAGTTATGAAGAAAGGCTTTTTTTCACAGGAACAGAGACAGTTAGGGGGATGTATCAGAGGTTTTCAAAATTATGAAAGGTTTTGAGAGGGGAAATAGTGAAGTTAGAAGAATGTTTTCACACGGAATGCTTCTAGAGTATGGAATACACGTGACTATTGAGGCGGAGACCATAATATTATTTCATTTGACAAGACAATTGCCCTTAGGACCTCCTCCTGACGTTTTCATGCTGCAGGAATCTCCTAGACTGCTACACTCAACAGGGCGTTCTTCATGTCACTCTACAACAAATGCATGGTATTGCAGACGTGGTTTGCAGACGCATAGAATGATTACAGCTCAGAAGGAGGCCATTCGGCCCATCAGACCCATGCCGGCTCTTTGTAAGAGCAATCCAGTTAGTCCCATTCCCCCGCTCTTTCCCCATAGCCTTGCAAATTTTTTCCCTGCAAGTATTTATCAAATTCCTTCTTGAAAGCCACAATTGAATCTGCTTCCACCACTCTTTCAGGCGGCGCATTCCAGATCATAACTACTCGCTGCGTAAAAAAAGTTTTCTCTCACGTTGCCTTTGGTTCATTTTGCCAATCACCTTAAATCTGTGTCCTCTGGTTCTTGACCCTTCCGCCAATGGGAACAGCTTCTCTTTATTTACTTTATCTAAACCCTTCATGATTTTGAACACTTCTATCAAATCTCCTCTTAACCTTCTCTGCTCTAAGGAGACTCCTGGAACTTATCCATTCTCAGCAACACATGAGAGGAGACGGTCTCCACTGCCTGCACTTGAGATCTAAGCTCCTGAATCAAAGCTGTTTTAAAGTAATTTCTAGGCCATTAGGTGGCTGGTTAGCAGGTTCATTGCAAGTGCATTCAGCTAAGTTTTAGTTGTGATGTATCCAATCTCACGGAAAGCATGCAGAGTAAAATGGTGCTTTCCTGTGACTGCAAAAATAGAACATTTTAACTTTCATTTAAGTGGAATCTCTGGGTGTTAAGAACAGGTTTACTCCTTATGTGTCACCAAAGTATGACCATGGAACAGGTTATTCTAATGTTATATAGATCTTTGGTGAGGGCACATTTGCAATTACATAGAATTACACAGAATGCACGGCACAGAAAAATGCCATTCGGCCCAACTGGTCCATGCCGGTGTGTCCATAGGGTAATGTATACCCCTGCTGTCTGTTGGCAACAGCAGCAGAGATGGGGTTTAAAACTGGCATAAAGTCAGGAATAAACCTTAAAACCACCGCTTTTTTTTGTCGTTCCTGTGTTACTTCCTGTTTTCCATCCCAAATGAAAACCTGCTTTTGCTTGTAAACAATTCACCATGCTGTGTTCACCTGTACATTAATCAGCTGAGCAACGCTCAGCTCAGGGACACTTTTAAAATCTCAAGTAACTTGGCATTTCTCTTCTCTCCTGCTAAGTACATTTTTTAAATGGTGAGATTGACACTTTAGTTTCTAAAAGTGAGAAATATCCCCCATTATGTGCATTCCTGGGTAACCTAACTTCAAAAGGACTTTGATGCATTGAAGGTAAAGTGACAAGGGTGATTCTTAGATTTGGGGCTCTTAAGTTATGAGGAGAAGGTCATTGGAGCAATGAAAATTGAGTGGGAAAGGGGTTTACGGTTTTAAATGCTCAGAGGAATGGATGTGGATGTAAATAGGTCTTACATGACTCTGAGCACAGGAAAAAATGCATATAGTGCCTTATCACTAAATTCCAAAGCATTTTACAACCAGTGGATTACTTTTGATGTACAGCCACTGCTGTCGTGTAGGTAAACACAGCAGTCAGTTTGCACACAGCAAGGTACCACAAACAGCAAATAATGATCAGTTAATGTGATTTTGGTGGTATTGGTTGAGGGAGGAATGTTGGCTAGGATGCCAGTAGAACTACCAGCTCTTTTTCAAATGATGCCAAGAGATCTTTTACGTCCACTTAAGCAGGTGGATGATGTCTTGGCTTAACATCTCATTCAAAGGACAGCACCTCCAACAATGCCGCCCTCCTTCATCACAGCCCCCGAGGTGTCAGCCTTGCTAATGTACTCTAGTCCTGGAGTGGGGCTTGAATCCACATTTTTTTTCCCCCACAGTACAATTGACATGCAGATTAGAGTCTCAGTAAAAGAACTGCTTGAATGTCAATTTAGGAATGGAATTTTAGGCCTATAAATACAAATAAAATGATCAAATGCTCCATGGTACATGATGGTTGCTGGCTGCTCAGACCATAGAAACATGCCAGGGAAGCCAACCAGTCAAGGATGAATAATCTAATAATTACCAATACATAGATATTCTGGAGTTTCATCAATTGAGCTTTGAAGCGGGGGATGAAGAAGCTTTGCAGTCTTTCCTCTGCAGGTTTATAAAAATTAATTCTCGGGATGTGGGCATCACTGGCAAGGCTGGCATTTTATTGCCCACTTTAGTTTACCTTGAGAAGTTGGTGGTGAGCCTTCTTCTTGAACCGCTGCAGTCCGTGTGGTGAAGGGACTCCCACAGTGCTGATAGGTAGGGAGTTCCAGGATTTTGACCCAGCAATGAAGGAACAGTGATATATTTCTAAGTCGTGATGATGTGTGACTTGGAGGGAAACTTGGAGGTGACGGTGTTCCCATGCGCCTGCTGCCCGTGTTCTTCTAGGTGATGGAGTTCTTGGGTTTGGGAGGTGCTGCCGAAGAAGCCTTGGTGACTTGCTGCAGTGCATCCTGTAGATGGTACACACTGCAGCCATGGAACGCTGGAGGGAGTGGGTATTTAAGCAGGTAAATGAATAGAGTCCACGGTAGAGCAGGTTATGTACGGTCTGTAAAAAGAATGGGCTTAACAGTCTAAATATCCTTTGTTTCATACTTTATAATATTATAATTTGCTGGTAGGATCTAGTGGTAGAAATCGAGGGGTCAACAATGTGATGGCTAGCAACCGTTGCACTGAAGCGCACAATGTGCCTGATGTGTCTAATGCACCCCATTGGTGCCAGCCGGCCCATAATGTGCTGGGAGCCTACACACCGACAGTGCACTAGGCTCATTTTGGCCATAATGCTTATTCTAATTACAGTTGGAGCCATATCATTGGCCCCCAAGTGTTGCAGTATCCAGTAGTCCTGTGTCTTCTCACTTAAGATCTGTGTTTTGACTGGCAGAATCTGGATTGCAACTGTTTCAACCACTGCCTATCTTTACCCCTAGTTTAAATTGTGTTATGATTGCTCCCTTCAGTCTCTTTCGCAAGGCCAGCCTCTTTCACCTCTGCTGAAGCAATCTGCCATGATACTAGAGCCTGTTGTTAAGGCAGCCCCTGGGATTAAGGAAGTACTATACATTATGGCCAAAATTAGATACATGTCAGGTAAGACGATTTTGGTAACGGCTATGGATAGATAGTTCATTTTTATTCATTTGTTTTCAGGCCATGGGTTATACTGGCAAAAACACATTTATTGCCCCTCCCTACTTGCCCTGATGGCGTTAAGAGAAAACTGCGTAGTGTGAACTAGAGTCACCCATAGGCCAAACCGGGTAAGGGTGGCAGGTTCCCACAAACTTCAGTGGGGTTAATGGCAGAGACCATGGGTGGACACACCTTGGCACTTACACCAGGAAGCACCCTCCCCATATGGATTTTCAGCAACACTGGGCCAAATCTTCCTGGAAAAATAATGGCAACTTCATGATGGATGCCGTTATCAATGCGCAAATTGGCCAGCGAGTTCAGGAGAAGAAAAGATACGGCATGAGCTGTGAATCTCACACTTCCTGAAAGTTACAGCGCAAATTATATTCGAGCTAAAGGGTGCAGGAAAAAGTTTAACTAACGGGGCATGCCACGAGATGCGCCTTTGCAGCAAGATATGGCCCAATGTGTTTAGCAAAGTTCGTGACACAGGCCTTAAATTATTCTGTGTGAATATTAGCATGGCCATTCAAATGGAAGTCCTTCATCCACTATTTTAACAAAAGCATTTTAAATAGGTTAATGCCTCCTTTAAAATAGTGGACAAAGAAAATGAATACCAAAGTGTTATAGTGCTTGTGCACTATTATTCACACAACATAATTGCAAGACAACAGAGATTTTGAACTGAGACCCAAGACATGTGCACTGAGTGAAAGTGACCTGACATACTTAAGCCTCATGCAAGGTTCTTTCAGACAAGACAATGTAAAAGACTCACCTTTAAAAGCTACATCTCTTCTATGCAGTCACTCCCATACCACTGAAAGGTCATGGAAACACACGCAGCATCATGATTGTCAAGGACAGGATTAGAGCATTTTTCCCGAGTGAACCCTCCTGTGACCTCTCTGAGTGAGAATGCCAAATAGTATAGAAGATAGCCTTGAGTACAGAAGATTGAGAGGTGATCTGATCGAGGTGTTCAAAGTGTTAAAAGGATTCAATAGGGTAGATACAGAGAAACTATTTCCTCTGATGAAGGAATTCAAGAGGTGACATAATCTTAAAATTAGAGCCAGTCCATTTAGGAGGGAAATGATGAAGCACCTTTTCACACAAAGGGCGGTATAGAAATCTGGAATTCTCTCCCCGAAATGACTGTGGGTGCTAGGTCAATTGGAGCCTTCAAGACTGAGATCGATAGATTTTTGGTAGGTAAGGGTATCAAGGATAAATGGAGTTAAGGTACAGATCAGCCATGATCTAACTGAATGGTGGAGCGGGATCAAGGGGCTGAATGGTCCACTCCTGTTCCTGTGTTCCTAAATAGTGCCACATTAGGTTCAGTTTTGTGCCTACTAAGAACTGCATTGAGACTGCCCAAACTCATTTCACATAGGACCATTAGAGGAGACTTCAGAGTTGAAACCAAGCTCCCGTAGGTGAAAGGTCAGCATGTCAGCCCACTCCACGCAATCCCTGTTTAACCTCCTTCTCCATTTCATTATGTCAACCATAAAATTACTACTGGAATTGCACCTCGGCATTGTGCAAATTTACAGCTTGTGCTTTGGGAATGAGAAAACAATGGCAGTAGTAAGAGGATTTCACATTATCTATTCTTCATCCTGCATAGGTAATTTGAGCGCAGCTCAGGCCACGCTGCAGCAATGTCTCCAGCTGGACCGCAGTTTCGCTGATGGCCACCTACTCATGGCTCAGATATACCTGTCCCAGTGCAATTTCAAAGAATGTTCCCACTCTCTGGAAATGGGCCTCAGCTACAACTTCCAGGTGAGAACTATTTAGTCGTGCTATAACCACATCCAACAATGACTGAATTCATTGTTTGCTACAGTAATTGAGAAAGAAAAAAAAGCAAAGAAAGAACTTGCATTTATATCGCGCCTTTCATGACCTCAGGCCGCCCCAAAGTGCTTTACAACAACAAAGTACTTTTGAAATGTAGTCACTGTTGTAATGTAGAAAATGTGGCTCCAGTTTGTGCACAGCAAGGTCCCACAAACATCAATGAAATAATGACCAGATAATCAGTTTTTTTAGTGATGTTGACTGAGGGATAAATATTGGCCAGAATACTGGGGATAACTCCCTGCTCTTCTTCGCAATAGCGCCATGGGATCGTTTACGTCCACCTGAGAGAGCAGATGGGCCCTCGGTTTAACGTCTCATCCGAAAGACGGCACCTCTGACAGTGCAACACTTCCCTCAGTACTGCATTGGAGTGTCAGCCTAGATTTTGTGCTCAAGTCTCTGGAATAGGACTTAACCTTCTGACTCAGAGGCGAGAGCGCAACCAACTGTTGCTTATCAAATGCCTGGGTTATATTCTTTCAATGAAGCTGGTTTTTAACCCCGTATGTACTGTAATAAGAACAAAAGAAGCCAATAAGATAATACAGCATAGACAAAAATGGTTCATTTTTATCACACCAAGGTCCGGTCCGATGGACAGCAAAGTCACAATGGAAAAATGGTAAGGGTAGTATTCTACAGGGATAAAGCCAAAAGGCCTTCTTCTCCTGAGCCTATTGATTTTTTAATGTTTCTAGTTGAAGTGCAGCCAATATTGAAGATGATAGAGGTACAAGTTGCTTTTTGCTCACCTGCAGGTCAGAAATCATCCTATCTACCACCTGATTAAAGCCAGAGCCCTGAAGAAGATGGGCAACCTCACAGAAGCCATAACAACGTTAAAAACAGCAATCAGTCTGCCGGGGGTGAGGAGAGGCTCTACTGGAAAGGGAAAAGGGACATCCGCCAACATCAGTGCGAGCGATCGTGTCTCCGTGTACCTGGAGCTGGCGGACGCTCAGCACTCAAACGGCGAGCAGGTACTCCCGAACTCTGGCACCGTTCAAACGCAATCACTCTGCATGGGCAGCCAGCAGCACGCTTTCTCCATGGGTGGGAGGAGGCTCTTGTGGAGGACAAACACCGGCATGGACCAGTTGGGCCGAATAGCCTGTTTGTGTGCTGTAAAATTCTATGTAAATCTACGTAGCTTGGTGACTCTGAATCGACTCCAGCGCAGGTTCTGAAGGTGCAATTCCCATTGCTTTCAGTGGAGCCACGCGGGAGCACTCCCGAGATCAGTGTCACCATAGTGTGACCAAAAGGGGAGGAGAAAACCTGACCTGGTCGTTCTCTGTGGAGGTCAATATGTGACATTTAAAAAAAATGTCAACCAGTTTTTTTACTGATTTTTTTCCAATATAGACAAGTTCTACAGTTTACATTTCTATACCACTCATTCGGCTAATCAGGCCTGTCAGAGACTGGCAAAAGAACCAGAGGGGAAGACTAGGAGAACTTTTTCTTTTTACGCAGCGAGTTGTAATAATCTGGATTGCACTGCCTGAAAAGGTGGTGAAAACAGATTCAATAGTAACTTTCAAAGGGTAATTGGATAAATACTTGAAAGGGGAAAAATTGCAGGGCTACAGGGAATGAGCAGGGGAGTGGGGCTACTAGGATAGCTCTTTCAAAGAGCTGGCACAGGCACAATGGGCCGAATGGCCTCCTTCTGTGCTGTATAATTCTATGATTCTAATGAGGGAAAAAGGCCAACAAGACCATTAGGGAAATTGAACTTCACTGTGTCAAAAACGCGGATGAGAGTTCATTGGCGTTAATATAACTAGACTGTACAAAGATGGGATATTAGTGAAAAAATGCCTTTTGAAAATTTATCTGAAGAGAACTCATGCATCAGCTCATAGTATGAGCTTTCACCTGGCACATTCAGCCCATTATCCCACATTAAAGAGTTATCTTTAGTTTTTCACATCTGTTGCCTAGCCAAGTTGCTTTTCTTCCTTTTTAGGGACCTACTGAGAGGATGCTGGGACATGCACATGAACAGCCTGCGTTAACTTTCACTTCAGTTTTCCATCTCCCCTCCCTGTCTCCACTGCACTTTGTACCTTCTCTAACTAGGGTTGGGAACCGGTGACATGGGGAACGAGGGGAAGCATTCAGTCCAGTGTCATAAATCCATGGGGCCGAGCACCATGCAAATTAGTGATTTGCTCAGAGTAGTGATCTGGACTTGGAAAAACTCCAAGTTGTGCAGTTCAGGTCCTAATACCTCAAGCCAGTCAGCATGTTCTATCACTGATTTCAGCTCTGGAACATGTAGACTGGTGGGAAATCATAGGACTTAAAATACTTTTCATGCCTATGCTGGTCAGTGGGGGACAAATTACTCATCTGTTCAGAATACTGGATTGCCAATTTGCTGCATTGGGCTATATTTACTTTTAAAAGTTTTCGATAAAGGCTTCCATTTCCTGCGATGTTAAGAACATAACTCGATTTTATCGATTTGCATTCCTTTTTTAAAATTTGTTTTTGGGATGTGGGTAAGGGGCATTTATTGCCCATTCTTAGCTGCCCTGAGAAGAAGGTGGGGGTGGGCCTTCTGCTTGAACCGCTGCTGCATTTATGCCGATGGTGCTCCCATGGTGGTGTTTGGTAGGAAAGTCCAGGCTTTCGCCTGGCGTCGATGAAGGAACAGCGATATATGTCCACATCAGATTGGGGTGAACGGGTTAAATTATGAGGACAGGTTGCATACACTAGGCTTGTATTCCCTTGAGTATAGAAGATTATGGGGTGATCTAATTGAGGTGTTTAAGATGATTAACGATTTGATAGGGTAGATAGAGAGAAACCATTTCCTCTGGTGGGGGTAGTCCAGAACAACCTTAAAATTAGAGCCAGAACGTTCAGGGCTGATGTCTGGAAGCACTTCTTCACACAAAGGGTAGTGGAAATCTGGAACTCTCTCCCCCAAAAAACTATTGAGGCTGGGGATCAATTGAAAATTTCAAAACTGAGACTGATAGGTTTTTGTTAAGTAAGGGTATTAAGGGTTACAGAATCAAGGCAGGTAAATGGAGTTAAGATACAGATCAGCCATGATCTAATTGAAAGACGCAACAGGCTTGTGGGACTGAATGGCCTACTCCTGTTCACATATTCCTATGGGTGTGACCTGGGCGGGAACTTGCAGGCGATGAGGTTCCCCGTGACATTGCTACTCTCGTCCTTTCTCAATGGTAAAGGTCGCAGGGCTGAGAGGTGCTGCCAAAGTAAGCTTGGTGAGTTGTTGCAAAGGCACCCTGTAAACAGTACAAATTGACTGCTGATTTTCTTCTTTCAGCATGAAGCTACCAAAGTGATGCAAGACGCCATCCATGAATTTGCCGGGACTCCGGAAGAAACTCGTATCACCATCACCAATGTCGATTTGGCTCTCAGTAGGGACGACATGGAAACGGCGTTCAGCATGCTCAGGAGCGTCCTCCCCAAGCAGCCGTACTACATCGAAGCCAAAGAGAAACTGGCACAGATCTATCTGCACAAACAAAAAGACAAAAAGCTTTATATCAGATGCTACAGGTATGCAAAAACACGATTACAGGGATAGGAGGTAAACACGCAAATGCTGGAGATTTGAAATGAAACAGAAAGTGCTACACATGCAAAGCAAGTCGGTCGGCAGGGGAAAAGAGAAAAGACAGGTGGGACCAGACCCTTAATCAGAACTCAAAAATGATACATCTTTCCTCGTTTCGCTCACCCAGCTGTTTTTTTTTATTCGTTCATGGGATGTGGGCGTCGCTGGCGAGGCCAGCATTTATTGCCCATCCCTAATTGCCCTTGAGAAGATGGTGGTGAGCCGCCTTCTTGAACCGCTGCAGTCCGTGTGGTGAAGGCTCTCTCACAGTGCTGTTAGGAAGGGAGTTCCAGGATTTTAACCCAGCGACGATGAAGGAATGGCGATATATTTCCAAGGATGGTGTGTGACTTGGAGGGGAATGTGCAGTGTTGTTCCCATGTGCCTGCTGCTCTTGTCCTTCTAGGTGGTAGTTTGGGTGGCGCTGTCGAAGAAGCCTTGGCGAGTTGCTTCAGTGCATCCTGTGGATGGTACACACTGCAGCCACTGTGTGCCGGTGGTGAAGGGAGTGAATGTTTCGGGTGGTGGATGGGGTTCCAATCAAGCGGGCTGCTTTGTCCTGGATGGTGTTGAGCTTCTTGAGTGTTGTTGGAGCTGCACTCATCCAGGCAAGTGGAGAGTATTCCATCACACTCCTGACTTGTGCCTTGTAGATGGTGGAAAGGCTTTAGGGAGTCAGGAGTTGAGTCACTCACCGCAGAATACCCAGCCTGTGACCTGCTCTTGTAGCCACAGTATTTATATGGCTGGTCCAGTTAAGTTTCTGGTCAATGGTGACCCCCAGGATGTTGATGGTGGGGGATTCGGTGATGGTAATGCCATTGAATGTCAAGGGGAGGTGGTTAGACTCTCTCTTGTTGGAGATGGTCATTGCCTGGTACTTGTCTGGCGCAAATGTTACTTGCCACTTATCAGCCCAAGCCTGGATATTGTCCAGGTCTTGCTGCATGCGGGCACGGACTGCTTCATTATCTGAGGGGTTTTGGAGGGTGGAGAGAGATGCCTGTGTTCAATCCACCTGCAACAGCCTCAGTTTTCTCTAATAGCATGGCACACAGAACCAATCTCATTGTTGGGATCGTGGGAATGTATGGGACCATTAAGGTCAAGCTGATTTCCGTCGTCCAGTTTACTTTTTTTGAAACTTGCAAAACAGATGGTTAAATAAACAGGAATATAGGAATTACTAGACGAAGAAAGGCCGAGGTTCATCTAGTTCATCTTCTACAATCGCATGATACAACGATAATGGAGTTGTTGAGTAATTGAAGCAATCAATCTCCATTAATTAGTCTATGACAGACCCAGACATGATGCGAGGAAAACCCCAGTGGCGGAGAGCTTTGGGAGCCCTAGGTCCAAAGTCACCTGGTCCCTCCCAAGCATGTTACACTTACCACATGTCATAAATAGGCTGGGAATATTAAAGGACACCTCTGCCTTTGCAAGCTTGGACAGTGAATGTTGGCTCCTATTGAACTATGGAGAACAGCACATGTGTTTGTAGCAGAGACCACTGAATAGCGATCAGCAGCGGGGTGCCTGACTGATTTACCCGCCTCCCTCACTAGTCCTTAGACACTAAGCCCAAATTTTACATTGCCCCAAAATTCGTCCTGATCACTAGCACTGAAGCGCTTGTGGGACTATTAACAAAGAAAATCGTGTACTGAGGCAGCTACACCCAGTATCATAGAATTGTACAGCACAGAAGAGGCCATTTGGCCCATCGTGCCTGTGCCGGCTCTTTGAAAGAGCTCTGCAATTAGTCCTATACCCCCGGTCTTTCCCCAAAGCCCTGCAAATTTTTCCTTTTCAAGTATATATCCAATTCCCTTTTGAAAGTTACTATTGAATCTGCTTCCACCACCCTTTCAGGCAGTGCATTCCAGATCATAACAACTCGCTTTGTAAAAAAATATTTTCCTCATCTCCCCTCTGGTTCTTTTGCCAATTATCTTAAATCTGCGTCCTCTGGTTACATAGGAACATAGGAACAGGAGTAGGCCATTCAGCCCCTCGAGCCTGTTCTGCCATTCAATTAGATCATGGTTGATCTGCATCCTAACTTAATTTACCCACCTTGGCTCCACGGGCTCGATTTTCAAGCTGAAGTGCGGGTGCGTTGGGGTGGGGGGGGCTCCGAAAATTGGGGAAATCCCGAGTGGGTGAGGAAGCCGGCTCCAACCCACCGACTTCCATGTTCCCCACAGATGCGTCTGTGCGTGCGTGCACCTCATGAATGAGGAAATCCCGTGTTGTGGGAAAACACTCCATGTTTTAGGAGACGTGTTTCAGCCAGCAGCCAGTTGGACATTGAAATGCTTGTTTGACAGATGGGGATAAAAGGTGAGTTATTGCAGCAGGGCACTCTGTTCTTTCAGACAAACTTTTGGCTGGGAGATCTTTGTGTTTACACTGAAAATTCTTAGTTTCTGTTGACACATATTTACCAACTTTTCAGACCCACTCAAACTGACACCATCAGGATGGGGGGGTGGCGCCATGGCTGCATTCACCACGACATCTGAGGACGAGCAACATCACCAGCCTCGCCAGGCACAGCGTGCACTTCTGCCACTTGGATCTCCACAACACAGTGCTGCGCCACAGGCACCTGCACAAGAGCACAGAGTGCAACAACAGAGAGAGCGACGTTGCAGGAGGCACCACCTTCGCCAGAAAGTCTACAGACCAAGGCTCAGCTTCCTGGACCTCTCTGAGGAGCAGTGCATACGGAGGCTGAGAGTGAGTCTCCAGGTGGTCGCGGACATCTGCAGCCTCCTGGCTGGGTCGAGTGGCACCCGTTGCTGACAAAGTCACCACTGCCTTCAACCTCTTCACCTCCAGATCATTCCAGGGTGCCACCGAGGACATCGCCGGGGTCTCTCAGTCGTCTGCACGCAAGTGCATAAGGCACCGATGTCTTGTTCCGCAGGGCCTCTCAATATGTCAACTTCCCCATAGACGACCTCAGCCAGACGGAGAGGGCAGTGGGATTCCACTCTGTGGCTGGCTTCCCACGGGTGCAGGGTGCAATTGATTGCACCCATATAGCAATCAGAGACCCTCCACACGAGCCAGGACTGTTCATCAACAGAAAGGTGTATCACTCCATCAACACTCAGCTCGTTTGTGACCACCGCAAAAGATTCCTTCATGTGTGCGCCAGATTCCCTTGCAGCTGCCACGATTTCTTCATTCTGAGGGAGTCCAACATCCCAGGGCTCTTCCACGCACCGAACACTCTTTAAGGGCTGGCTCATCGGGGATAAGGGATACCCCCTGCACATGTAGTTCTTGGACACCTCTGAGGAATCCCATCACCGAGCAACAGCGTCGATATAATGACAGCCACATCGCCACCAAGCCTACAATTGAGCACGCTATAGGGCTGCTCAAGATGTGATTTAGGTGCCTTGATCGTTTTGGGCGAGCGCTTCAATATGCACCAGACAGAATGGGACGCATTATAGTAGTGTGTTATGTCCTGCACAACATGGCACTTCAGAGAGGGGTGCTGCTTGAGGAGGCCCTATCCACATTAAGGAGGAGGAGGAGGCAGAGGAGGAGGAGGAGCCCATGTGCAGAGCAGCGGCTCACCTGGCTGCTCGTGAGGCCAGGGAGTTACTGATATGTGAACAGTTCTCCTGACATCAGAAAGTATGAAGAGTCCAGTCCTCAGACCATCTGGAAAGAGCAGCCCCAGCACCAGTACCCCTCCCCCCCGCACAAAACAGTCCTGCAACTATACATATACCCAATGGGTGGCATCAAGTGTCGCCATTCATGGTGAAGCTCATGAAAGGGCCCTATCACAAAAGCCAGTTAAGAATGGGCAAGAAGGGGCAGTAGTAGTGAGAATGATAACATTTAATGTTAATGTAACAAAAAACAAATATAAATGGAAAACATGACAGTCTGTCAGACACCCTTGTGCATACCCTTCATGTTCACAAATCCTTAGCCTTCCTCTTCCTACCGCTTCTACGTGGTGCATCCCCTGTTGCTGCAGCAGAGGTAGGAACATAGGAACATGAGTAGGCCATTCAGCCCCTCGTGCCTGCTCCGCCATTTGATAGGATCATGGCTGATCTGTGATCTAACTCCATATACCTGCCTTTGGCCCATATCCCTTAATACCTTTGGTTGCTAAAAAGCTATCTATCTCAGATTTAAATTTAGCAATTGAGCAAATATCAATTGCCGTTTGCAGAAGAGAGTTCCAAACTTCTGCCACCCTTTGTGTGTAGAAATGTTTTCTAATCTCGCTCCTGAAAGGTCTAGCTTTAATTTTTAGACTGTGCTCCCTACTTCTAGAATCCCCAACCAGCAGAAATAGTTTCTCTCTATCCACCCTATCTGTTCCCCTTAATATCTTATAAACTTTGATCAGATCACCCCTTAACCTTCGAAACTCTAGAGAATACAACCCCAATTTGTGTAATCTCTCCTCGTAACTTCACCCTTGAAGTCCGGGTATCATTCTAATAAACCTACGCTGCACTTCCCCCAAGGCCAATATGTCCTTCTGAAGGTGCGGTGCCCAGAACTGCTCACAGTACTCCAGGTGCGGTCTAACCAGGGTTTTGTATAGCTGCAGCATAACTTCTTCCCCCTTGTACTCCAGTCCTCTAGATATAAAGGCCAGCATTCCATTAGCCTTATTGATTATTTTCTGCATCTGTTCATGACACTTCAATGATCTATGTACCTGAACCCCTAAGCCTTTGGACATCCACTGTTTTTAACTTTTTACCATTTAGAAAGTACCCTGTTCTATCCTTTTTTGATCCAAAGTGGATGACCTCACATTTGTCTACTTTGAATTCCATTTGCCACAGTTTTGCCCATTCACCTAATCTATCAATATCGCTTTGTAATTTTATGTTTTCATCTACACTGCTTACAATGCCACCAATCTTTGTGTCATCGGCAAACTTAGATATGAGACTTTCTATGCCTTCATCTAAGTCGTTAATAAATATTGTGAATAACTGAGGCCCTAAGACAGATCCCTGCGGGACTCCACTAGTCACATCCTGCCAGTATGAGTACCTACCCATTATCCCTACTCTCTGTCGCCTTTCGCTCAGCCAACTTTCTAACCAAGTCCGTACATTTCCCTCACTTCCATGGGCATCTATCTTAGTTAACAGTCTCTTATGTGGGACCTTATCAAATGCCTTCTGGAAGTCCATATAAATAACATCCATTGACATTCCCCTGTCCACTACTTTAGTCACCTCTTCAAAAAATTCAATCAGGTTTGTCAGGCACGACCTACCTTTCACAAATCCATGCTGGCTCTCTCTGATTAACTGAAAATTCTCGAGGTGTTCAGTCACCCTATCCTTAATTATAGACTCCAGCATTTTCCCCACAACAGATGTTAGGCTAACTGGTCTATAATTGCCCGGTTTCCCTCTCTCTCCTTTCTTAAAAAGCAGAGTGACATGTGCAATTTTCTAATCTAGAGGGACAGTTCCTGAATCTAGAGAACTTTGAAAGATTATAGTTAGGGCATCTGCAATGTGCTCACCTACTTCCTTTAAAACCCTGGGATGGAAACCATCTGGTCCTGGGGATTTGTCACTCTTTCGTGCTAGGTAGTGGCAGGTTGCTCTTGTTCATGCCCTGACTACTTAGATACTTTTGGCCTAGGCCCTCTGGGGTTTGGAGCCCGTGAGGGTCCCGCCAAAGACTGCTCCACCTGCACCTGTGCAGGGGCAGACTCGGCCACCTGGAAAGGGAGGCAGCATTGTGGGTACTGGTTGAGAGGGGGGCAACGGGTGAGAAGTAGAGCGCCATCATCCCTCTTCTGGGCCAGGCCCACATCGCTCCTACCACCCTGCTGGAGAACAGTTTGGAAGACATGTATGATGCCTTGTAAGGCCACTTCTAAAGTATCTGTCAGCCTGTTTAAGATGGCAGAATGTTGTTCACCCTGACTTTGAACAACCGTTGTCAGGGCCTGAATGAAATCATTTGTGAGCCGTACTTGAAGCTCAATGGAGGCTGCCATTCTCTCCATTGCAGACATTCCCGCACTGGCGGTCTTATTGAAACATATAAGATTGTGAAGGGGCTTGATCGGGTGGATGCGGTAAGGATGTTCCCAAGGATGGGTGAAACTAGAACGAGGGGGCATAATCTTAGAATAAGGGGCTGCTCTTTCAAAACTGAGATGAGGAGAAACTTCTTCACTCAGAGGGTAGTAGGTCTGTGGAATTTGCTGCCCCAGGAAGCTGTGGAAGCTACATCATTAAATAAGTTTAAAACAGAAATAGACAGTTTCCTAGAAGTAAAGGGAATTAAGGGTTACGGGGAGCGGGCAGGAAATTGGACATGAATTTAGATTTGAGGTTGGGATCAGATCAGCCATGATCTTGTTGAGTGGCAGAGCAGGCTCGAGGGGCCGATTGGCCTACTCCTGCTCCTATTTCTTGTGTTCTTATGTTCTTACTTGTGCCGCCATTCCACCACTGCAGGAGTTGGACTCCTCTATCCTCTGGACTATTGGAGAGTGTGTGTGGCACCTGTTCCAGTACCTCACAAATATCCTTCTGTCCCTCGATCATTCTCCTTTTAAAGGATGGCCCCCAGGGTTCAGCACCTGTGTCCAGCTGAGCAGAGCCTGGTGAGGAGTGCGCCCACTGACGTGGACTCTCCGCAGCTGCCCCTGCTCGTGTGTCCGGTGTCTGCCCCTGCTCACTTGTGTGTGGTGACTCACCAGGTGCCAACCCAACTGACTACTAGGACCCATCGAGGTGTGAGTATCTGCGCTGGTGGATGGCTCGCTATGATGTGACGGTGCACCCTCAGATGCCAGGAGCTCCTCTGAGGAATTGCCCTCTGCCGTCACTGTGGTCGTTGAAGGGCCTGTAAGAGAACAGAAGGCAATATTAAGCATCATCACAAATGTGTCATGTTGCGATGAGCATTCTGAGGTGTTCAACATGGCAAGCATTGTTAAGATCAATTCATGTTGTGTGTGATGAATATTAAAGTTGTGTCACCAGACGTTTGTGGGGTGCCAGTCTCAGCGGCCCCAATGGACAGGTATTCTAGAGTGTGGCTGATCTCCAGTGCTTCCTGCTCCGCGTCTGTGAGGACCACTGTTTGCTGTGGCCCCCTCCAGTCCTCAACCTCTCGCGTGCATTTTGCGCTCTCTTCTAGAAGGTGAGAAAGTACAGATGTGTGAGTGAGTGATGGTGAAGTAGCCAGCCGATGAATGCATTGCTTTGGGTGAGGCTGACCATGAAAGAGATGCATCAGAGGGTGAGTATGAGACAGAGCCATCACATTGGATGAGGATTTGGGTGAGTGGTAGTGGTGGGGTGACTGATGGGGAGGTGAGGAAGTGCTCAGGAAGTGCAATAAGTTGAGGGTGAGCCTTAAGTGGGTGTGAGGAGTGATGTGATGGAGTAGTCTTGGCAGTGCAGAATGAGTTAGGGGGTGGGGTGGGGGTGATGTGGAACACGGAATGCAGGAGAATCAATAAGTGTACTCACTTTTGCTGACCTAGTTAGGTCATTGAAGCACTTCCTGCTCTGGACCCAGGTGCGGGAGATGTTGCTGCTGCTCGTGACCTCCTCTGCCACCTCGAGCCAGGCCTTCTTGGTGGCAGAGGCAGGGCACTTCCTACCATCCGCGGGGTAAAACACTTCCCTCCTCCTTCTCACCCTGCGAACGATGGTCTGTTTGAGGTTGGGTGGCTGTTTGAAGGCGAGTAGTGGAGGTGTGGGGATGGCCTTAGCGAGGTGTTCGTCGTCATCGATGACATGTTGAAGGCTGTGGAGAACATGGCGTAGTTTCTCCGCTCCGGGGAAGTACTGGACGACAAAGGGTACTCTGTTGGTTGCGTCCCGTGTTAGTCTTCTGAGGAGGTCTATGCGATTTTTCGCTGTGGCCCGTCGGAACTGTCGATCGACGAGTCGAGCGTCATATCCCGTTCATACGAGGGCGTCTTTCAGCGTCTGTCGGTGTCCATCGCGTTCCTCCTCGTCTGAGCAGATCCTGTGTATTCGCAGGGCCTGTCCATAGAGGATGGCCTCTTTGACGTGGTTAGGGTGGGAGCTGGAAAAGTGGAGCATCGTGAGGTTGTCCGTGGGCTTGCGGTAGAGTGAGGTGCTGAGATGCCCGTCTTTGATGGAGATTCGTGTGTCCAAGAAAGAAACCGATTCTGAGGAGTAGTCCATGGTGAGCTTGATGGTGGGATGGAACTTGTTGATGTTATCGTGTAGTCTCTTCAGTGATTCTTCGCCATGGTCCATAGGAAGAAAATGTCGTCGATGTATCTGGTGTATAGCGTTGGTTGGAGGTCCTGTGCAGTGAAGAAGTCCTGCTCGAACTTGTGCATGAAAATGTTGGCGTATTGGGGTGCGAATTTGGTCCCCATCGCTGTTCCGTGTGTTTGGGTAAAGAACTGGTTGTCGAAGGTGAAGACATTGTGATCCAGGATGAAGCGGATGAGTTGTAGGATGGCGTCTAGGGATTGGCTGTTGTTGGTGTTGAGTACTGATGCTGTTACAGCGATGCCATCATCGTGGGGGATACTGGTGTAGAGTGCCGAGACGTCCATCGTGGTGAGAAGTGTTCCTGGTTCAACTGGTCCTGGGTGCTGAGTTTTTGTAGGAAGTCTGTAGTGTCGTGACAGAAGCTGGGGGTTCCCTGTACGATGGGTTTCAGGATGCCCTCGACGTACATAATACTTTGAGATCAAAGTTTTGCATTTGAATGTTGATTACTTCAAATCACGACTTCTATAGCACTGTTGTTATTTTTTACTTTTTACAGAGACTTGTGCGAACAGTTCCCGAGTCCACAGATAAACCTTCTTCTTGGCGATGCATATATAACTATCCAGGAGGTTAGTCAGAAAGAATGTAACATGTGTACCTAAAGATTTTATTTAGTTATATCCAGAATTTCCTCCGCCGCATTTAAAAAGAAAAGTTTATGCTCATTTTAGTGCTGAGGAATAGAAGTCTTTGCATTTCAGACATTCACGCGGGTGGGAAACCCAGGGAATGGGTGGAACACTGGTTTTACACCCTGCCCAATATTACTCACCATTGACTTCAACGGAGAGTAAAATCAGGTTGCACTCGATCCCATCAGTTTCCCTACGGGTGGGTTTGGTTAAAACTGCCCCTACCGTGTCGGTATCAAGCACAGCCAGATGCAGAGTAAAACTCCCTCTATACTGCCCTAACAATGTGGCTCGACCCCAACCTCATAAGTGTGACATTCCAAATGTCACATGTTTTTCCATTTCCCGCCTAAGTTACCCAGTGACTATGGTTGCCAATTAGTGCTATGCCTATTAAGAACTGGGTTGAGACTGCCTGAAGTCATTCCGCGCTGGCCACTTAACAGTCAACAGACAGAGGAGACTTCCGTCCATCACTCTGGGCTGGATTTGAACCCAGGTCCCCCCAGAGGTGAAAGGGTAGCGTCTAACACATTGCACCACTCAATTCCCTCCACCTTCTTATTGAATTGTGCAAACTTCACACACATTCTTGGTCATTTAATGTTCCAGGTTACGCGGTAATTGCAGATACATAAATTGGAAATCTTCCACAATTGCATAGATCTGGTCAGCACTACAACTTGACAGAGTTGAGTTCCTTCTTTCACAGCAAGCTAAGATAGAAAAGGAAAGGGTGGGTCAGAGGGCCCGTTAGGCACTGGATGTGCATGAGGTTTAGGCAGTTTGTAGTCAATGAGGGTTTCCACATTCCTCAGCTGATCCCAAGCTTCCTTTGTTTATTAGGACTGGGTCCACATATTTTCAATATCCTGTAGTCTATTTTGTATTTTTTTGCCTGGCTGTACAGTCTCTTACGTTGGGAAATTCCTCAGAGCTGCTCCTGCTCCGCCGGAAGAGCAGTGGAAGCCCTGAGGGACATTTTAATCTAACGCCGCCTGGTGGGAAACGATCCGATGCCGTCAGGTTCCTTCCGGGCGGGTTAGGTTAAGAATAACCAGCACCACCCCTCACCCATATACGCACGTGACCAGAGTCACTGACACACCTCCGGCAAAGTAATACCCGCGGATCGGGAGCAAGCTCCGAGAAATTTCTTGGTTCTGATATTTCAACATAAAATATAGAATGTTCCTTGAAAGACACGGAAATATCTTCAGAGGTCTTTATTCTCCCCGCCACGTGTTAAAGGTAATCGAATATAAAAAAGGAAAGGATTCTGAAAGTGATTATGTAGGAATGTCAGTCAGTCGACATTTATTTGAAATGGAAAGGAAGAAGAAAGTTGGCGATGAGTGTATTTCTTAAAAATGTATTGCTTAAGTTCATTGATCCTGCACTCCCAGCTGTGCTCGAAAGTAGCATGGTTCAGAAATGGGGCTGCAACACTATAGTGCCAATTCTCCAGTCTGCTCTCGAATTATCCGCTGGAAGAGTGGATGCACTGAATTTTTCCTTATGTATTTTATTGTCAATTTAAATTATTTTTTTAAATCATTGTGACTGTGACCATCTTCATTCTGCTTGATTAATAACACAAACCTCCTCCATCGCCTCTCTTCCATTGTTCAGCCCTTGCTTGGTTCACTCTTACCTATTCAACTGTAGCTGCAGCATCTCTAACAATGGCTTCTCTTCCCATCCTTAAGCCATTATCTCCCAAGTCCTCAAGGATTCGTTTTTGGCTCCTTATCTACAAGCTTCACCCTGGCAGCATCATGAGAAGCCATGGGGTCAGCTTCCACATGTCGCCAATGACACCCAACTCTACCTCTCCACCTGATCCGTTGACCTCTCTACTGCCTCTGCACTGACAGACTGCTTTTTCGACATTCATTGGCTCTCAGTCCCCCAAACACCTATCATTTAAAATCCGCATCCTTGTGTTTAAATCCCTCCATGGCCTTTCTGCTTCCTATCTCTGTAACCTCCTACAGTCCTACAACCCCCGCCCCCGACCTCTCCATTCCTCTCACTACAGGCCCTTGTGCATCCCTCTCTTCCTTCACCTTACCATTGGTAGCTGTGCCTTCAAACGGCTAGGTCCCACACTCTGGAATTCCCTCCTTAAACCGCTCACCTCTCTACCTCCCTCTCCGACTTTGAGATCCTCCTTAAAACCCACCTCTTTCACCAAGCCTTTGGTTACCCTTCCTAATCTCTCTTTTTTTGGCTTGGCATCCTTATGCCTCTATGAAATGCTTTGGGGTGTTTTTCTATGTTAAAGGCGCTATGTAAGTGCTTCTTGTTGATCTTGTTGCTGTTTTTTAATCAGATTGACTGTTTGCAATTTATTTTAGCCAGAAAAAGCCATAGAGGTATATGAACAGGTCTTGAAGAAAAACCCTCACGATGCACACTTGGTGAGGAAGATTGGCCAAGCGTTAGTTAAAACTCACCACTACACCAAGGTATGGGGAACGCACCTCTTGACAGGATTGTTCTTTATAATTGGCTTTACGTCCCTATACCTCGTTTAATGGTAGTCATTGCTCATATTGTTTACTGAAGATTACCTAGCAGTAGTTTTAAATCACTGGCCCTGCACAGTGAGCACTATGTCCTCATTGCATTACTTATGGTCATTGGGTACAACTTTCAGTTCTCTTGCAAAAATAAGACTATTACTTTGAAATCCTGAAGATGTTACATTTTGAAAAACTTTTAGAGTACAAGCAAACTACCCAGGTATGAGAAATACTGAAATCTTAACCAATGTACAAAAAGATCAAGGTCCTTGGAATTTCTTTCCTTCTTCCCTCTATTTTCTCCACTGCTCACCTGAAGGTGTCATTCAAGCATGGGGCAGGTGGGAAAGAGCATCACAGCAGAATTCGATGCTGTTCTTAACCACCTCCCGCCTTCCACACTTACTGGATGTTGACAGTGGATTGTGCAGTGATCCACAGGGATTTAATTAAGTGTGGGTTAAAAGAGAAAAGTGTTCATCTACATATTCCTGAAGGAAGATATCTGTACACTTAAGAAAATATGGAACAAGTAAAGGTCATTTGGTCCATCAAGTCCACTCTTTCCTTGCACCATGTACAATCTGCCCCAGCTGGGATCAGGTCGTTCAGCACAGACCAGGGATCAAATTTCACATGTTCCTAATCTGTATGACTCAGAACCAAAGTGTGCAATATATTTCCCCACAAAGCTATTGAGAGAGCCTTTCTTAATGCATCTTAAAATCTCGCATTTTTTTATATGCCAGTTTCATCAAGTAGGAGCTTTGCCAGAACGATTTGTATTTTTTTTCATCTTCAGGCTATTCATTACTATGAAGCAGCGCTAAAAATTGGCGGACAGAACTTCTTGTGTCACGATTTGGCTGAACTCCTTCTGAGACTGAGGCTATTTGAAAGAGCAAAGAAAGTCCTCAGAAAGGCTCTGGAACATGATTTCAGTATGTTGGTTTGTATTACGCCTCCTGGTAGAGAAACAGTACACAGCAAACTGCTGTTTACTGTAGTTGGGATAAATTACATAGAATGTACTCCACATACACAGGCCATTCGGCCCAACTGGTCCATGCCGGCATTTATGCTCCACAAGAGCCTCCTCCCACCCCTTTTCATCTAACCCTATCAGCATAACCTTTTATTCCTTTCTCCCTCATGTACTTCCCCTTAAGTGTATCTATGCTATTCACCTCAACTACTCCTTGTGGTAGCGAGTTCCACATTCTAACCACTCTCTGGGTGAAGAAGTTTCTCCTGAATTCCCTAGTGGTGACTCAATAAGAGCTGTTTGCAGGGGTGTAGAGGAGGGTAAACCAAGTTTTTTTTAATTTTCGGAGGCTGCGGTCCTGGCTTCAAGAGCGCGAGATGTCAAGTGACACAAGATCAAGGCAATGTGGGCCGCCATCTTCTGATGACAATTGTAAGGCTCCAGTGGCAGTCACTGTCACGAAGAACTATTTATTTTTAAAATTCTGTACTATTACATTATCAACGCTTCTTTTTGAAACCAAAGCCCAGAAATTACTGATGGTGATGTTAGCAGATAAACACTTAACGCGGTCACATGACATTCCTCTGTGCGCTATTTTAACAGAGGTTTTAACCCATTTAAAATAGGTGGATTAATGCCTGTGTTAAAATAGCACACAAAGGAATATGATACGAATGTGCTAATATCACTAACAGTCATTTCTAGGCTCAAAAACTATAACTAAAGACTAGCTGGCACAAAACAAATATTTATTTTGTTATTAGATTACCATGGCGTACATGACTCACCACTAAAGTTTTTAGCCAGCTCCTTGGGGTATATTCTCATATGAAGTAGTCTGCAGAAAATATATATATATATATATAAAATATGTTTATAAAAGTCCACTCCAAAAGAAAGAAAGAATTTATATTTATACAACCTCAGAACATCTCAAAGCACTTAACAGCCAATTAAGCACTTCTGAAGTGTAGTCACTGTTGTAATGTAGTAAGCAATTTGGGCACACAAATAGCAATGAGATAAATGTTTTTAAAGTGATGTTGTTTGAGACATAACTATTAGCCAGGACACCAGAATAACTCTCCTGCTCTTCTACGAATAGTGTAATGGTATCTTTTACATTTACCTGAGAGAGCAGACGGGATCTCGGTTAAACATCTCATCCGAAAGACAGCACTTCCAACAATGTAGTACTCCCTCAGTACTGCACTGGAGTGCCAGCCTAGTTTATATGCTCAAGTCTCCAGAGGGTCTGGAGCCCATGACCTCTGTCTCAGAGGCAGGAGTGCTACTTCAAAAGCAAAATACTGTGGATGCTGGAAATCTGAAATAAAAACACAAAATGCTGGACCTTTTTTCAGAACTGAAACAGACCGTTTGTCAGAACTGAAACAGACTGTGCTGATGAAAGGTCCTCGACCTGAAACGTTGACCCTGTTTCTTTCTCCACGGATGCTGCCTAACTTGCTGAGCTTCTCCAGCATTTTCTAGTTTTATTGCAGGAGTGCTACTAATCAGAGAAGGCTGACTGGAAAATGTCAAAAATCATTTCTCCAGAGGGGATGGGGAGTATAATCCAAACACCCTCCTGAAAAAAATGCCATGTATGGTATGCCCACTTCTAACATTGCCGCTGCATCAACGCATGTTTAGTAATATGAATAATATTAGTAATATTAGTAATAATATTAGTAATATTGTTACCTAAGAACGGATATACTTGCCATAGAGGGAGTGCAGCGAAGGTTCACCAGACTGATTCATGGGATGGCAGGACTGTCATATGAGGAGAGATCAGGTCGACTAGGCCTGTATTCACTCGAGTTTAGAAGAATGAGAGGGGATCTCATTGAAACGTATAAAATTATGACAGCTAGACAGACTGGATGCAGGGAGGATGTTTCCCCTGGCTGGGAGGGTCTAGAACGAGGGATCACATTCTCAGGATATGGGGTAGGACATTTAGGATTGAGATGAGGAGAAATTTCTTCACTCAGAGGGTGGTGAACCTGTGGAATTCTCTACCACAGAAGGCTGTGGAGGCCAAGTCACTGAATATATTTAAGAAGGAGATAGATAGATTTCTAGACACAAAAGGCATCAAGAGGTAAGGGGAGAGAGCAGGAATATGGTATTGAGATAGAGGATCAGTCGTGATCATATTGAATGGCGGCGCAGGCTCGAAGGGCCGAATGGCCTACTCCTGCTCCTATTTTCCATATAATATGCCTTAGTTTTAGAACACGCTAGAATGTTGTAGGTTAAAGAAGGTTCTGGAAATTCTATGGATAAAACAGATAGTCTTTAGTTAGTTATAGTCCTAAGGTGCAATTGTCCCATGTCATGTAATTACTTCTTTCTTATGAACATTTAACAAAGAAAAGGCCACTTATCTCTTCAAGTCCATTCCTTCCGGTCCTTGTACAATCTGCCTCACTGAAGACTCTATCCAACTCATTAAATCTCTTGAGGGAAGTGATCAAATGCAAGTAAAAGCTCCAAGAAGATAAAAGCTCTGTGAAGTTTTTCCAACTACTCCACTACTATAGTCAGTGCTCCTCTGAACTTTCCTCTCTTGTTCCTCCTAAGCTCCATATATCCTGTAATACATACTCTTTCACCTCTCTTCATGCAAACTATGGGGACAGATTTCCTATATTTGTAAACCTTGTTTTTGTATAGTTTTACAATTCTGTCACACATAGCGCACAAAGGAAATCTCCCCATGTTGAAATCAACAACAACAACAACTTGAATTTATACAGCGCCTTTAATGTAGTAAAACGCCCCAAAGCACTTCACAGGAGTGATTATCAAACACAATTCGACACTGAGCCACATAAGGAGATATTAGGACAGGTGACCAAAAGCTTGGTCAAAGAGGTAGGTTTTAAGGAACATCTTAAAGGAGGAGAGAGAGGTAGAGAGGCGGAGGGGTTTAGGGAGGGAATTCCAGAGCTTAGAGCCTAGGCAGCTGAAGGCACGGCCGCCAATGGTGGAGTGATTAAAATCGGGGATGTGCAAGAGGCAAGAATTGAAGGAGTGCAGAGATCTCGGAGGGTTGAAGGGCTGGAGGAGGTTATAGAGATAGGGAGGGGCGAGGCCATGGAAGCATTTGGAAACAAGGATGAGAATTTTAAAATCGAGGCATTCCCGGACCGGGAGCTAATGTAGGCCAGCGAGCACAGGGATGATGGGTGAACAGGACTTGGTGCGAGTTAGGGTACGGGCAAGAAGAGTTTTGAATGAGCTCAAGTTTATGGAGGGTGGAAGATGGGAGGCTGACCAGGAGAGCATTGGAATAGTCAAGTCTAGAGTTAACAAAGGAATGGATGATGGTTTCAGCACCAGGTGAGCTGAGGCAGGGACTGAGACGGGCGATGTTACAGAGGTGGAAGTAGGAGGTCTTGGGGAGTGGATATACGGTCAGAAGCTCATCTCAGGGTCAAATAGGATGAGAAGGTTACGAACGGTCTGGTTCAGCCTCAGACAGTGGCCTGGGAGAGGGATGGAGTTGGTGTCTAGGGGAATGGAGTTTGTGGCTTCGGTCTTCCCAATATTTTGTTGGAGGAAATTTTTGCTCATTTTCGGACAAGCAGTGTGACAAATCAGAGACAGTGGAGGGGTCGAGGGAGGTGGTCGTGAGGTAGAGCTGGGCGTCGTCAGCGTACATGTGGAACCTGACGTGTTTTCAGATCATGTCGCCGAGGGGCAGCATATAGATGAGAAATAGGGGGCCAAGGATAGATCCTTGGGGGGCTCCAGAGTGAACAGTGCTGGAGCGGGAAGAGAAGCCATTGCAGGTGATTCTCTGGCCATGACTGGATTGATAAGAATGGAACCAGGCGAGCGCAGCTGGATGACGGAGGAGAGGCGAAGGAGGAGAATGGTGTGGTCAACCGTGTCAAAGGCTGCAGACTGGTTGAGAAGAATGAGGAGGGATAGTTTACCACGGTCACAGTCGCATAGTATGTCATTTGTGACTTTGATAAGGGTCGTTTCGGAACTGTGGCGGGGCGGAAACCTGATTGGAGGGATTCAAACATGGAGTTGCAGGAAAGAGGGGCACAGATTTGGGAGGCGACAACACGTTCAAGGACTTTGGAGAGGAAAGGGAGGTTGGAGATGGGGCAGTAATTTGTAAGGACAGCAGGGTCATGGGTGCGTTTTTTGAGGAGGGGGTTGGTGACGGTAGATTTGGCGGAGGACATCACCTGAGGAGAGGGAACCGTTAACAATATCAGCTAACATGGGGGCCAGGAAGGGAAGTTGGGTGGTCAGCAGTTTAGTGGGAATAGGGTCAAGGGAGCAGGAGGTAGGTCTCATGGTCAAGATGAGCTCGGAGAGGGCATGAGGGGAGATAGGAGAGAAACTAGAGAAAGATGCGAGTTCAGGGCTAGGGCTGGGGGGAACCTTAGGGGAAGTTTGGCTTGGTGGGCTAGGGGAAGGGAGGGAAGCGGCAGAGGCAGCTGAATGGGTGGTTTCAATCTTAGTGACAAAGGAGTCCATGAGCTCCTCGCACTAGTTGTTGGTGAGGGTGGAGGAGGCAGGGGAGATGGGTTTAAGAAGACGGTTATAGTGAAGGGAAGCCAGGGGTTATCTTTGCATTCCAGGATGATCCTGGATTAGTGAGCAGTTTTGGCAGAGGAGAGCAGGACCCAATAGTGCTTTAAGTGGTCCAGCCAGATCTGATGATGAATGGCCAATCCAGTTGTCCGCCATAAACGTTCAGGTCCGGGTCTCTTAGACTTAGGAGAGCGGAGATGAGGGCCGTGCCAGGGGGAACGACCAGCAAGAGTAAAGGTTTTAATGGGGACAAGGGCATCAAAGGTGGAGGTGAGGGCGTGATTGATCAGATTGGTAGCTGCAGAAATGTGATGGTGAACCAAGGCTCGTTTACCCTAACTCATTCTTTCCAGAACTTCCAAACTAGAAAACTCTTTACCTCCCTCAATCTTCTCTTCTTCCTATTGAAGGCTTTCAAAACCCAAACTTGGAGACACCTAGGGCTCGATTTTAGGGTCGGGTTACCTGCGGGTTTCCAGCGGGGGGGCCCCGAAAATCCCGATCTCCGATCACGTGACCGGATTCGGACGAAATCCCGGCCACTTCCGGGTACCGCGCTGACGTGTGGGGCTGTGCGCGCAAGCCCCGCTGGTGGGGATCCCGCAGGCAATTAAAGCCAGCGGGGTTCCACTTGAGAGCACTTAACTTGCTCGTTGTGGTCAGTTAATGAGCTGAAGCAGCTGTCAAAAGAGGAAGTGTGGGATTTTACGTTCAAAGCAGTCAGTTTCCCACACTGGGGGAAACAGGACCCTTCAAACCAGGCGTGTTGCAGCCAGCAGCCTGTGGCAGGTGCCAAGGTGCGCTCCACGGGGGAGCGCCCTCACCCACGCAGGAGGCCACCGCGTCACATAGGGCAACCCCTGCCCCCCACCACCCCCCGGCCAAGCCAGAGGACAGACCGACACGAAACCGCAGCCCCAGTCCGAGGACCCACACACCTACCCTGCACAACCCCTCAGATCAACACCTGCCAGTTGGGTGGTGTGTGGACACCCTCGGAGGACGAAGAGCATGACCACCACCAGCAGCCTCGCAGTCCACGCCGTCCGCCGCAGAGACGTGGATCCCCCCAACACGGTGTGGTTGCACGCCCACCTGCACAGCAGGAGGGAGGGCTACCGCAGAGAGAGACGCGTCGCAGAGGGCACTACCCTCGCCACAGGGTCCACAGACCGAGGCGCAGCTCCCCGGACCTCTCCGAGCAGCAGTGCACAGGGAGGCGCAGATTCGCTCGACATGTAGTCGTGGAGATCTGCAGCCTCTTTCATGCCGAGCTGCTCCTGGCTGGCCCCAGCACCAACTGCTTACCTGTCGCTGGCAAAGTCACCACTGTCCTCCACACCTTCTCCTCCGCATCCTTCCAGGGTGCAGCCGGCAACACCGCCGATGTCTCTCAGTTGTCTGCGCGGACGAGCCCTGCAAACACACCTGCACCTACTCTGCAGTAACACGATGGGTGGCATCAGTGGTGGATCCTCATAGTGATACCCAGGAGCGGGCATTATTGGACACAATGGACAGGATTCGCGGAGACATGGCAGTGGTGGTGTCAATATAATGTGTGCTGTTTGTGGCTCTGAAATTCAATATGGGTAACACCCATGACAAACCCTCAGACACCCTTGTGCACCCCCTTCATGCTGACGAGACGTTTGCCTTACCCTGCCTACTGCACATATGTGATGCATGCCCTGTGGCTGCAGCACAGGTGGTGGCAGGTTGAGTGAGGCTGGCCGTGAGGGAGATGCACGAGAGGGTGAGTATGGGATGGAGCCATGAGATTGTATGAGGATTGGGTCGCGTGTTAGTGGCAGGATGAGTACTGGCGAGGTGAGTAGGTGGAGGTAAGATGAGGATGGGGTGTGAGTGGGCATGAAGGGTGATGTGACAGAATAGTGTTGGCGGTGCCGAAGGAGATTTGGGGTGGGGGCAGTGTTGTGGCAGACGGAGTGTAGGGGAAAGACTTCGAGTTCTCACTGTGGCTGACCTACTGCGGTCATTGCAGCGCCTCCTGCACTGTATGCAGGTGGGCGATATGTTGGTGGCGCAGGTGACCCCCTCTGCCACCTCGAGCCAGGCCTTCTTGGTGGCAGAGGCAGGCCGCTTCCTCCCGCCCGCCGGGGGGAAGATCTGTGTCCTCCCCCTCCTCCTCACCCCATCTGATGATACCTGGGGTGAGGCATCATTAAACTGGGAGCAGCCTTCCCCCTGGGCTGCTCCATGCTGCAATTTGTCCCATTGGTTGCAGCATCTGTCAGTGGAGGACTGCCCCTTTAACTAGAGAGCCTCCAGCTGACAGATCGTGCTGCGCATGCGCAGCCCGCCCGACGCGCAGGCCAGCGCCGTGGACCCCGGAGGAGCAGGTAATTGGATCCTATTAGTGGATTGCCTGCTACGATCGCGTGGGCAACCCACTAATTTCGCCGTTCGCGTTTTCGACGCTCCCGGAGGACCACCCGCTGGGAACCCGCAGGCCTGCTAAATTCGAGCCCCTAATCACTATTTAGCTTGTGTTCTCTCCTTTTCAGCCTTGGTGGTGTCCGAAACCAAGTTCCTAATTCTTTTCAATTAGTCGCAGGTATCAGTATGTGACTAAGTACTAAAAAATTCCTGCATTAAACTTCCCCAGTGTGTTATGTTTAGTAGAAAAACAAATTTCTTCCTCTATGCAGTACAGTAAACAGAGGCACTGGAATTTTGAGGCTACAGTTACTCTGGTCCTTTATCAGCAATTTACAATAAAGTCACTCTTCTTAAAGTTCTATGTTACAGATGTGTCTTTCCCTTGGGGGACTTCTTGTAGTGAGGCAGCAATTTTGAAACATGCGGATATTGAAACAAGAATCACTACTCAAGCTGGGGAGACAAACAGAAAAAAAGCTGCGAAAGCTGAAAATCTGAAATTAAAAACAGAAAATGTTATAAGTTCACAGAGGGCCTAGATGGTACCCAAAAGAGAAAAGGTAAGCTAGCATTTCGGGTAGAGACCCTTCATCAAAACTGGGTAAAGGATCTGTACCAGAAACAATAACCATTCTTTTCTAACGGACCTGCGGTGTATTTCCAGCATTTTCTGTTTTTAATTGTCAAAGCTGGAAAGATTGTTTCAAATATAAATTTAGAATGATACCGGTGCTAGAAGAGTTAAGTTATGAGAGCAGGTTCATAGACGAGGCTTGTATTCCCTTGAGTGTAGAAGATTAAGGGGTGATTTAATTGAGGTGTTCCAAGGCGGATAGATGGAGATCGGCCATGATCTAATTGAATGGTGGAACAGGCTCGAAGGGCTGAATGGCCTACTCTTATCCCAATGTTCCTATGTTTACAGTGCTTGCATTACAGGAAGAAAGATAAATCGTCATTGCCTAGAGCTCATAAATCTCTCACAGTATAGTGTATTTATCCAGAGCATTCTGAAGTGATGACTATCTACTTTCAGAAAACTGGCTTTAGCAAGAAGACTGCAGACAAGGTAATCTGATAAAGAAATCATAACGTTTAGTAACTGACAATTATTATGATCCTTGATCAGATGATTTCCCAATGCAGTTTTCCGAACTCATATTTCCTAAAGCAGGAAAGAATCGATTCTGCCACTCTTCGCACAATAAACAATTAATAACCGAGCAATTCCCTTTTCACCCATCATCAGTTATCTGAACTCATTCTCCATTTCTATACAACCTACCCTACTTATGCGCTATTTTCCATCACCTGTGAGATTGCAATTATGAGAATAAAATGTGGGCAATTATATTTATAGAAAGGTAGAAATAAGAAGAAACCTGCAAATTCTGGAAATCTGAAATAACAAGAAAATACTGGAAATTGACAGTAGGTGAGATGAGAAATTTTTTGAAGCAACGAGTTATTATAAGAACATAAGAAATAGGAGCAGGAGTAGGCCAATCGGCCCCTCGAGCCTGCTCCGCCATTCAATAAGATCATGGCTGATCTGATCCTAACCTCAAATCTAAATTCATGTCCAATTTCCTGCCCGCTCCCCGTAACCCCTAATTTCCTTTACTTCTAGGATCGGGATTGCACTGCCTGAAAGGGCGGTGGAAGCAGATTCAATTGTAACTTTCAAAAGGGAATTGAATAAGTACTTGAAGGGGAAAAAATTGCAGGGCCGTGGGGAAAGAGCAGGGGAATGGGACTAATTGGATAGCTCTTTCAAAGAGTCAGCACAGGCACAATGGGCTGAATGGCCCCCTGTGCTGTAAGAGTCTATGATTCTAGGTCAGTCAGTATCTGAAAGGGAATGATTATCCTTTTGTGTGGGATCCAGCATTAGCAAGAAATTTGTCATATTTCTAGTCTGTTTTATTCACTGAAACTTCCCCCTCCCAGAAGCACAACAAAAAAATCTTTCATAGCATTGTCTGTACGTGTGTGGCATAGGGATTTTACCTTGTCCTACTGATAAACTTAGGTGAAATTAAAAGTCCTTAGTGTAGGACACCATCGAAGGTTGTAAAGAGGAGGGAAGATAAGATAAATCGGGAAGTAGTGGTTAGGTGATGGGAAGCTTAGGTTTTAAAAGCCTGTAGGTTGTAGGAACAGAATTAGGGAGCTAAGGAGACGAGTAATTCTGAGGATCCTGGGTGAGAATGAACAAGAGATTGTGCAACAGTTGTGATTTCAACACAACAGAGAGGCAGAAGAACGTGCAGGACTCTGCATTTGCATTTAGAAGGAAGAAGAAGAAGTAGAGGAACAAAGACCACAACAATATTGATAAAATAGAGGAACACAAGAATGACAGAGAGACTTTAGGCGAGAGGTAAGATAAGTATCATCTATCAGACTTACGTAATCTAGCAGTCTTGAAAGATTACATCGCCCATCTAGTAATAATAAGGCAACCAGGATAATTGTTACCTATTTTCTGGCAAATATTGTTACTATATATCATTATATTGCAGTAAATGATTTAGCTGCCGTGATGAATGATGTCAAGTACCTGATGCTTTTGGCCAAGATCTGCAGCAAGACTGATGAAACAGAGGAAGCACTGGTTGCTCTAAGCAAGGTGAGGGCACACTGATACTTAATGAAACGTATGCACCATTTGCCATTCTGTCCTGCACGCTCAGTACAGTCCTGCTATTAATGTAGTTGAAGCACTGTGATGCCAATGGGTCATCGTTATTTATTCTTGGTATTCATTGTAAAGAAAGAAAGACTTGGATTTGCATAGCGCCTTTCACGATCTCAAGACGTCCCAAAGCGCTTTACAGCCAATCAAATACTTTTGAAGTGTACTCACTATTGTAATGTAGGAAACACAGCAGCCAATTTGCACACAGCAAGCTCCCACAAACAGCAATGAGATAATGACCAGATCATCTGTTTTTTAGTGATGTTGGTTGAGGGATAAATATTGGCCAGGTTACTCTGAAATAGTGCTATGGGACCTTTTGCATTCACCTGAGAGGGCAGACGGGGCCTTGGTTTAATGTCTTATCTCAAAGACGGCACCTCCGACAGTACAGCACTCCCTCCGTACTGCACTGGAGTGTCAGCCTAGATTATGTGCTCAAGTCTCTGGAGTGGGACTTAAACCCACAACCTTCTGACTCAGGTGAGAGTGCTACCCACTGACACAAGGCTGTGTTGTATGTCAAACACAGATCACAATAGATAAATATTGGGTCACCTGAGAGTGAGACCGGACAGTGAAGTTGGTTAATGCACTGTCCTTTCGCTTCTAGACTCTTACTTGCCAGCAAGATAGAGATTTTCTTCCTATCGCTGCAGACCAGACCCAAGCTCAGATCCAAAACGTGAACGGTCAGTGTGCTAACACACTGAGTAATTGGTTATTATTTTTCTTTTTACCTTAATGGGAGAGTTGTAAAGTAAAATTCACTATATAATTGCAGAAATGCACTTAATGTAAAGTTTAAATGCTTCAACTTATTCTAAAATATTCCATCATTTTTTGGCCATTTTGGATGAACCTTATAACTAAAGATGGAAAATAATAACCTATTTTTGAAATGTTTATTGAGTTTAAGAAAATCTGTATTTGCTCTGGGTAAAATTTACATTTCTCACACAATACATAAAGGGACACGTCATTGAACTATTGAGATGTACAGAAGTAAACAGCTGTAGTGAGGTTACAACTATGTGGCAGGTATTGGATTTGTTTTACACTGTTATTGCCTCATTTGAATGTTTTTTAAGGCGTACGAGTTACAAGAGCGGCTGCTGAAACGCCTGCTGATGGAGCAGTCAGACATCATTCCAGCCCAAAAGCATCTGGCGGCCTCCATCTGTGCCCAGATAGCCCACCTATCAGTGGATCAGCGAGACTACAACAAGGCCATCCGATATTATAATGAGGGGCTGGGCTTTGCAGAAAATGACCCGAAAGTGAGTAAGAAAAATATTCTATGCAAATTTCCAATTATAGACACACCTCAAATCACAAAGATAAACATATACTTGTGATGGGTTTTTTGATTATTTTTCTGCTTAAAGATATCAGATGCAGCCAGGCTGTCTATTCTCAAGGAAGCATTTATTGCTGGTGTCTCACAGGCTTTATGCAGCTCTGGCTATCTGGCACTCAATTTCTATTTGGGCTTATAACGATGCTTTTACGTTCCCAGAGCAAGCATTACACGCCGGGAATACATATTTGAACATCGGGCATGAAGGTCAGCATCCCCCTCATGTCCGGCCAATCTTCCGTCCTTTTTTAAAAATTAATTCTGGGGATGTGGGCGTCGCTGGCAAGGCTGGCATTTATTGCACATCCCTATTTGCCCTGGAAGGTTTGATACAACTGAGGGGCTTGTTAGGGCCGATTTTAACTTGGCCAACTCGGCATTAACAAGGCAGTGTCGGCCTTAAATTGGGGTGGGTAGACTTACCACCACACTTACGCCAACGCTCCGGCCACCGCCGTTTTTAAAAGGGCCTACCCCTGGGTGGCCGAAGTGGCCTGCAGGCTTGAAGAAGGTAGGTCCAGGGAGGGAGCCTCCATCCCAGCCCTATAACAATAAATTAAAACACAAAATGGCCTGGGTTTTTATCTGGTTTTTCGCTTCTCCCATGATTTTGGATGGGGTAGAGAGTGTATATATTGTGATACACAAGATATCTCAATTCTGTGGGACTGGCTGGATGGACCAGAGGGTCTTTTCCTGACCGTCATTGTTCGTATGTTCGTAACTTACCTATCGCGCTCCTCTTCACACTCTTCGGCCAATACTCTCCTAAAATGACAATCAGGGTCCGATGAACGTCAAAGCACCCTGATTTGCATATTAAAAGGGCCTCCTGACTGACTCAGTTGAGCTCTCCACCTGGCTGGTGGTACACCCTGGGAAAGATAGGGATGGCTACGTCGTTGGTGGGAATGAGGCGGTTAGGATTGCCAACCCTCCAGGATTGCCCTGGAGTCTCCAGGAATTAAAGATTAATCTCCAGGACACTGCTGCGAGCAACACCTGGGAGTGAAAAATCACAGGGGCGTTAAAAAATTGTATTTTTCAAAACATTTTCTTTGAACATTTTTGTTTATTAGTTATAAAAATATCGGACATGGGGAACAAAGGCTGTTTGACTGACAGTCAAGAATCATCCAATTGGGGAATGAAGAGTCTGCTCGCTTTCCGATTGGCCATGGGAAGGCGGTGCACCGTGAGGATAGACATGTCGGACGACCAACAGCGGGAATGTGGTGGCGGGGCGGTTGTAGGCAGGAGATCGTGTGATATAATCTCCAGGAATATGCCCAACCAAAGTTAGCAACCCTATGGGGGGGTTAAGTCATCGGCCATTTTCCGGGACATTACTGCCCCATTTCTGCCAGACGAGAGGCCTCAGCATCACCCCCTTCACTGAGTCTAGCTACAGCTTCCGAGGTCAGCATCAGAGCACCTCCTAAACATACCCCTCTGGCCCTGACAAAAATGTAAGTTCCCCTCGTATTGCAAAGATTCATTAGAATGAAAGCAGAAATGAGAGATTATAGTTAAACTGAAAAAAAGCATGAAAAATTAGGTCTTTTTCACTGGAACAGAAAAGATTTAAGGGGAATCTAAAGTAGGTTTTCAAGATTATGAAAGGTTTTGAGAGAGCAAATAGTGAAGGATTGTTTTGACTGGTTGACGAATGGGTAACAAGGGGGCATGGACTCAAGATTATCATGAGAAGGATGAAGGAGAAAGTTAGAAATTTTCTTTCACACACACACGGTTATTGGAATATGGAATTCTTTCTTCCGCAAGTGGCTATTGAGGTAGTAACATCATTTAAAAGGAGAAAGGGTAAGTATTTAAAATGGAAGAAAATAAAAGAATTCGAAATAGAAATGTCTCAGAACATAGAAAAGAGATTATCAGGATACAGTAGTGTAGTGTTTATGTTACTGGACTAATAATCCGTGAGTTCAAATCCCATCATGGCAGTTTGAGAAATAGGATCCAGTTAAAAAAAATCTGGAAATAAACACCAAAAACACCCCACTCCAGGCCCCTGTGTACCCGTGAGCAGTGCCACAGGACATCTACAGGTTGATGTTAATGAATTTGGGGGCAACAAAATTAATAACGTTTTCAGACGCAATGCAACATGGGGTAGTTGAAGCGAATAGCATAGATACATTTAAGGGGAAGCTAGATAAATACACGAGGGAGAAAGGAATAGAAGGATCTGCTGATAGGGTTAGATGAAGTAAGGTGGGAGGAGACTCATGTGGAGCATAAACACCGGCACAGATCAGTTGGGCCGAATGGCCTGTTTCTGTGCTGTAAATTCTATGCAATTCTATGCAACGATGTCGATCTCTTTGATCCTTTGAAACCAATTTTCCCTCAGTACTTTACAACAGTCCTTTCCATAACATTGTTCATTCCCTCAGCTGATGATAGAACTTGCCCAATTGTACCTGGCCAAAGGAGACAGTGATGCGTGTGAACATCAGTGTATCGAGCTACTGAAGAATGTAGAGAGCAACGATGATGTTAACATGGTATGTTTATTTACACATCTTTCGGCTCGTCTTTTACCAACACTGTTTTAATTTCTTCCTTTATTTGATTTTTGGTCATTTAGATTCCTCCTTCCTCCCTGCCCCCCCCATCCCCCACCATCCATTGCCATATTTTCCCATTCTCCCCAAACCAGGCATCCATTTCCCAACTGAAAGGAGGGGCTGGGGAACCTACTGTATGGTTTTGCTAATGGAGCTGTATAAACAGCCACTTGAGAGGTCCACAGAATCGCTCAGGTGACTGGCCCACTGATTATACATCTCTCCATGTGGTCAAGTACCTAGATTCTGCCCCGGCAGCATGGCATTACAACGGTGACTACACTTTAAAAGTACTTCATTGGCTGTAAAGCGCTTTGGGGCCTCCTGAGATCATGAAGGTGCAATATAAATGCAAGTTGGCTTAGGAATGGATCAGGCTTGACTGTGATTTCCCCTCCCCAACTCCTAAACTTGAATATGCTGCTACCATCTTTGTCCAGACTCACAGGGTCACTTGGACAAGAAACTGGATAGCAGTTAATTCTCATGGAATCGTACCCCAGCAATGGGCCGTGCCTTCAGTAGAGACGGAGAGGAAATTAGAAAATAAATTAAAAACTGAACAAATTTAGATGTGTCATCTCTCATTGCTTAACACTGCTGGAATTTGTTTTGACATTATTGAGTAGGTTGATTGATTTGTCACCCACTTCCAAACCAGACATGGTGGGCTCAATTTTAGGGGGAAGTTGCGGGTGCGTTGGGAGCGGGGGGGGGGGGCTCCAAAAATCGCAAAAATCCCGTTCGGGTTCGGAAGCCGACTCCAAACCGTCGACTTCCGAGTTTCCCAAGGACGCACCTGTGTGCGCCCGGGCGACCTGAAACCAGAAGTCCTGCTGGCAGTTAAAGCCGGCGGGATAACAGTTAAAGAGCCAAATGTACCTCATTGAGGTACTTAAGGCACTTTACCTGTGACAGATTAAGTGATTGTAACGATTTTTAACCTGCCTGGGTGGCTTGCCCACTGTTTCTGATTCACGCCTTAAGGGCCGGATCAGGGAAAAAGAAACAAAGTAAAGTACATCAAAAACCACTGATGGAAATTAAAACACAAAATCAACCTACCTTTCCACCCTGCTCCGATGGCTGATGTCTCCTTCTCCGATGTCCCCCTCTTCACCCCCCCTATGTCCCCCTCTTCAACCCCCCCAGATGTCCCCCTCTTCACCCCCCGATGTCCACCCGATGATCCCTTCGCCCCCCCCCACCCGATCTTCCTTTCTCCCCCCCATTCTTCAGTTCCAGCGCCGGATGACGTCTCACTCTCTCTTTCTCGCCACCCCCCGCCCCCCCCCCCCCGCCCCCACAGCTCCTGATGACAGCCAGTCAGAACTGACGACAGGTCTTTGACCTGAAACGTTAACTCTGTTTCTTTCTCCACCGAGCTTTCCCAGCATTTTCTGTTTATTTCAGATTTCCAGCATTTTGCTTTTGATTTGGTGGGAAGATATATGATTGGGGGAGGAACATAGTGGAAGGAGATGGTAGATTTTGGTTGGTGAGATATTGCTGAGAGAAAGATACTAAAGAGGTGGTATTGGTGAGGGGTAGATGCTGGTGGAAGAAGATTTTGGAAGATATTGGCATGGGAGAGGTGTGGGGAAGATATTGACATCTGGAGTCATTCTTTTTCTGTTTATAGATGATGGCAGACCTTATGTTTAGAAAACAAGAATATGAACAAGCTATATTCTATTACCGACAGCTGCTGCAGGGATCATCAGGTATCTGTCGACTCTATGTATAAATCCAGATTTTCCAATCACAGTTTTACCATAACCTGATTGATCAGTGATAATTAGAATTGTATGTGAATTGTAAGGTCAGTTGTGATCAGTTTTGGCTGGAAATCTCTGTTAACAGTTACAATATTCAACGTGAAGATAATATCACTTTAAATCTTATTTATGAAAATCTTTGCCGATTACTACTACACTGGACTGAAAGCAGCATTAACCTTAGGAATACACCTACCTCTGCGCCTATCTGCGATTTTAATTGTTGAAGTCTATTGTGAGGCAGAGTATAAGGCAATGCAATGTCAAGTGCATTCGTCTCTTAGAAAAGTCCCATTGTGCAATGATTTGTGGTGGTTCAGGAGAAAATAAAATACATCCATTTATTAAATGTTGCCTATTTAATTTGGTGGAATGGGAACTATATGTTCAGCTTGGCTCAGTTGGTAACATCCCCCCTCTGAGCCTGAAGATAATGGGCTTCATTTTAGCACCTGCTATCGGGTGCGTTCCTGGCGGGGGGGCTCCGAAAATCGGGGAATCCCGGAGCGGGTCAGGAGCCCGGCTCCGACCCGCCCACTTCCGGGTGCCCCACAGACGCGCCGATGTGCACGCGCAGCCCCCGCATGTGGGACTCCCGCAGGCAATTAAAGCCAGCGGGGTGCCACTTGACAGTATTTACTTAGGTATTTCAGGTCATTAACAGACCTGATTAAGGGAATATGTGAGGAGGGGTGGGATTTTAGAGACAACTGGGACTGTTTCCCATACTGGGGTAAACACTCACAGTTGAAATGGACGTTATGCAGTTGTCAGCCTGTGGCAGCTGCAAAGGTCCATTTGACAGGTGTGGGGGGGGAGACCCTCATTCGTTGCAGGAGGCCACTCTGTCACTTGGGACAAAGTTTGGCCTCCACCACCCTCCTCCTGACAAGAAAATTCACCAACTTGCACACTTACCCCGGGGTCCAGAGACATGTACCTACCAGCATCACCAGCCTCGCCGGCCACGCCATCCACCTCTGGCTCGTGGAGCTCCACAACAGAGTGCTGTGACACATACACCTGCACAGCAGGAGGGAGGGAAACCGCAGAGAGAGATGCGTCACAGAGGGCACTACCCTCACCACAGGGTCCACAGACTGAGGCTCAGCTTCCTGGACCTCTCTGAGCAGCAGTGCACACGGAGGCTCAGAGTCACTCGACATGTAGTCGTGGACATCTGCAGCCTCCTTCATGCCGAGCTGCTCCCGGTTGGCCCGAGCACCATCTTCTTACCTGTCGCTGTCAAAGTCACCACTGCCCTCAACAACTTCTCCTCCGCATCCTTCCAGGGTGCCACCGGGGACATCGCCAATGTCTCTCAGTCGTCTGCACAAAAGAGCCCTGCAAATACACCTACACCCACTCTGCAGTGACACAATGGGTGTCATCAGTTGTGGGTCTTCATTGTGATCCTCAGCAAAGGTCAATATTGCACAAACCAGACAAGATTCGCAAAGACGTGGCAGTAGTGGTGCCAATATAATATGTAATGTGAGTTGGTCAGAAATTAAATATAAGTAAAAACCATGACAAACCCTCAAACACCCTTGTGCATCCCCTTCATGCTCACGACACGTTTGCCTTACGCTTCCTACTGCACATATGTGATGCATGCCCTGTGGCTGCAGCACAGGTAGTGGCAGGTTGAGTGAGGCTGACTGTGAAAGAGATGCATGAGAGGGTGAGTATGAGATAGAGCCATGAGATTGTATGGGGATTGGGTTGAGTGGTAGTGGCGGGATGAGTACTGGCAAGGTGAGTAAGTGCCGGTAAGATGAGGATGAGCTTTGAGTGGGTATGAGGGGTGATGTGACAGAGTAGTGTTGGCAGTGCAGAAGGAGATGTGGGGTGGGGGCGGTGATGTGGCAGACGGAGTGTAGGGGAATGAGTAAGTGTACTCACTTTGGCTGACCTACTTAGGTCATTGCAGCGCCTCCTGCACTGTATGCAGGTGGGCGATATGTTGGTGGTGCAGATGACCTCCTCTGCCACCTCGAGCCAGGCCTTCCTGATGGCAGAGGCAGGCCGCTTCCTCCCGCCCGCCGGGGGGAAGATCTCTGTCCTCCCCCTCCTCCTCACCCCATCTAATGATACCTGGAATGAGGCATCATTAAACTGTGAGCAGCCTTCCCCCTGGGCTGCTCCATGCTGTAATTTTTGCTATTTGTTGCAGCATCTGTCAGTGGAGGACTGCCCCTTTAAATAGAGCTCACTGCGCATGCGCAGTCTGGCCACGCGCAGATCAGCAGTGGGGAACCCGGAATACCAGGTAAGTGGATCCAATTAGGCTGCGATCGCGCGGGGGGCAGACTGATTTCGCCGGGCGCGTTACCCACGCGCCCGATAGCCCCCCGCCGCGAACCCGCAGCCTTGGTAACATCGAGCCCATAGGGTCCAAGCTTCACTCTCGTACTTAGGTACATGATCGAGGCTGACATGCCAGCGCTGTACTGAGAGAGCATTTGTTGGAGGTGTTGTCCTTTGGATAAGATATTAAACTGAGGCCTATCTGACTATTTCAGTGGTTCAGATGCATATTAAAGATCCCATGGTACTGTTTGAAGAAGAGCAAAGTATTCTCCTGGTGTTCTGACCAACAAATAAAAATTAATCTTATTGCAGTTTATGGGGTCTTGCCATGCACAAAGGCTGCCTGCAAAACAACGGTGACTACTCTTCAAAGTAATTTGAATGTAGGAACATACGAATTAAGAGCAGGAGTAAGCCATTCGGCCCTCCGAACCTGCTCTGCCATTTGATAAGATCATGGTTGATCTGATAGCGACCTCAATCCTACCTACTATAACCTTTGACTCCCTTGTTAATCAGGAATCTATCTAACTCAGCCTTCCAATGACCCTGCCTCCACCGCTCCCTGGGGAAGGGAGTTCCACAGACTCACGACTCTCTGAGAGAAAAAATTTCTCCTAATTTCCGTCTTAAATGGGAGACCCTTTATTTTTAAACTGTGGCCCCTAGTTCTAGTCTCTCCAGCCGGGGGAAACATCCTCTCAGCATTTACCCCTTCTAATCCCCTCAGGATCTTTCAATAAGATCATCCCTCATTCTTCTAAACTCGAGTGTACACAGGCCCAACTTGTCCAACCTTTCCTCACAAGATAACCCCCTCATCCCCAGGAATCAGTCGAGTGAACCTTCTCTGAACCGCCTCCAAAGCAATTATGTCTTTTCTTAAATAAAGAGACCAAAACTGCACACAGTATTCTAGATGTGGTCTCACCAATGCCCTGTACAACTGTAGCAAAACATCTCTATTTTTATATTCCATTCCCCTTGCAATAAATGACAACATTCCATTTGCCTTCTGAATCACTTGCTGTACCTGCATACTAACTTTTTGTGATTCATGTACCAGATCCCTCTGTACCTCAGAGTTCTGCAATCTCTCTCCATTTAAATAACATTCTGCTTTTCTATTCCTCCTGCCAAAGTGGACAAGTTCACATTTTTCCACATTATACTCCATCTGCCAAATTTTTGCCCAGTCATTTAACCTATCCATATCCCTTTGCAGACTCCTTATGTCCTCTTCACAACTTACTTTCCTACCTACCTTTGTATCATCAGCAAATTTAGCAACCATACATTCAGTCCCTTCATCCAAGTCTTGATATAGATTGTAAATAGTTGAGGCTCAAGCACTGATCCCTGTGGCACTCAACTTGTTACATCTTGCCAACCTGAAAATGACCCATTTATGCCTACTCTCTGATTCCTGTTAGCTAACCAATCCTTTATCAATGCTAATATGTTACCCCCTGCATCATGAACTCTTATTTTGTGTAGTAGCCTTTGATGTGGCACCTTGTCAAAAGCCTTCTGGAAATCCATGTACACCACATCCACAGGATCCCCTTTATCCATGTTGCTTGTTACTTCCTCAAAGAACTAATAAATTAGTCAAACACAATTTCCCTTTTCCAAAGCCATGTTGATTCTGCCTGATTGCATTGAGATTTTCTAAGTGCCCTGCTATAACCTCCTTAATAATAGATTCTAGCATTTTCCCTATGACAGATGTTAAGCTAACTGGCCTGTAGTTTCCTGCTTTCTGTCTCCCTCCTTTCTTGAATAGAGGAGTTACATGCGCTATTTTCCAATTTGATGGGACCCTTCCAGAATCTAGGGAATTTTGGAAAATTAACACCAATGCATCTACTATCTCTGCAGCCACTTCTTTTAAGACGCTAGGATGAAGTCTGTCAGGACCTGGGGACTTGTCAGCTTTTAGTTCTAATATTTTTTTTCAAAACCCTTTCCCTGGTGATTGTAAATGTTTAAGTTCCTCCCTCCCTTTCACCTCTTGATTCACAATTATTTCTGGCATGTTATTTGTATCATCTACAGTGAAGGCTGTATTCACATACAATTCATTGTATGTGAATTGTTTCTGAAAGATAGAACTGAAGTTTGCAGCACCGAAGATGGTCATTCGGCTCATCATGTCTGTGCCAGCTCTTTGCTAGAGCAATTCCCATTGCCCTGCTTGCTTCCCATGGTTCTGTATCTTCCTCTGCTTCAAATATAAATTCAATTTTCTTGTAGAAGATACAACAGTCTCTGCCTCAACATACGGCGAATATTCCATGCTTCAGCAACCACCTGTCTAAATAAATATCTCTTAAACTACCTCCTCACTCTCTCAGTGACAATAGATGACTTCTCATCACCGATTCCCAAATACAGGAAATACTCTTTCCCTATTCACCCTATCAAAACACTTTATCATTTTACAAATGTCAATTAAATCTCCTCAGCCTTCTCTGCTACAGTGAAATGGTCCCAACATCTCAAGATTCGCCTCATACCTCAGAGTTCTGCAATCTCTCTCCATTTAAATAACATTCTGCTTTTCTATTCCTCCTGCCAAAGTGGACAAGTTCACATTTTTCCACATTATACTCCATCTGCCAAATATTTGCCCAGTCATTTAACCTATCCATATCCCTTTGCAGACTCCTTATGTCCTCTTCACAACTTACTTTCCTACCTACCTTTGTATCATCAGCAAATTTAGCAACCATACATTCGGTCCCTTCATCCTTTATTGGTCCCTTTATCGTTACCCATCGCTGGCATCATCCTGGTGGAAACACGTTGTACGCTCCCTATGGCTTTAGTCCTTTCAATAATGGAACGTACAAAACTTCACACGATACTCTTAACCATTGTTTACTTCTGCATTTTGTGCCTCTAATTATGAAGCCCAAAATTCTATTGGCCTTGGTTAGGGCTTAATCGACCTGCGCTCGCACTTTCAAACAATTATGTATTTGAATCCCGATGTTCCTCTGTTCATTCACACCCTTCAGTATCTTTCCATTACTCCCATTGCTTGTGTTTTTTTTCCCAAAATGTGTTACCTCACACTTATTCACATTAAACTGCATCTGCCACCTGTCTGCCCATTCTGTTAACCTGTCTATGCCATCAAGTCTTTTACAGTCCTCTTCGCTGTTTGACAAATCTCGTACTTTTGTGTGACCAGCATATTTTGGGATTGTGTCCCTTGTACCCAAATCCAAAGCACCTATATATACACCAAGAACAAAAGTGGACCTAGCACTGACCCTTCTCTATTCTGAGCAACAGTCATTTACCCCAAATCTTTGTTTTCTGTCTGTTAACCAAAGCCCTGATTTTAACATGGGGCGGGAGTATGGGATGCGGGGGCTGGGCCTGGAGAGAAGCGCCCATGACGGCACCAGTGGAAGGCCCAAGCCAATTAATGCCTGGGCCTCATTTGACTGTGGCAACGCTGACTCCCGCCTGAAGTTGGCGGGAATGATGTAGAGGCCAGCAGGCAGGATTTCAGGCAGCAGGTGGTCGCCTCCGGGAACCCGAAGGAACGGTCACCAACAGTCCAGTAAGTCAATGAGGGGAGGTGGGGTAGGGCTTTGTGGTCGGGGCAGGGGAGGCTCAATGTTCCTCCTGGCCCAGAAGGAAACCTTTAAAATAGTATCAAATACGAACACACCTGGGCCTCTTCTGGCCAGAAACCCGCCTCCGGCAATGGGTATCGCAACCGCAATCCTCAGGTCCGAATGACGACATCGAATCCTGACATTTCAATATTAATGAGGCCCCCTGCCTGCCTGCGGTGGGCGGCCTCGAGGCTACTGAAAACACAGGAGTTAAAATGGCGGCTTCGCGAACGCATCAAGATCACAGCGGGTAGCGCCCTACTACCAGTTTAACCTCCCCCCCTGCCCCCCGCCCCCCCCCCCCCCCCCCCCACCCACACCATCCCGCCAGACATGTAGGGTTAATATCGGCCTCAACTTTCTATCCCTGCTGCAATATTTCTTCTTATGTCATATGTCTGAATTTTTCTGACAAAAAATAGTAAATGGTATGAAAACATTAATCTGGAATACTACGTTAAGGGAACACAGGTCATTTTAGGACTGCTATCAGGAAGTTCTTATTCACACAAAGAGTGGCTAACGCTTGGAATGGACTCTGGGCAGAGTAGTACAGGCAAAAGCTCTGGACTCTTTTAAGAAACGATTACATTCCGGAGGGGTAGAATGTATGGTCATTCCGGATGGATGGATTATGATAGGACAAATGGCCTTTCTGATCTGTAATTAACTTGTGATTTGTGTTTTTTTTTATTCGTTCACGGGTGTGGGCGTCGCTGGCGAGGCCAGCATTTATTGCCCATTCCTAATTGCCCTCGAGAAGGTGGTGGTGAGCCGCCTTCTTGAACCGCTGCAGTCCGTGTGGTGACGGTTCTCCCACAGTGCTGTTAGGAAGGGAGTTCCAGGATTTTGACCCAGCGACAATGAAGGAACAGCGATATATTTCCAAGTCGGGATGGTGTGTGACTTGGAGGGGAATGTGCAGGTGGTGTTGTTCCCATGTGTTGTTCCATTGGTCTTGAAATCAGTAACATTGGGGGTGGTGGTATAAATTAAGGATTAGTACCAGAACATAAAGTAGGGGGGGGGGGGGGTCAAGAAGCATTTTCTTCAGGCAAAGGTTTATTAGTCTATGGAATGGATTACCGCAAGTGATGGTAGAAACCATGCTAATCATGCCCTTTCAGAAAAAAATAGATTAACATGAAGCAGTAAACTATTACAGGGTGTGGGGAAATAGGATTAGAGTGCATACCTCTAATGTAGAGCTAGCATTAGCATAGGCACATTGGGCTGTATGGACTCCTTCTGTGGTCAATTTCCTCTGATTCTGTGATGCAGGCCAGTTAAATAAACTTACATATCTTGGCCTGAGATCTGTATATTGCTGAGCTCTACCATTTATCATAGAATCATACAGCACAGAAAAAGGCCACTCGACCCATCGTGCTCTTTGAAAGAGCTATCCAATTAGTCCCGCTCCCCTGCTGCTTCCCCATAGCCTTGTAAATTTTTTTCCTTTTCAAGTATTTATCCAATTCCCTTTTGAAGGTTATTATTAAATAGTTGATATTATGTTGTACTTGGTTCGTTCCCAAGGTGGATGCTCTGTAAGTGCAGTCCACCCTGTTCACTGAATCATTGATTTGCTAGAACATTTTTATTTCACTATGAACGCTATGTTAACGTGTTTCTTTTCTCCACCACTCCACCCCCCCACCCCACCCCGCTTTTTGGCAGACAACTTCTTGGTCTTGAGCAAGTTAATTAAGTTGTTCAGAAAAACAGGCAAACTTAATAAAGCTCCAGAGCTTTTGGAGCTACCCGAGAAGAAATCGTCAAGGACAGTTGTGGAACCAGGGTTCAACTACTGCAAAGGCCTCTACCTCTGGTAAATGAAGACTCAATGAAATGTGATGTAATGCATGTTTGCTCCAAAAACAACCTAGAATAAGGTATTGAAAATCTTGCCCATGGGCCACATTCAAGCCCCGAAGCCCCCGCAATCTGTCTGACAAAGCCTAGCCATTTCAATCCTATTTGCACTGTTTCTTGTTCACTGGTTTATACTGTTTGGATTTTGTGGGCCTACAGGTTTGGAAAAGGTTGTTCTTAGTCCCATTGCCTCATTGGTGAATGAATCCAAAATCAGATGTGTTCGAATCTGCAATTTGAGATAAATGCAAATTGTGGGGAAATATAGATTAAATCTTTAAGGGACAGACATTCCTGATCAGAATGGCCCATTAATGCTTTTATCTGGGATGTTGGAAAAATGGGCAGAGACCCATTACTCTGAGTCTCTGTCCCAATAGCGCCTGACGTACATTTCCACCTTGGTCATGGGTCAGGAGAGAGTATGGAGTTAGAGTCAGGCAGCAGCGTTCAGATCACGTGCAAGTGACATCAAAATGCCTTCTGTATCATTTTCTGGCCAGGGCAAATTTAACAGTCACCCAGATAAAAAGGGCAGTAAGAATTGTTTGGCTGCACTGAAAACTGCAAACACTTTAAAGGAGCATCGAGCAACATTCTTTTTCTGTTCTTTTAAAGTGCCTAGAAAGCCAGCTTTCAATCCAACTTTTGACCTGAATTTGCCCTTCATTGTGTTGGAACAAGAATTTCTAGGATTGCTTTGGGGGGATATTTGCAATCTGCCACCATCCCCCTTACACAATGGGTATCTCCATTGGGATCCCACTGTATTTTTTTTGTATTACTTGGAGGAAAAGGAGAAGGATGAGCAGAAACTCCAGGATGCCAGGAAACATCGCAGGAGGAGGGCTCCTACCCACATGTTCCCAGCCAACCAAATCTATGATACCCGACAGAATTATCTGGACCGGATTGAAGAACAATGCCTTTGCAGGCTCAGATTCATTGGGGAGGTTATCACTGAATTGTGTCACATGCTACAGGGGGACTTGCAGCTGAACGGAAGAACAGACATGGTGCTACCAGTGGCAACCAAGGTGACAGCTACCTTGAGCTTTTTGCCTCAGGCTTTTTCCAAGAGGACCATCGAAGGAGGCGACTGATGCACTGATTGACTAAGCAAAACTTTCCCGGTGAACGAGAGACCAACGAGAAAGACCAGTAGGTTTTATTTTCTGACGGCAGGTTTCCACAAGGTCCAGGGTCTGATTGGTGGTACGCATACAGGTTTACTTGCTCCTGTCTACAGCAGTGCCCCATCCACAATCCACAAGGGATTCCACTCAATCAACGCCATATGTATGTGACCACCAGCACGGAATATTACAAATGAAAGCCTGCTTCCCTGACAGGAGTCACGATGCCCTTCTGTTATGCCAGTCCACATATCTCCATTGTTTGCTGATACCCAGCAAGGCTTGGTTCCTGGGTGAGCATGGTTACCCACTGCAGCAGTGGCTTATGACCCCCGTGCAGCTTGCAGTGGCAGCATTGCAATAAAGGTGCAACAAAGTACTTGCCTTCCACAGATCCATTACTGAGCAGCATTTCCGAATCCTTCAGCGGTCGGGAGGGCTATTCTTCCATACAGCACCGCATATGTTTGAAGGATTACTGTAGTCTGCTGCAGTCTACACAAACTACTCCTTGAAAAAGCATTTGCATGATGCCCCAGAGCAAGACCACTTTGAATAACAAATGGAAGACATTGCAGTGGAGCCTGAAGAGAGCATGCAGTATTGCAAGCACCTTCGCTATCTGCAAGAGTCATTCAGCCATTCAACAGACCTTGAAAGAGGCAGGGGCAGTACAATTAACTTTGCTGCCCCAGGGCTCCTAATCCTGATCACTATCCAGTGACTTCATCTGAAAAGTCAGTGTGTTTGGAAGGAAACTTGCCCTCCTTATCTGATCTGGCCTATACGTGATTCCAGTCCCACACCAATGTGGTTGACGCTTAACTGCCCTCTGGAGTGGCCTAGCAAGCCACTCAGTTGTATCAAACTGCTACAGGGCAACTAGAGATGAGCAATACACGCTGGCCTTGTCAGTGACACCCACATCCCGAGAATGTTAGATGAGGACACGATGGGGCTTGGCTATGATTCACCCCATTGCTGAATGGACTGCCAATTTACTATCTCAGTGAGTATTCTTCACACACACACAAAGATCAATCATTTGGACAAAATACCAGAGGGTGGATGGTGCCTGTGCAAGCAGTTCCTCGTGTGAGTCAGTGCCTACAAGGGAGAAGGAGACAAAATTAGAGGGGAAAAAATGTTTAACTTTAGAACGCCTTGAGAACTTTGCCACTGTTTCTGAAATGGTCACACAAATCAGCATTACACTGCAGACAGCAACTTCCAAATGATATTATATTTCTGTTGACAGGTATACAGGGCAGCCAAACGGAGCCCTGAAGCATTTTAACAAAGCACGAAAGGACAGTGAATGGGGTCAAAGTGCAATTTACAACATGATCCAGATATGCCTTAACCCAGACAGTGAGATCGTAGGAGGCAATGTGTTTGAAACCCTGGATGAAGACTTCAGGTTCAGTGAAGACACCTTATTACATTTCATTTTCTGCCTAAACGTTTGACATAACCTGATAGAATTTTTTGATGAGGTAACAGAGAGGGTAGATGAGAGCAATGCAGTTGATGTGGTGTATATGGACTTTCAAAAGGCGTTTGATAAAGTGCCGCATGGTAGGCTTATTATCAAGATTGCGGCCCATGGAATAAAGAGGACAGTAGCAACATGGATACAGAATTGGCTAAGTGACAGGAAACAGATTAGTGGTGAAAGTTTGTTTTTCGGACTGGAGGGAGATGTACAGTGGCGTTCCCTGCGGTCGGTGCTGGGACCACTGCTTTTCTTGATATATATTAATGACTTGGACTTGGGTGTACAGGGCACAATTTCAAAATTTGAAGATGACACAAAACTTGGAAGGGTAGTAAATAGTGAGGAGGATAGTGATAGACTTCAAGAGGATATAGACAGGCTGGTGGCATGGGCGGACACGTGGCAGATGAAATTTAACGCAGAAAAATACGAAGTGATACATTTCGGTAGGAAGAACAAAGAGAGGCAATATAAACTAAAGGGCACAACTCTTAAAGGGGTACAGGAACAGAGAGATATGGGGTATATGTGCACAAATTGTTGAAGGTGACAGGGCAGGTTGAGAAAGTGATTAAAAAAGCATATGGGATCCTGGGCTTTATAAATAGATGCATAGAGTGCAAAAGTATGGAAGTCATGATGAAACTTTATAAAACACTGGATCGGCCACAACTGGAGTATTGTGTCCAGTTCTGGGCACCGAACTTTAAGAAAGAGGAGAAGGCCTTAGAAAGGGTGCAGGAGAGATTTACTAGAATGATTCCAGGGATGAGGGACTTTAGTTACGTGGTTAGACTGGAGAAGCTGGGGTTGTCCTCCTTGGAACAGATACGGTTGCGAGGAGATTTGATAGAGGTATTCAAAATCATGAAGGGTCTAGATAGAGTAGATAGAGAGAAACTGTTCCCATCAGTGGAAGGGTCAAGAACCAGAGGACATAGATTTAAGGTGATTGGCAAAAGAACCAAAGGTGACATGAGGAAAAACTTTTTTACACAGCGTGTGGTTAGGATCTGGAATGTACTGCCTGAGGGGGCGGTGGAGGCAGATTCAATCATGGCCTTCAAAAGGAAACTGGAAAGGAAAAAATTGCAGGGCCACGGGGTTTGTGCTGGGGAGTGGTACTAGCTGGATTGCTCTTGCATAGAGCTGGCGCGGATCGATGGACCGAATGGCCTCCTTCCGTGCTGTAACCTTTCTATGATTCTATAACCACGTTGTCTCCGATGAGATGTCCGACTATGATAATAAATATGATCACCACAACAATGATAAATCATTCAGACTGATCAGTATATGAAAAAGAAGTTAAGGTTTTGAGTAGAATCTATTGACAGAGAGTCCCGAGTGAATCATTGGCCTATTTTTTCCCTTTCAGGTGCTGGCCAAGTTGCTGTGCATTTTGGTTCATTTTGGTGCAGTTTTGCTTCTTATCCACCTACAAGGCACAAGTCAGGAGTGTGATGGAATACTCTCCACTTGCCTGGATGGGTGCAGTTGCAACAACACTCAAGAAGCTCGACACCATCCAGAACAATCAAAAGCAAAATACTGCAGATGATGGAAATCTGAAATAAAAACAGAAAATGCTGGAAAACCTCAGCAAGTGAGGCAGCATCTGTGGAGAAAGAAAGAAAGCTAACGTTTCAGGTCGAAGACCTTTCATCAGAACTGGAAGATGTTAAAGAGTTAAAGTTTTTAAGCAAGTACAGAGCCTGGGAAAGGGCGGGGGAGGGGGCTGCGGGAGGGGAGGGCAGGAAAGAACAAAAGGGAATGTCTGTGATAACTAGAGGGCACGAGTGATTAAATGACAAAACGGATGATGGTGCAAGGCAAGGAGGGTGGTAATGGGACAAGTTAAGAAACAAAAGATCGGTCTAGAGGAGCTGTAAATGGCAAACAGGAGAACCATAACCAGCAACTGCAGTCCAAAAAAAAATTTTAAAAAATGAAAAAAATGGAAGCAGTGGTTATGACCTGAAGTTATTGAAATCAATGTTGTAAAGTGTCTAAACAAAAGATGAGATGCTATTCTTTGAGTTTCTGTTGAGCTTCATTGGAACAGTGGTGTAAGAGGTCAAGGACAGAGAGGTCAGATTGGGATTGGGACGGGCAATTAAAATGGCAAGCGACTGGCAGGTCGGGGTCACGCTTGCGGACAGAGTGGAGGTGTTCAACGAAGCGATCACCCAATCTGCGTTTGGTCTCCCCAATGTTTTTTTTTTATTCGTTCATGGGGTGTGGGCGTCGCTGGCGAGGCCGGCATTTATTGCCCATTCCTAATTGCCCTTGAGAAGGTGGTGGTGAGCCGCCTTCTTGAACCGCTGCAGTCCGTGTGGTGACGGTTCTCCCACAGTGCTGTTAGGAAGGGAGTTCCAGGATTTTGACCCAGCGACGATGAAGGAACGGCAATATATTTCCAAGTCGGGATGGTGTGTGACTTGGAGGGGAACGTGCAGGTGGTGTTGTTCCCATGTGCCTGCTGTTCTTGTCCTTCTAGGTGGTAGAGGTCACGGGTTTGGGAGGAGACTGCATTGTGAGCAGCAAATACAGTGTACTAAATTGAAAGAAGTACAAGTAAACCACTGTTTCACCTGGAAGGAGTGTTTGGGGTCCTGGACGGTGAGAAGGGAGGAGGTGAAAGGGCAGGTATTGCATCTCCTGGGAAGGTGCCGTGGGGAGGAGGGTGGGTGTTGGGGATGATGGAAGAGTGGGCCAGCGTGTTGCGGAGGGAGCGGTCCCTTCAGAATGCTGAAAGGGGAGAGGAGGAGGTGATGTGTTTGGTGGTGAGATTAGGCTGGAGCTGGCGGAAATGGCGGAGGATGAAACATTGAATGTGGAGGCTATTGGCATGGAAGGTGAGGACAAGGGGGACCCCATCTTGGTTCTGGGAGGGAGGGGAGGGGTGATGGCAATGTCAGGGTTGGACCTGAGAGAATGGAATGCTGCAAGTTCAGAGGGAGGAAGGTTAGAGTGAGTGAGGGCAGTAGAGAATTTGAGATGGCTGATGTCACACTGACAGTTCGCAATGAAAAGATCAAGAGAGGGAGAGAGGGTAAGAGTCCAGGTGGAACGAGAATTCTAAAGATGGGAGAAAGAGTCTGCTGGGCGGGGGGTGGGTGGGGATGACTCCTGGCCAAAGAAGTGGGCGCGGAGGTGAAGGCGATGGAGGAAGAGCTCAGTATCTTGTCGAGCTCGAAATTCATTGAGGTGAGAGCGTAAGGGGATGAAGTTAAGGTCTTTGCTGAGAACTGATCGTTCGGGGTCAAAGAGGGGAAGGTCAGAGGGAATAGTGAAAACGCGACAAAAGGGTGAGATTGGAGGTAGGGATGGGGTCATGACCCCACCACCAAACATCAAGCCATAGTTTCCCAGACTGTCACTGACCTCATCTCCTCTGGAGATCTTCCCCCCACGGCCTCCAACCTCATAGTCCCCAACCCCGCTTCTACCTCCTTCCCAAAATCCACAAACAGGACAGCCCTGGGAGACCCATTGTTTCAGCTTGTTCTTGCCCCACAGAACTTATTTCCTCCTACCTCGACTCTTTTTTCTTCCCTTGTCCAGTCTCTTCCGACCTACATCCGTGACTCTTCCAACACCCTCCACCATTTTAACAGTTTCCAGTTCCCTGGCCCTGACCGTCTCCTTTTCACCATGAACGTCCAGTCCCTCTACACCCCCATCCCCCACCAGGACGGCCTTCTTCCTTGAATGGAGGCCTAACCAGTCCCCATCCTCCTCCGCCTGGCTGAAATTGTTCTTATGTTGAACAACTTCTCCTTTGACTCCAGTCACTTCCTCCAAATAAAAGGTGTCACTATGGGAACCCTCCCTCACCTCTTTTTCCAGTACATTGATGACTGTCTCAGTGCCATTTCTTGCTCTCGCCCTGAACTGGAAAATTTCATCAACTTTGCTTCCAATTTCCACCCTTCCCTCGCCTTCACATGGTCCATCTCCGACTCTTCCCTTCCCTTCCTTGACTTCTTCATCGCCATTTCTGGGGATAGGCAGTCAACCAATATCTATTATAAGCCCACCAACTCCCACACATACCTTGATTACACTTCCTCCCACCCCACTTCCTGTAAGGACTCTCCGTCTCCGTCGCATCTGTTCTGATGATGCCACTTTCCACACCAGTGCTTCCGATATGTCTTCCTTTTTCCTCAACTGAGGATTTCCCTCCACTGTAGTTGACAAGGCCCTCAACTGTGCCCGTCCTATTTCCCGCACTTCTGCCCTCACCCCTTCCCCTCCCTCCCAGAACCATGATCGGGTCCACCTTGTCCTCATCTTCCACCCCACCGGCCTCCACATTCAAAGTATCATCCTCCGCCATTTCCGCCACCTCCAACACGATCCTACCTCCAAACACATCTTCCCCTCCCCTCCTCTTTCAGCAATCCGAAGGGACCGCTCCCTCCGCGACACTCTGGTCCACTCTTCCATTGCCCCCAACACCCATCCTCCTCCCCATGTGAGCGCAGGAGATGCAACACCTGCCCTTTCACCTCCTCCCTTCCCAGCATCCAGGGCCCCAAACACTCCTTCCAGGTGAAACAGCAAGTTACTTGTATTTCTTTCAATTTAATACACTGTATTCGCTGCTCACATTGGGGAGACCAAACACAGATTGGGTGATCGTTTTGCTGAACACCTCCGCTCAGTCCGCAAGTGTGACCCTGACCTGCTGGTCGCTTGCCATTTTAATTCCCCGTCCCACTCCCGCTCTGACCTCCCTGTCCTCAGCCTCTTACACTGTTCCAATGCAGCTCAACGTAACTCGAGGGACAGCACCTCATCTTTCGTTTAGGCACTTTACAACCTTCCGGACTCAACGTTGATTTCAGATCATAACCACTGCTCCCATTTTTTCGGACAGCGGGTGCTGGTAATGGTTCTACTGTTGCCATTTACAACTCTTCTAGATCTATCTTTTGTTTCTTAACTTGTCCCATTGCCATCCTCCGTGCCTTGCAACATCATCCATTTTGTCATTTAATCACTCTTGCCCTCTACGCTATCACAGACCTTCCCTTTTGTTCTTTCCTCCCCTCCCTCCCCCCGCCCTTTCCCAGGCTCTGTACTTGCTTAAAAACTTTAACTCTTTAACATCTTCCAGTTCTGACGAAAGGTCTTCGACCTGAAACGTTAACTCTGTTTCTTTCTCTACAGGTGCTGCCTCACTTGCTAAGCTTTTCCAGCATTTTCTGGTTTTGTACCATCCAGGACAAAGCAGTCTGCTTGATCAGCACTTCCTAGCTCCCTTGATAGCTCACGCATTGCGTGGTGTGATGCTGAGTCCTGCGGACCAGGAACGTACCAGATTCGATCTCTGCCCCACGCTGGGATAGCTGATTTCAACCAAGGCAGTATAGATCATTCTCCAGTTCATGCTGAGTTGGTTGATCTCAGTCAAGACGACAGTGGGTCAATTAACTCAGGCTAGCAAGGGGAACAGTACCCATCATCAGTCACTATAAGAGATGCGGGATAAGTGGTGTAGTCAGGAAAATAAATTGTAAAGAACCTGGCCAAGCCATTATTGTTGAGTAAATTATTAGTTACTAAAGTTATTGACATAACTACCATCATCATTTTGGGCACTGGGCCCCCTCCCCAGCCCAAGCAGTCCTTTGATTTTGCACAGGAATTCCTGTTCTCCCTGAATCAAAATCACAATAACGGTACAGGATATGTTTCTTTTTCAATTTCGTCCTCTCCCAAAGACATTGGGGTAGATCTTGACTTTGTGCGATAGAGTAACATGGGTGATAGCAAATCTGCAGCCCGTTTTACATCTCTCCCGGTTTTTATTTCCATTAAAGTTAACGGAAATAAAAATCCGTTTTACTCGTTATCACCTGTTTTACACTATCGCAGAAAGTCAAAATCTACCCCCATTGGCTCCCTCACTGGGCTACAACCACAGGCATCCAAAGTACATCACCCAAAGGACCGTTATATACGTGTAAGCCTTGTGTCAACAACTTATCAGACTGTGGAGAGAGTTACAGCTAAGTTTGGCCCTGTCCTCGTCTGGTGTTCACGTTTGCACACTTCCCATACGGGGTCTTTGGATAGTGATTTGAAGAGGAATCTCACATCATATGGAACTTATATACACATATATATGTTATACAAGTTATATATATAACTTATATAAGTTATAGATTACTGTAGCCTAGGAATTAAAGTGATCCTATAATATTCGCCTGTCAGCTGTTTTAAACAGGCATTCACCTGTTCATTTTAAATGAGTTGCAATGAGATCAGTGGAACAGGCTCGAGGGACTGAATGGCCTACTCGTGCTCCTTTGTTCCTATGAGTCAACGCCTCTGCTAAAATAGGGAATGTCATACAAACGCACTAAGCATTCATTCCCTAATATCACCATCAGTAATATCTAGGCTGAAGTTTCTGAAAATTGTTAAATGTGTCTTTTTTTTCCTCTTAATAATTTTTTAAAAAATGGAACAGTGGAGAGTTGACTGAAAAGAAGGAGACAGACCAGCTTGCAATAAGGACAGCAGAGAAGCTGCTGAAAGAGTATCATCCTCAAACACAGCAAGAACAGGAGCAACGGATATTGCTGCAGAACATCTGCCTGATGGCCACTAATGATCGATCCAACGTGGAAAAGGCCCTTGACGTATTCACAGAAATGGCCGCAGCTAAGGTGTGCATTGCAGTAGCGATAACATGGAAGGCCATGGAGGCCAACTCAGTTCACAGCTCGGTGACAAGCAATAGAAAGTAGTTAGTACGCTTTATTAGATCCCCCACCAATTTTAGTTTGAAAGTCAACCATTTAGTATTCATTTATTAAACAGCATCTTGCGTTAAAAACCACTGTGTAAATGTTAATGCACTTTAATGAGATACAGTACTAGCAACTGGAGACTTTTGTTCCTCATATTCTAATGATTTGTTTTGCCACTTTTCTCTCCTCCTCATCTCTTGCATGCATTAATTGGCGCTGGGGTACAGTTCCATGGGTGTCGCAGAATATCAGATCATGAGAATAATCACTCAACACACACACACACGTACACACACAAAACACACAAACAAACAATCTCACACACACAAACAAACAAAAACACAATCTCACACACACACAAAAACACACACCCACTCTCTCATACACACAAAACACACACACAAACAAACAAAAACACAATCTCAAACACACAGCCAAAACACACGCGCACACTCACACATATTCCAGCAGGGGTCACTGGATAGCAATCAGTAGCAGTCACCATCTTGGCTGATTTCCTTTTCTTTAGCTCAGGGGCCCTGAGGCCAATTATAGTGCGAACCAGACTGAGATGAGCTAATTCGACACAGACCAGAAATTGAACTTGGGACCTAGGAACATAGGAACAGGAGGAGGCCATTCAGTCCCTCGAGCCTGTTCCTCCATTCAGTGAGATCATAGCTGATCTGTATCTTAACTCCATCCACCTGTCTTGGTTCCATAATTCTTAATACCCTTGCCGAACAAAAATCTATCAATCTCAGCTTTGAAATTTTCAATTGATCCCCCCAGCCTCAACAGGTTTTTCGGCGACAAAATTCCAGATTTCCACTACCCTTTGTGTGAAGAAGTGCCTCCTGACATCACCCCTGCCTCCTGACATCACCCCTGAACGGCCTCACTATAATTTTAAAGTTATGCCCCCTTGTTCTGGACTCTCCCACCAGAGGAAATAGTTTCTCTCTTTCTACACTATCAAATCCTTTAATCATCTTAAACACCTCAATTAGTTCACCCCTTAATCTTCTATACTCAAGGGAATACAAGCCTAGTCTTTGCAACTGGGGACCTTCTGGTTTATATGCCTTTACTAATTGCTCCATCGGAGTAACTTGGCAGGTAATACTTGAAATCATTGTGTTTGTGCTCAATGGCACTTTTTTTTTGCTTAATAGCACATCTCAACAATCAGAACATAGATCAAAGATTTGTTTCTTTCTGTTGATTATAACTCAATAATGATGTGAAATATTATCTATCATCCTTGCTAATATTTTATGGCATTGCTTCTTCCGAATTTTTAAACATTTTTTTAGAAAGACCACGTGCCTTCACTCCTGGCTGTAGCTCAAGCCTGCATGGTCCTGAAGCTGATTCCTCGGGCAAGGAACCAGCTGAAAAGAATAACAAGAATAAATTGGAATTTGAAGGATGCTGAGGAGTTCGAGAAGAGCTGGCTTCTGCTGGCTGATATTTACATTAAAGCAGGAAAATATGACCTTGCAACGGAATTGTTGAAACGCTGCTTGCAGTACAATCAGGTGAGCTGGTGCTGGTAAAATTAATAAAAGTGTGCCCAATACCGTCCTCATTAAGGAACAATCTGAAAACACCTAGTTTATCTGTACAGTTGTGAAAGGTATGTGCATCTTTGTGAAATAAATATTGATAACAGGCTTGGAGATAGGAACATAGGAACAGGATTAGGCCATTCAGCCTCTCGAGCAAGCTCCGCCATTCAATTAGATCATGGCTGATCTGTACCTTAACTCCATTTACCTGCCTTAAGCTCCATGTCCCTTGATACCCTGACCTAACAGAAGTCTATCGATCTCAGTCTTGAAAGCTCCAATTGTCCCAGCATTTTGGAGGTGAGAATTCCAGATTGCTACTACCCTTTGTGTGAAAAAGTGTTTCCTAATTTCCCTCCTAAATGGCCTAGCTAATTTTAAGATTATGTCCCCTCATTCTTGATTCTCCCATCAGAGGAAATAGTTTCACTCTATCTACCCAATCGAATCCTTTTAACATTCCTTTTAACCGCGATCAAATCATCTTTCTATACTCAAGGAAATGCAAGCCATGTTTATGCAACTTATCCTCGTGATTTAACCCTCTAAGCCCAGGTATTATTCTGATGAATCTGCACTGCATCCAATATATCCTTCCTGGGGTGCAATGCCGAAAACAGAACACAGTGCTCCAGATGGGGTCTGGCCAAGGCTCTACACAATTGAACATTAAGAGCTAGTAGGGTGAACCCTTCAAACGTTCAATCCAGTAAACGTAATGGCCATGATGGTATTGGTGCTAAGATTCTCAAAAGTTATATCTAAGGAGCTGGTTCTCCCTTTAGCCCATCAGTTTGAAGGGGTCCCTGTGAACTGGGGTTGCTGCATTTGATTGAAATTAGTGACCTTCGTACCTATCCGCAATCATGTCTGTTGCTCCTGAACTTAGCACAGCCCAAAGGAAATTGGTGAACTCGTTGGCGCTAGCTTACTAGAGTCTATCCTTTACAATATCAAAGAGATGTGGTCCTGCTGTTAATCCTACAAGATCACGACTAGAGCAGTACCACAAAAGTTGCTTGTAGTTAAGCCAGCTATCCACGTTTATAGCAGGGACACAAAAAGACGCTGCATTTGCAACTTGCAGAAATACCATCCTGTATGAGTCCAAAAATACTCACGTCTTCTCTTGCTTCCAGAACTATCTTACAGATGGTGTCATTACCCAAAGTTCCGTTCTATATAAACAAAAGTTTTCAAACTTTTACTTGCTGAAGCAAGATGGTTAGAGCGATCCAGAGGTGGGTGGGGGTTTCTGGCATCCCATAACTACCTTCCACATCATATCTGTCCTTATTCATTTCCTTCCACTGCACCCTGTACGTCACCTAATACACCGAACAAAATGAAGTATACCTATTCATCCAACAATATGGGACTTCATTAGTGATTCCATGTTATGTTAACAGTACATAATGTAATCAAGAAACATGGTTGTGAATCAATTAGCAACAGAAAGCTCCTAATATAAATATGGTTTTCTTTAAAAAATTTGAATTTGGTCTTACCATGAATTGGCTGGATTTAAAGTTGGTCTAACGCATATTTTCAAAGTACCTTGCTTATTCTTGTTTACAAACATACGAACAATGACAGACTGGGAAAGACCCTTTGGTCCATCCAGCCTGTCCCACACAACTGCAATGCCTTGTGCATCACAATATATACACTCCCCACCCCACCCACCCCACCCCACCTGAAAGCCATGTGATCTCCTGGGAGAGGCAATAACACAGATAAAAGGAACATTAAAATATCTCTTCTTTCAATCGGCCAATTAGGGGGAAGAAATCTGGAAAATTCCTCTCCGACCCCCCCCTTAGGCGATCGAAACTAGACCAGGAAATCACTCTGGTTTATATTGGTTTATTTTATCTTAAATTTGTCGTGCACAAAAATAGCAGCTGTACTTCCCTTCATTACAACAGTGACTACACTTCAAAAGTACTTTGTTAGCTGTGAAGCGCTTTGGGACGTCCTGAGGTCGTGAAAGGCGCTGCATAATGCAAGTTCTTTCTTTACTTCTTTAAATCTCATTGTAAACAAATCTCAGTTCCTTTTTTATTTGTCCAGTCTTGTTGTAAGGCATACGAATACATGGGGTTTATCATGGAGAAGGAGCAGTCCTACATGGATGCAGTTACAAACTACAAGTTGGCCTGGAAGTGCAGCAATGAGGCAAGCCCTGCCATTGGTGAGCTGATACATCTCTTGCTGTTAACTGGCAATTTTAAATTAGTAGCATGGACAGCGTCAATGATAATATCATGGGAAAACAGAACTAGGTACATGTCAGGAAATTTAAACCAGGGAATTTGATATTGTCAGATTGGAACTCCAGTTTTTCCAGATCCCTGAATTTGACTTTTGGACTCAGATTTGTTGGCATTACAAACAGTTCTAGGGACAGGTGCAGGAATGTCACAACACTTATCACTGTTGCCACCCGAAATAGGAAAAGATAACGTCCAATTCAGAATCCAGATTGATCCAAAATGGGAATATTTGGAAAAATACAACAGATACAAAGTGACACATTAATTTTGATTCAAATGGCATATGGACATTGTCTGTGTTCTGACAGAACATTGACAGCATTTTACTCATCCACTGCCATCCATTATTTTTCATAATGATCTTAATGATGGAAAAGATCGCCAGTAATATAGATTGAAGAGGCTATTGGGTATGATTACTGTGGAAAATCAGTGGCACATTATTTACAGCAAGATGCAATAAGAAAAATTACTCGTTCTAAAGCAGAATTAAAGAGTGATTGGGACCATTTTACCAACAGAGAACTTAAAGGCGCTCCCCACACTAAGCTGCTGGGAAAAGCAAGCACATCAAAACTGAGGAGAGCAGGCCTCAATTTGAGTCTGTCTGTCACATTCAGCCCCTCCATAATGTAGGCTGACAGTCCAGTGCAGTACTGAGGGAGTGCTGCACTGTCAGGGATGGTGGCTTTCCGATGAAACGTTAAACCAAGGCCCGCTCGGGGGATGTAAAAGGTCCCATGGCACTACTTCGAAGAGAGCAGGGGAATTCCCCCTGGTGTCCTGGCCAATATTTATTCCCTGAATCAACATAATTAAAAACAACAGATTATCTGGTCATTATTTCATTGCTGTTTATGGGACCTTGCTGTGTGCAAATTGGCTGCCACATTGTCCTACATTACAACAGTGACTACATTTCACAAGTGCTTCATTGGCTGTAAAGCTCTTTGGGACATCCTGAGATTGTGAAAGGCACTATCTAAATGCAAGTTCTTTCTTTTATACTATTCCCCTGATGCATTCTTTTTCCTTAAACTCTGTTTCTGGTGCCGTGGCGATAACTGCAAACTGCAGCCACTCATTTGCTACCTACCAGCTCTGCCGAGACTAATTGTGGGAAAGCCACAATTTTATTTCCCATCCCTACTTGTCCTGAGAAAGTGGTGGTGGTCATTCAGCTTGAATCACTTCGGGTCTATTTCAACTTTTGGGCGACCGACCTGTGGAAGCGCGCTGGTCAGTCGGCCAGCCGTTCTGGTGGCAAAGGAGGCCCTGCCCCATTTAAATTTGGCAGGCGTCCCGGTGCAGCTCACCGGTGGCAGACGCCAGCCAAGTAAGTTGAAGGGTGGGAGGAGGTTGTTCGCCGGGCGGCAGCGGCCCAGATTATTTTTGTTGGCCTCGGAAGGAGCACCTGCTTCTCCAAGGTGTAAGATTCTCAAAATTCACAGATCCCCCAAAACTCGGAGAAAAACCCTAAAGAAATTCACCTTTTCCCTGAGTGTGGAAAAACTTTGGCCCTTGACTAAAATCCTAAGATGGAAGGATAGGTGAGAGGTCACTAGATGAATCCACAACCCACACAGTGGAATGTGGGAGAATTACTGCTTCAGACATGTCTCTGTTTTAATGCAAAACCTACAGCAGGTGGTCAACACTCACTGCCATTGAAAGAGGCAACTGCTCCAGACATGGTGGGGCCATGTCTTTGTTTTAAAGCAAAACCGATCAGCACCTAGGACGTTGGATACAAAAGGAAGCCTTGTGTGACAAGCTCTAAAAATCGGAATTAACAATGACCCATCGCGAGAAGCAATTGCAACATGATGAGGGACCATCAAAAAGCCATGAAAGATTCTTAAGGACTTTGTAAGAACTGTTTAAACAGACATGAAGCCTTTTTTTAAGTGACGAAGACCATTGTAAGAGGGGGATATAGAAGTGGAAACTCAAAACCTCTCTCTCTCGCTCTCTCTCTCTGGTTCTTGCTGGCGTTTGTGTACTGCTTGTCTTGTTCTGCCTGTCTCTGGAAGGAAGAGCAACTTCCAGCGAACACCAAGGCGAGGGGGCAACAGGAAAGCAGTTCGACAGGGAAGGTCAGCAGCTCTAGAAGCAGGCCGACACACAAGAAGAAACCAGAGCAACAGCCCCAGTGACCATCAGACACCTCGCGGCAACAAGGGCCTTACGAAACAACCAACCGAATATTGCCACCAACCAACCGGATAATATTGGGCCACCACGACCAAAGAAAACCAACTCGGGAGAAAACCGAAGATCCGCAAAGTTTCCACTCTACAATCTATTTCTGACTTACCTCAGGGTGAATTACTGTCAAGGATTCGTTTGATGAGCATTATCTCTGGCCCTTTAGAGTCTAACTTAACTAGTACAGTGGGATTGCGAGGGGTGAGATATCTTTGTACTGTAATTTCCCTCGTGTGTACCGAAGTGTTCCCCATTTTATCAGTGTGTTAAGATTGTTGTGTTGTATTTTCTCTCTTGAATAAAGATCAAAGTTTCTTGCACCAAAACCAGTTGTCTGCTACACTTTGTCACAACCCCCAAATAAGTCCAAGTCCAGGGAGTGGGAGCGATTCGAACTGCTCAGAAGTCAGAGGCGAAGCTGACACACACCACCACCCCCTACAAAGGCCCTCAAAAATAATTTGACACTTACCTTTGGCGGGCCTCTTCAGTTCCATCGCTTGTGCACTGCAGATGCATTTTTTTGGATGAGATGTTAAACTTAAAATGGATAAGTCACACAAACATTTTTTAATATTTCTTTTTGGATGTGGCGGCATTTATTATCCATCCCTATTTGCCATAGAGTGGAACTAGTGTTACATGTAGGCCAGACCAGGTAAGGGCAGCTAGTTCCCTTCCCTGAAGGAGGGACATGAGTGAACCAGTTGGGTTTTTATGACAACCTTCCTGGTCAGTTTTCTGGTGTTAGCCCACAAATAACCAGATTTATTGAATTCAGTTTCACAATGTGCCCTAGTGGGATTTGAACTCAAGCCCTCTGGCTTGCTAGTCCAGTACCGTAACTAGTAGGTCACCATAGCCATGATAAGGAAAAGATTTGGATCACTTTGTGTTTAGAATCCCAGTCATCATTTAGCACCATCACATGGGTAAAGTAGCATGGCACACTTTATTACAATAATTTAACCAGTTGCTTAGTTTTTAACTTATATGGTTACTTTTGAACTTCTGTAGTTAAACTATTTGGGTTCATTGTTTGAACTTAAATTACTAATCAGTGAAGTGAGGGGTAAGAGTCAGGCATGCAAATGATGCATTGACAGAAATATGTCAATTTCAGTTCGTCATTTTGTCTTAACCTCTGTTTTATTACTTTTTTTTGGTGAGTTTTTTGAATGTGATGTTGGTTGTTTGTGGGGAGGGAGGGCCTTTTTTTCCATTTTGGTGCCAGGTATCAGCATCGGACACTCCCAGGTACAGCACTGCCGGCTGCAAAATTAAAAACTCCCCTCTGCCCAGCTCCGACAGGTGCCAACCTCAGAAAAATCACCCTACACTGTAGCCAACGTGACATTTTCCTTTTTTCACACCACACCATCCTATTGGTCTCTGGTGGCGAGTGCCCATGGTGCCTAATTACAGCCAAATTAGCACTGTAGATGAGCAGAGTGTCAGTACTGGGTTTAACCAGGACCTTTACAGCCAACCATGAAAAGAAACGTTGATGAAATGAGTCTGGGGTGGAAGGTGTACCAATCTGCTGCATCACTCAGTCCTCTCACTTAATTGGATTTTTATTTGCAGGGCTATGGGGAAAGAGCAGGGGAGTCGGACTAATAGGATAGCTCTTTCAAAGAGCCGGTACAGGCATGATGGACCGAATGGCCTCCTTCTGTGCCGTATCATTCTATAATTCTAAATTTGAATAGAGGATAAATGAAGATCTCTGATAATTCTAATAGTCTCTCTATCTTTCTCTTTTTTCTGTGTAGGTTACAAACTCGCTTTCAACTACCTGAAAGCAAAAATGTACATGCATGCAATCGACATTTGCCACAAGGTTTGTATTATATGAAGAGGTTTTAAACAAAAATGTATTTATTTTCTAAAAAGCTGTAGTTGGATTTTATTACCTTGGTAGCACAGAAGAGCCTTTTTCTAAAAGTCTTTGATATACTACAGCCTTTGATGTAATACGCATTGCTTACACAAAATAAAATCCAAATACTTTTTCTTGTAACTCCTAAAGCAGATGTTAATAAGGGATAATTTTATGACTTCATGATACCAACAGGGAACCCCACCCAAAGGGAGCACATATTTGAAACTAAGGCATATGCTGCTCATGATTTTTACAACGGCCTCATTCTGTGCTGTAAAATTCGATGTTGACTGAAACTGAAACATGAGGATGGTGATGTAAACCTTCTTCTAGCCAATTTCCAGAACCCAGAATAGATTGCGTGCAACCTTCACTTTTTAACATGTTAGGTGCCGAAATCATCTGTTCCAGGAAATTTTGTATGTTTCCTTTCCTGTGCACAAATGATTCATGCTATGCAGTTAACATATGAGATGGCTTTTGGAGACTTCTACATAGGCTGATTTTCTCAGAAGCCGGTCATTAACAATAATACAAATCAAAAATACAGTCAGCTTCCTAAAACATTCATACGAACAATGACGGACAGGAAAAGACCCTCTGGTCCATTCAGCCTGTCCCAAACAATTGTGATACCTTGTGTATCATAACACACTCTCCACCCCATTCAAAACTATATGAACTCCTGGGAGAGGCAAAAAAACCCAGATAAAAACCCAGGCCAATTTGGAGAAAAAAAAATCTGGGAAATTCCTCTCCGACCCCCGCCTAGGCGATCAAAACTAGTCCAGGAGATCACTCTGGCCCCGATAATTCTATGTATTACATTACCTACTTTTTGTACAAGGTGATCTCCGCCCCTGCTAGAAACAGGTCCAGCTCTCACTTGAAGGAATTCAACGTATCAACATCCATGCATATTCCAGGGATCCACTGTTCTCTGGGAAAAGAACCACCTCCTGACATCTAACCTAGATCTGGCCTTATACAACTTAAAATTGTGACCCCTGGTTCTCCCTAATCTATTTAATTGGAACAAACTTTCAACTCGAACACAATCTATTCTCTTCATCATCTTATAAATCTCGATCAGATCACCCCTAAGTCTATGCTTCTTTACGCCGGATGTAGTTGAGCATCATCTACAGTCCTGACACTTGCACAAATCTTAGTATCATCTGCAAATTTGCAGATCGTGCCCCCTACACCTACATCTAGATCATTAATAAAAATAGTAAACAGCAACGGACCCAACACCGATCCCTGCGGGACACCACTGGTGACCGATCTCCAAACAGATACATGTCCATCTACAACTACTTTCTGCCTATGGCCTTCTAGCCAGTTCTCAATCCAGCTCAATATATTACCACTAATACCAAAGGCTTCGATTTTGTAGCGAAGCCTCTTGTGCGGTACCTTGTCAAACGTTTTATGGAAGTCTATGTAGACATTGTCTACTGGGTTTCCCTCATCCACCATCTTCGTGACGTCTTCAAAAAATATAATCAAATTTGTAAGACATGACCTTTTTTTGAAGCCATTTTGGGTTTCCCTAATATGTCAAGGTGCGCACAGGGTAAGATAAGGCGGAAAAGGAAAGCTTATGTCAGACACCGAGAACTCAATACTACAGAAAGCCTAGAGGAGTATAAAAAGTGCAGGGGTGAAATTAAAAAGGAAATTAGGAAAGCAAAGAGAAGGCATGATAAAATATTGGCAAGTAAAATTATGGAAAACCCAAAGATGTTTTATAAATACATTAATTGCAAGAGGATAACTAAGGAAAGAGTAGGGCCTATTGGAGACCAAAATGGTAACCTATGTGTGGAGGCGAAAGATGTGGGTATGGTTCTTAATGAATACATTGAATCTGTCTTCACAAAAGAGAGGGATGATGTAGACATTGTAGTTAAGGAGGAGGGGTGTGAAATATTGGATGGGATAAACTTAGTGAGAGAGGAAATATTAAGGGGATTAGCCTCTTTAAAAGTAGATAAATCACCAGGGTCGGATGAAATGTATCCCAGGCTGTTAAAAGAAGTAAGGTAGGAAATAGCGGAGGCTCTGACCATCATTTTCCAATCCTCACTGGATACAGGCATGGTGCCGGAGGATTGGAGGTCTGCTAACATTGTACCGTTGTTTAAAAAGGGAGCAAGGGATAGACTGAGTAATTACAGGCCAGTCAGTCTAACCTCGGTGGTGGGCAAATTATTGGAATCAATTCTGAGGGACAGGATAAACTGTCACTTAGAAAGGCACAGAGTAATCAAGGACAGTCAGCATGAATTTGTTAAGGGAAGGTCATGTCTGACTAACTTGATTGAATTTTTTGAGGAGGTAACAAGGAGGGTCAATGAGGGTAATGCATTTGATGTAGTCTACATGGATTTTAGCAAGGCTTTTGACAAGGTCCCACATGGCAGACTGGTCAAAAAAGTACAAGTCCATGGGATCCAAGGGAGAATGGCAAGTTGGATTCAAAATTGGCTCAGTGGCAGGAAGCAAAGGGTAATGGTCGATGGGTGCTTTTGTGACTGGAAGGCTGTTTCCAGTGGGGTTCCGCAGGGCTCAGTACTAGGTCCCTTGCTTTTTGTGATATATATTAATGATTTGGACTTAAATATAGGGGGCATGATTAAGAAGTTTGCAGATGATACAAAAATTGGCCGTGTGGTTGATAGTGAGGAGGAACGCTGTAGACTGCAGGAAGATATCAATGGACTGGTCAGGTGGGCAGAAAAGTGGCAAATGGAATTCAATCCGGAGAAGTGTGAGGTAATGCATTTGGGGAGGGCAAACAAGGCAAGGGAGTACACAATAAATGAGAGGATATTGAAAGGTGTAGAGGAAGTGAGGGACCTTGGAGTGCATGTCCACAGATCCCTGAAGGTAGCAGGACAGGTGGATAAGGTGGTTAAAAAGGCATATGGAATACTTTCCTTTATTAGCCGAGGCATAGAATATAAGAGCAGGGAGGTTATGCTGGAACTGTATAAAATACTGGCTAGGCCACAGCTTGAACACTGTACAGTTCTGGTCACCACATTACAGAAAGGATGTAATTGCACTAGAGAGGGTACAAAGAAGATTTACGAGGATGTTGCCAGGACTGGAGAATTTTAGCTATGAGGAAAGATTAGATGGGGTTGGGGTTGTTCTTTTTGGAACAGAGGAGGTTGAGGGGTGATTTAATTGAGGTGTACAAAATTATGAGGGGCCTAGATAGAGTGGATAGGAAGGACCTATTTCTCTTAGCAGAGAGGTCAATAACCACGGGGCATAGATTTAAAGTGATTGGTAGAAGGATTACAGGGGAGCTGAGGAAAAACTTTTTCACCCAGAGAGTGGTGGGGATCTGGAACTCACTGCCTGAAAGGGAGATAGAGGCAGAAACCCTCAACTCATTTAAAAAGTACCTGGATGTGCACCTGAAGTGCCACTACCTACAGGGCTACGGACCAAGTGCTGGAAAGTAGGATTAGGCTGGGTGGCTCATTTTCGGCCGGCGCAGACACGATGGGCCAAATGGCCTCCTTCTGTGCTGTAAATTTTCTATAATTCTATGATTCTATGTCCCTCTCTATCTAAGTAATCATATATTGCATCCCTAATGATTCCCTCAAGCATCTTTCCTATTACCGGTCAAACTAATGGGGCTATAGTTACCCAGGTCCGTCCTGTCTCCTTTTTTAAAGATGGGGACTACATTAGCCTCCTTCCAGGCTATGGGAACCCTCCCAGAGTTCAGTGAGCTATTGAAAATTCAATTAAACACACTGGAGGTGAAATTCAACTTCGGCAAGGGCACAAAATGGCCAGTAGCAGATTGGATGCCCGTTATTTACCCTGCCTGAATTTGCTTTCCATCGACTTTAATGGAAGGGAAAGTGCAGGGTGTGAATTTCACCCCCAACATCATACAGAAGCTAAGTTTTCATCTCCACATAGAAATACATAAAAGTTACAACACAGTAACAGGCCAATCGGCCCAACCGCTCCGTGTCGGCGTTTACCCTCTACCTGAGAAAATAATTCTAATCACCTTTACCCACCCTGTTCCCATATCCCTTCAACCCCTTTTCCTCATCCAATCTAATCTTGAATATTGATATAGTTTCTGCCTCAACCACTAATCCACTAAGTGAATTCCACCGCCTCACAACTCTGTGTAAAGTTTCTCCTGGCCTCAGTTCTAAATCTCTTACATTTAATGTTATATCTATGGGCCCTTATTCTTGATTGTTTCATCTTCCCATTTTCCAGGTGCTGAAGGATCACCCCAGTTATCCAAAGATTCGGAAGGAGGTTTTCGAAAAGGCTAGAGCTTCTCTTAAGCCCTAAGAATTTTAAGACATTTTACATCGATTGTAATTTCAGAAAGTCAAAGAAAACTGTGCGTGCGCAGATATCCACTGAGAATAAAACTCACGATTGGGTTTATTATCATTAATAAAAAAGCTTGTACTTGTTAATTTACCTTTATACTAAACCGAATGCACCTTCTTACATTTATTGAGGCAAACTTTTACATGCTTTTCTTCTCGCTTGTCTTTGGATGTTTTCCCTTTCATGTGGGCATTAAATTAGATAGATTGGATGTAGAAGTCCGCAACCTTCTGAGTGGGAGGCAGGGGTGCTACCAATTGAGCCAAGCTGACAATGAGTGAAATTGTACAGCCAGAACGCTAAAACGTACACCCGACATATGAAAGTTACGCAATAGCCAAGAGTAGCTTCATTATTGCGATATTAAACCTATCCAAAAAAATATCTACTTAAACCAGGATTTTCAATAAAAATGAGATATGCCAACAATTTAGGAAAAATACCAGTTTTGGCGAGAATGGTATATTGCAGGACATCCCACCCGCTTGTAGCAGACAGCCATTACTGCCAGAACTCCCGGCTTCTGCCTAAATTGAATATTCATGCTGACCTGCCTGCCTGCACATGGCTGGCTGTGGGACCTCACACGCACAGATCCAGAAATTTAAAGCAAGAAAGCGGAACGTGTGTCAGTGAGTGTCCTGTAGGATGTTTGGGTGATGTCTGCCAGTGTGTGCGACGTGTGAGTTGTGGGTGTGTGGCTTGCAACAGTGGTAATATGTGAAGGTGAGAGGAAGCATCTGATTGGAAGAGTTGAGTACTGATTGAAAAAGTTTGTTGGTCTGTGGGTGATGGGAGGGTGTAGTGCGTGGAGCAGTGGATGCGGCTAGTGGTGCAGTTGGTGGGAGATGCCACTTGACAGTTGACCTCACTCACCTTGAACTTCTTCCTGCACTGCATCCATGTTTGTGGTGGTATGTGCCTGGCATTGACTTCATCCCCTACTGCCGCCCACTGCCTCTTGAGCATATGTTTGAAGGGCCTTTTGACCCCCCCCCCCCACCCCGTGGATATAGGATGCCCCTCCTTCTGTCCACCTCTTCCACCAAGGCCTCTAGTGCATCAGCAGAGAACCATGGTCTCTCGCAGGTACAAACTCAGATCGGCAGATTGGTGAGGTCTGGCGTGCAGATTGGAGGATGTAGGATTTAGTAGTGCGCAACTTTAATTCAATGTTTTAACATAACAGTCTGTAAACATGGGGACGGGACCTGCATTTGAGTTTTACGTGTGCGATGCCTGATCTCCGCTCAGACTCCTTGCGGACCTGTATTTTATTTTATTGCAAATAAGAAGTGCAGGCTGCCTTTAAGAGGTGCGAGCAACTCACACGATATCTGTGCACATATACCCCCAGGTCTCTCTGTTCCTGCACCCTCTTTAGAATTGTACCATTTAGTTTATATTACCTCTCCTCGTTCTTCCTACCAAAATGTGTCACTTCGCACTTCTCTGCATTAAATTTCATCTGCCATATGTCTGCCCATTTCACCACCCTATCTATGTCCTCTTGAAGTCTATCACTATCCTTCTCACTGTTTACTATACTCCCAAGTTTTGTGTCATCTACAAATTTTGAAATTGTGCCCTGTACACCCAAGTCCAAGTCATTAATATATATCAAAAAAAGCAGTGGTCCTAGTACGGACCCCTGGGGAACAACACTGTATGCCTTCCTCCACTCCGAAAAACAACTGTTCACCACTACTCTCTGTTTCCTGTCACTTAGCCAATTTCGTATCCATGCTGCCACTGCCCCTTTTATTCCATGGGCTGACAAGCCTATTATGTGGCACTTTATCAAAGGCCTTTTGAAAGTCCATATGCACCATCAACCACATTGCCCTCATTAAGAACATAAGAAATAGGAGCAGGAGTAGGCCAATCGGCCCCTCGAGCCTGCTCCGCCATTCAATAAGATCATGGCTGATCTGATCCTAATCTCAAATCTAAATTCATGTCCAATTTCCTGCCCGCTCCCCGTAACCCCTAATCCCCTTTATTTCTAGGAAACTGTCTATTTCTGTTTTAAATTTATTTAATGATGTAGCTTCCACAGTTTCCTGGGGCAGCAAATTCCACAGACCTACTACCCTCTGAGTGAAGAAGTTTCTCCTCATCTCAGTTTTGAAAGAGCAGCCCCTTATTCTAAGATTATGCCCCCTAGTTCTAGTTTCACCCATTCTTGGGAACATCCTTACCGCATCCACCCGATCAAGCCCCTTCACAATCTTATATGTTTCAATAAGATCGCCTCTCATTCTTCTGAACTCCAATGAGTAGAGTCCCAATCTACTCAACCTCTCCTCATATGTCCACCCCCTCATCCCCGGGATTAACCGAGTGAACCTTCTTTGTACTGCCTCGAGAGCAAGTATGTCTTTTCTTTAGTATGGACACCAAAACTGTATGCAGTATTCCAGGTGCGGTCTCACCAATACCTTATATAACTGCAGCAATACCTCCCTGTTTTTATATTCTATCCCCCTCGCAATAAAAGCCAACATTCCGTTGGCCTTCTTGATCACCTGCTGCACCTGCATACTAACTTTTTGATTTTCTTGCACGAGGACCCCCAGATCCCTTTGTACTGCAGTACTTTCCAGTTTCTCGCCTTTAAGATAATAACTTGCTCTCCGATTTTTCCTGCCAAAGTGCATAACCTCACATTTTCCAATATTGTATTGCATCTGCCAAATCTCCGCCCACTCACCCAGCCTGTCTATATCCCCTTGTAGGTTTTTTATGTCCTCCTCACTCTCTACTTTCCCTCCCATCTTTGTATCATCTGCAAACTTTGATATGTTACACTCGGTCCCCTCCTCCAAATCGTTAATATAGATTGTAAAGAGTTGGGGACCCAGCACCGACCCCTGCGGAACACCACTGGCTACTGGTTGCCAGTCCGAGAATGAACCATTTATCCCAACTCTCTGTTTCCTGTTAGATAACCAATCCTCCACCCATGCCAGAATATTACTCCCAATCCAGTGATTCTTTATCTTGAGCAATAATCTTTTATGTGGCACCTTGTCGAATGCCTTCTGGAAGTCCAAGTACACTATGTCCACTGGTTCCCCTTTATCCACCCTGTACGTTATATCCTCAAAGAACTCAAGCAAATTTGTCAGACATGACTTCCCCTTTGTAAAGCCATGCTGACTTTGTCCTATTAAATTATGTTTATCCAAATGTTCTGCTACTGTCTCCTTAATAATACTCCAAAATTTTACCCACCACAGATGTTAAGCTAACTGGTCTATAATTTCCAGCCTTCTGCCTACTACCCTTTTTAAATAAGGGTGTTACATTGGCAGTTTTCCAATCTGCCGGGACCTTTGCCGAGTCCACAGAATTTTGGAAAATTATTACCAAAGCATCCACAATCCCTACTGCCACTTCCCTCAAGACCCTAGGATGTAAGCCATCAGGTCCAGGGGATTTATCCGCCTTGAGTCCCATTAATTTACTGAGTACCAATTCCTTAGTGATTTTAATCGTATTTAGCTCCTCCCCCCCTTGAGCCCCCTGTTTGTCCAGTGTTGGGATATTCTTAGTGTCCTCTACCGTAAAGACTGAAACAAAATATTTGTTCAGCATTTTTGCCTTCTCCATGTTTCCCACCATTAATTTCCCAGTCTCATCCTCTAACCCTCTCTGTTACCTCACCAAAAACTATCAAGTTAGTTAAACATGAATTGCCTTTAATAAATCCGTGCTGGCTTTCCTATATTAATCCATACTTGTCCAAGTGACTATTAATTTTGTCCCGGATATTCGTTTCTAAAAGCTTTCCCACCACTGAGGTTAAACTGACTGGCCTGTAGTTGCCAGGTTTATCCTTACACCCTTTTTTGAACAAGTGTGTAACATTTGCAATTCTCCAGTCCTCTGGCACTACCCACCATATCTAAGGATGATTGGAAGATTATGGCCAGCACCTCCGCAATTTCCACCCTTGCTTCCCTCAGCAACCTAGGCTGCATCCCATCCGGACCGGGTGATTTATCTACTTTAAGTACAGCCAGCCTTTCTAGTACCACCTCTTTATCAATTTTTAGTCCATCCAGTTTCTCAACTACCTCCTCTTTTACTGTGACTTTGGCAGCATCTTCTTCCTTAGTAAAGACAGATGCAAAGTATTCATTTAGAACCTCAGCCATGCCCTCTGCCTCCATGCGTAGATCTCCTTTTTGGTTGCTAATCGGCCCCACTCCTCCTCTAACTACCCTATTTATATGACTGTGGAAAACTTTTGGATTCCTTTTATATTAACTGCCAGTCTATTCTCGTACTTTCTCTTAGCCCCTCTTATTTCCTTTTTCACTTCTCCTCTCTACTTTCTATATTAAGCCTGGTTCTTACTTGTATTATCAGCCTGACATACATTCTGCTTCATCTTACTCTCTCTCTCTTTCGTCATCCAGGGAGCTCAGGCTTTAGTTGCCCTACCTTTCCTCCTCGTGGGAACGTACCTAGACTGTACGCGAACCATCTCCTTTTTAAAGGCCGCCCATTGTTCCATTACAATTTTGCCTGCCAATCTTTGATTACAATTTACCCGGGCCAGATCCGTTCTCAACCCATTGAAATTGGCCCTCCTCCAATTATGTATTTTTACTCTAGATTGCTCCATGTCCTTTTCCAACACTAATAGTGTTACTAGCTTCACACTGGCAAACAAAGTGGCCAGTTCGCTGAAGTTTCAGCAGCAGCACATACTTTGCGTCAACGTGTATTGACACAGTAGAGGTGGAGTCCCACATACCACTGAGCTGAAGAACTCAGCCAGACAGCTGTGGGGAGGGAGGCAATGAGTACGAGTCAGTCATCTGCTAACGGAGGGGTGGGAAGAACCAGAGTGAGAGTCATCGGCAAGCCACTGCCTGAAGAGCAATAATGGCTCAGGTTGTACGAGGCCCAGGGAGGTAAGAAGGACTGAGAAGAAAACAGCGGGATTTCACACCTTCTAAAAACAAAATCCAGGAGCCATAAACACTATAGCTTAGATTTTCCACTGAAGTTTTGGGCAGTCATCGCTCCCAACAGTGGTAAAGATATTTTCAGCCTGCTACTGGTGTGGGGTTAGACATATTAGCAATTGGATACAACTGCCAGCATCAGACATATTGCTGTGGGAGGAGCAAGGATTTGAAATGTTTCCAATCTTCACCAATGATTAGCAGGGAGGGATAATCCCAGTTGCAGGCTCCTATACAAATGAAGCTTTTCACAAGTATTCTACTTTTCTGCTTTCCCGAAAGCACTTACTCAGGCGGGGGTATTGCTCAACGGGTGCTGGCTCCTTTCTCTTCATTATTCAGTAAGCATGCGGTAGAAGGGCTGTTTCCGATGAGACCCAGGATCAAGTTGTGAGATTGATTACTGGCAAACAGGGAAACAATTGTAGAGAGGGAGGGTCCTGGAATATGCTGCACTGTCACAGAGTACCTGGAAGGAAGTCAGAGTGACAGCAGGGACATCTCCTTACCAATGCCACCCAAGTGAGGACTTGGATAAGCAGTTGGCGATAAGTAAACCTGGTGTGAGGTACTGGACACTCCCTGGATGGGTGCAGCCACGCTGTAGTTGCCTCTGAGAGTCCTCACACAGAGGTAGGATTTCGAGCGCTGCTACTTAAAGGGCTTCAACAGCCTTTTGAAGTGAAGCACAGGCAGTTTTGATGAAACTTTCCGTTACAGCAAGATGTGTTTTTGGAGAAGTTGCAGAGCACCCCAGCCCAAGAACATTCAGACTTACAGAGGCAGCGGTGGAGGTGCTGCTGCATGGGGTGGATGGAAGGAGGACTGTTGTGGTTGGCAGTCCATTGGCACTCTCCAGAGGAGAGCAGTGGAAAATGGCCGGGAGAGAGTGGCAGTCAGAATCAATGCTATCTGCAATAGAATCATAGAATCATACAGCACAGAAGGAGGTATTTCACCCACCGTGCCTGTGCTGGGTCTTTGAAAGAGCTAACCATAAGACCATAAGAGATAGGAGCAGGAGTAGGCCATTCGGCACTTCGAGCCATTTAATGAGATCATGGCTGATCTGATTTTTACCTCAACTCCACTTTCCCGCCCTTTCCCCATATCCTTTGACTCCCTTGCTGATCAAAAATTTGTCTAACTCAGCCTTGAATGTATTCAATGACTCAGCCTCCACAGCTTTTTGGGATAAAGAATTCCAAAGATTCACGACCCTCTGGGAGAAGAAATTCCTTCTCATTTCCGTCTTAAATGGGCAACCCCTTATTCTGAGACTATGCCCACTAGTTTTAGATTCCCCCATGAGGGGTAACATCCTCTCAGCATCCATCCTATTGAGTCCCCTCAGAATCTTGTATATTTCAATAAGATCTCCTCTCATTCTTCTAAACTCCAATGAGTATAGACCCAACCTGTTCAATCTTTCCTCATAAGACAACCCTTCCATACCCAGAATCAACCTGGTGAACCTTCTCTGAACTGCCTCCAATGCAAGTATGTCCTTCCTTAAACAAGGGCACCAGAACTGTACGCAGTACTCCAGGTGTGATCTCACCAGCACCCTGTACAGTTGTAGCATGACTTCCCTGCTTTTATACTCCAACCCCTAGAAATAAAGGCCAATATTCCGTTTGCCTTCCGGATTACCTGCTGCACCTGTATGTTGGCTTTTTGTGTTTCATGTACGAGGACACCCAGATCCCTCTGTACCGCAGCATTTTGTAGTATTTCTCCATTCAAATAATATTTTGCTTTTTTATTTTTCCTCCCAAAATGGATGACTTCACATTTTCCCACATAATATTCCATCTGCCAAATTTTTGCCCATTCGTTTAACCTGTCAATATCCCTTTGCAGACACTTTGGGCTCGATTTTCGCACTTGCGATCAGGTGCGTTCGTGGCGGGGGGGCTGCGAAAATCAGGGATTCCTGGGGCGGGTCTGGAACCCGGCTCCAACCCGTCCACTTCCCGTGACGCGCTGACATGCGCGCGCAGCCCCCGCATGTGGGACTTCTGCCAGCAATTAAAGCCGGCGGGGTGCCACTTAAAGTACTTAAACAGCTACTTCAGGTCGTTTACAGACCTGATTGACCTGATATTGTAGGAGGGATGGGATTTTGAAATTAACTGAGACTGTTTCCCGTACTGGGGGAAACACTCCCAGTTCAAATGGACGTGTTGCAGCCATCAGCCTGTGGCAGCTGCAAAGGTCCATTTGACAGGTGTGGGGGGAGACCCTCACTCATTGCAGGAGGCCACTCTGTCACTTTGGACAAAGTTTGGCCTCCACCACCCTCTGCCTAACAATAAAATGCACAAACTTGCACACTTACCCCGGTGTCCAGACACATTTACCTACCTTGCGGACCCCCTCAAATGTACATCTGGTGGATGGGGGCCGCCGTAGCTGCAGTCATGACCTCCTCGGAGGACGAACAGCATCACCAGTCTTGCCAGCCATGCCGTCCACCTCTGACACATGGAGCCCCACAATACAGTGCTATGACACATCCACTGCACAGCAGGAGGGAGGGAAACCGCAGAGAGAGATGCGGCGCAGAAGGCACTACCCTCGCCACAGGGTCCACAGACCGAGGCTCAGCTTCCTGGACCTCTCTGAGCAGCAGTGCACACGGAGGCTCAGAGTCACTCGACATGTAGTCGTGGACATCTGCAGCCTCCTTCATGCCGAGCTGCTCCCGGTTGGCCCGAGCACCATCTTCTTACCCGTCGCTGTCAAAGTCACCACTGCCCTCAACAACTTCTCCTCCGCATCCTTCCAGGGTGCCACCGGAGACATCGCCAATGTCTCTCAGTCGTCTGCACAAAAGAGCCCTGCAAATACACCTACACCCACTCTGCAGTGACACAATGGGTGGCATCAGTTGTGGGTCTCCATAGTGATCCTCAGGAAAGGGCATTATTGCACAAACCAGACAAGATTCGCAAAGACGTGGCAGTAGTGGTGACAATATAATATGTAATGTGAGTTGATCAGAAATTAAATATAGGTAAACACCATGACGAACCCTCAAACACCCTTGTGCATCCCCTTCATGCTCACGACACGTTTGCCTTACGCTTCACACTGCACATATGTGATGCATGCCCTGTGGCTGCAGCACAGGTAGTGGCAGGTTGAGAGAGCCTGACCGTGAAAGAGATGCATAAGAGGGTGAGTATGAGATAGAGCCATGAGATTGTATGAGGATTGGGTTGAGTGGTAGTGGCGGGATGAGTACTGGCGAGGTGAGTAAGTGCAGGTAAGATAAGGATGACCTTTGAGTGGGTGTGAGGGGTGATGCGATAGAGTAGTGTTGGCAGTGCAGAAGGAGATGTGGGGTGGGGGCAATGATGTGGCAGACGGAGGGGAGGGGAATGAGTAAGTGTACTCACTGTGGCTGACCTACTTAGGTGATTGAAGCGCCTCCTGCACTGTATGCAAGTGCGCGATATGTTGGTGATGCTGGTGACCTCCTCTGCCACCTCGAGCCAGGCCTTCTTGGTGGCAGAGGCAGGCCGCTTCCTCCCGCCCCGCCCGCAGGGGGGAAGATCTCTGTCCTCCCCCTCCTCCTCACCCCATCCAATAAGACCTGGAGTGAGGCATCATTAAACCTGGGAGCAGCCTTCCCCCTGGGCTGCTCCATGCTGTAATTATTCCTATTTTCTGCAGCATCAGTCAGTGGAGGACTGCCCCTTTAAATAGGGCTCCTCCAGCTGACAGACCTTGCTGCACGTGCGCAGTCCGCCCACCGCGCAGCTTACCAGCGGGAAACTCAGAAGCAAAGGTAAGTGGCTCCAATTAGCCTGCGATTGCGTGCGCAGCACACTAATTTCACCGGGCACGTTACTCATGCGCCCAGTCGACCCCCCGCTGAGAACCCGTCGCCCTGCTAATATCGAGCCCTTTGTGTCCTCAACTTGCTTTTCCACCTATCTTTGTATCATCAGCAAATCTGGCCACAAGACATTCTGTTCCTTCATCCAAGTCATTGATACATATATCCAATTGGTCCCACTCCCCTCGTTCTTTCCTCATAGCCCTGCAAGTTTTTCCTTTTCAAGTATATATCCTTTTGAAATTTACTATTGAATCTGCTTCTTCCACCCTTTCAAGCAGAGAATTCCAGATCATAACAAAATAATTTCTCATCTCCCCTCTGGTAATTTTGCCAATTACCTTAAATCTGTGCCTTCTGGTTACCGAAACTCATACCAGTGGAAATGGTTTCTCCCTGTGTGCCCTGTCGAAACCCCTCAAAATTTTGAATGCCTTTCAAATCTCCCCTTAACCTTCTCTGCTCAAAAGAGAACAATCCCAGCTTTTCTAATCTCTCCACATAACTGAAGTCCCTCATCCCTGGTACCATTCTAGTAAATCTCTTCTGCACCCTCTTCAAGGCCTTGACATCCTTCCAAAAGTGTGGTGCCCAGAATTGGACACGAAACTCCAGCTGAGGCCTAACCAGTGATTTATAAAGGTTTAGCATGACTTCCTTGCTTTTGTACTCCTTACCTCTATTTATAAAGCCCAGGACACCATATGCTTTTTTAACCGCCTTATCAACTTGTCCTGCCACCTTCAAAGATTTGTGTACGTAAACCCTCAGGTCTCTCTGTTCCTGCACCCCCTTTAAAATTGTACCTTTTAGTTTATATTGCCTCTCCTCATTCTTCCTACCAAAATACCTGCCTAGCTTAGAAGAAAATGTGAAAGAAGATGGCAGACCTAAAGAAAGCTGCCAAGTTAAGGCTACCCAACAGTACCAAAAAACCTACCCATAAAATTACACATGGCAGGGCAAAATAATGGTCTTGAAATTACACTGTGGCATCATAAATGCTTAACGCTTTCAGCTGACTTTCTTCTCTCAGCAATTATCGTGGAGATGTTGTCTCATTTGTTTTAAGCGATTTAATGCCTCCGCTAAAGTAGAAGAGAATGAGCCTTCATACGCCATTATTAATTTCAAGGCCCAAATGAATGAAACAACAGGTTAAGGACACTGTCAAGAAAATGGTTCAAGCTCCTAGCTGGACGTAACAATAGAAAAGTCCATCTGTACCGCACATGTTACTTATTTTACGATGGTTGCCATTTTCTCACACTTTGACCTTCAGTCTAGATTGCAAATTATTGAAGAAATACCTGCAAAAAGGGAAAAAAAAAGATTTGGGTAAAATACAATCAACGTGTTTTAAAATGCCAAATTTAATACCCCAACAGTACAGCCTAGATCCCAACACAGGTCCTAGAGATGAAAACAATTTCTGTGGTTTTCAATGTACCGCGATTGTTAGCTGTACAGAGTTACCAATACGTGAGATCCAACAACCTACAATTTAAAAAAATATAATTGATTTAAAAAGAACTTAGAAATAGAATTAAAACGAATTTCTTGTTCCTCAGCAGGTTTGCATTTTTGAAGTGCCTCACAGATAACACTTGTATCTCCCACCCCCCTGGCTGCCTGCCTCTCTTCCCTGGCTTTGTCTGTGCCCGGGTGGCCCTGGAGAAGGAGTGCACGGTATCCGCCGGTATGCTTGAGGCCGTCCACGACCGGTGGGCACCGCAGAGATTGGATTGTGTCGTGGATAGTGACAATAATATTCTCATTTCATTTGATAAGTTTCCTTTCTCTGGTATGATTTGGGTGTTCATTGTTTGTGCCCCTCTAAAAAAGGGGGGGGGGCACTTTTGTTAGATTTCTTTTATTTCGGGTTGATGACACTGGGGCAACCCAGTGTCTCTTAACAGGTAATTTAGAGAAAATGCCTCCCACTCACCTACAGCTCAAAGCCGTGTCCGTACGCTGGGTGCAGTACACCGACTGTACTGACAAACTCACTATGACGTTTGGCACAGCAGTCTGGAAGGAGGTAGAACCGACTCTGTTAAATGTGTCCTAGATGAGCCACAGCTAGCTGATCTCAGCCAAGGTGATAGTCGGGATGGCTACAATTGGGTCTCAGCATCTCTCGGCTAAGGAGGGGGATCAAAATTCAGCCAGGATTCCAATTCCCAATCGTTACCAGTGACGGAAATTGGACATGTGAGTGCCAGCTGGGAAGACCTTGATGAGTTAGCAGATGTCAGCCTAGACAGTGATAGAGGTGCTTCAGTTGCTCTCAGTTCCACTGCAATAGGGAAGGGAAAATCGCATAATGACCACCATTCAATAACCGCACAATTTTGGACATCAGGTTAGGACAATATGGGTTTTGGCAGTGATGCCTTGTGCAGTCAAATAGCCTGCTGACACTCACTGTCAAGGCTCCATCGGTGAAGAGTGCCACTTGAGAGAGGTGCATGGACATTCCCGGCTCCCATGCTTCTGTACCCCAGCAAGGGGTCAGTGCCTGCAGCAGGAAATTGTCTGTGTACATTGGGTGAGGATTGGTCTCAGCCTGTGATGCCTCAAACAGTCAATGAGCCTGCCAAAATTAAGAGTGGCCATTTGGCAAGATACTAGAAAGAGCGCTAAACTATTCTTTGTACGCGTTACTGCATCCAGGACAGGCATAAAGAAAATTAACACGGAGTGGCGGAGAAGTGTCCTAATTTTTAAAATTAATTTTACATGAATTTGCTTATCAAAGTGATAGATGTCAGTGCTAGGCGATGGAATATGCTCCTATTTCAACATCTATTGTCAGTATCAACACCAACCACAACTTGCATTTATATAGCACCTTTAACATAGTAAAACGTCTGAAGGCACTTCACACGAGTGTTATCAGACAAAATTTGACCCCGAGCCACATACTAGAACAGGTGACCAAAAGCTTGGTCAAAGAGATGGGTCTTAAGGAGAGTCTTAAAGGAGGGGAGAGAGATAGAGAGGTGGAAAGGTTTAGGGAGGGAATTCCAGAGCTTAGGGCCCAGGCGGCTGACGGCACGGCCGCCAATGGTGGAGCGATGAAAATCGGGGATGCGCAAGAGGCAAGAATTGGAGGAGCGCAGAGATCTCGGAGAGAGCCAATGTAGATCAGCGAGCGCTGGGGTGATGAGTGAATGGGACTTGGTGTGAATTAGGATACAGGCAGCAGAGTTTTGGATGAGCTCAAGTTTACGGATGGTGCAAGTTGGAAGGTCGGCCAGGAGGGCATTGGACTAGTCGAGCCTAGAGATAACAAAGGCATGGATGAGGGTTTCAGCAGCAGATGAGCTGAGACAGGGCAGAGACGGGGGATATTACGGAGGTGGAAGTAGACGGTCTTGGTAATGGAGAGGATATGGGAGTCGAAAGCTCAGCTCTGGGTCAAATAGGACGCCAAGGTTGCGAACAGCCTCAGACAGTGGCCAGGGTGCGGGATGGAGTCGGTGGCTAGGGAATGGAGTTTGCGGTGGGGACCGGAGACAATGGCTTCGGTCTTCCCAATATTTAATTGGAGGAAATTTCTGCTCATCCAATTCTGGAAGTCGGACAAGCAGCGTGACAAATCAGAGGCAGTGGAGGGGTCGGGAGAGGTCAGGTACAGCACGGGTAAGATGCTGACTAAAGCTCTGTAATCTAGTCCGATAATTTTCATTGATCCCAAAGCCTTAGTGTGATATTTCTATTTCTCACACTTGTCATTCATGTCGTTTCTCTGAATGAGATTACCATATATCTGGGCAATTTTGTGTTGGAACCTAACAGGAACTGAGTTGAGGTTCCCCCAGTCTCATTTCACCTTGAACCCTCACAGCCAGCAGGGACAGAGAAAACTTTTATTGCTACAGTCCAGGCTTAGATACAACGAGGTTCCAAAAATGAAAAGAAGTTTTTATGGTTTTTAATCTACTCTAATCACTTCCTCTTGAGATCATGTGCAAACACGAGCTGATCCCAGCAAGATATGGCCTTTTGATTGAATGCTGATCTCAGGCACTGTGCATGTACAATATATATTATTGTTCTCTGAGCACGAAATACTCCATGCGGTTTTCAAAATACACGTGCATTCTATAAGGAGATATTTTCCTCTTTGTATGAATAGAGAGTTATATTCTCCTATATGGTAGAAAATAAAAAAATGGTGGGTGTGGCCAATTTTGCATCCAAAGTTTTACAACATTACAACAATGACCACAATTCAAAGTACTTCATTAGCTGTAAAGCACTTTGGGATGTCTTGAGGTCGCGAAAGACGCTATAAAAATGCAAGTTCTTCCTTTCTTGCAATTCAAATCTATTACAACCATAGAGGCACAAAAAGACGACCTCGTGTTACACATGCGATTTGGGATAGTGTCTGCATCCCTGGCTGCATGCAACAAAGAGTCCCACTCTGGCATACTTCCACAAGCAGAGGAAAGACCCCAGAATTTCTGGCGCAATGTATTCCGTTTCATTCTGGCTCCTCTTTTCTGAAATCCCATGAAAAATTGTACCTCTTTATTTGAAAATTGAACTCAGGAGGGCAAAAATGCCATCAACAGCCAGCTGGTATTGCAATTGATTTCAGCAATGATCCCCCGGATTTCTATCACAAAGTTTAAATTGTGCAAGCCATTCAATTTTGGTACAAAAACTACAAATTAAAAATGTCAGGGAAATATTACATCCAAGAATAATGTCGGACAAAATGGCGGACGGTAGCAGCACAGAGTGCGAGCGACCTTTCTTTACAGCAAAAAAAAGTTATCTGTTTTTAATACAAACCCCAGCATCTGCTACATTTGACCCCACCTCAGTATTCTTGGATGTAATGTTTCCCTGACTAACCTGTTTGAACACCATTCACTCCTTTGATTGCTGTGATTATCTCTCTGCCGAGGTGTGATAAAGGGCAGTTGGAAAGATTATCTGTAATCACCAGGCATTGTTCTCTGACTATATATGCTGTGCCTATATGCATCTCATCACTTCACCTGACAAAGGAGCAAGGCTCCGAAAGCTTATGATTTCAAATAAAGCTGTTGGACTATAACCTGGTGTTGTGCGACTCTTTACATTTGTCCACCCCAGTCCATCACCGGCATCTCCACATCGTATCATTCTATGATTCTAAGAGATTTCACATCAGATTATAGTATCATGGCAGGAGGAGGCCATTCAGCTCATTGTTCCTGTGCTGGTTCTTGGAAAGAGCTATCCATTTACTCCCACTCTCCCTGGTCTTTCCCCTTAGCCCTGTAATTTTTTTCCCTTCAAGTATTTATCTAATTCCCTTTTGAAAGTTACTATTGAATCTGCTATTACATGTAGTGCATTCCAGATCATAACAAATCGCTACCTAAAAAAAAAATGTTACCTCATGTTGCCTCTGGCTCTTTTGCCAATCACCTTAAATCTGTGTCCTCTGGTTACCGAACCTTCTGCCACTGGAAACAGTTTCTCCTTATTCACTGTGTCAAAACCGTTTATGATTTTGAACACCTCCATCAAATCTCCCCTTAACCTCCTCTGTTCTAAACAGAACAACCCCAGCTTCTCTAATCTCTTCACATAACTGAAGTCCCTCATCCCCGGTACCATTCTAGTACATTTTTTCTGTACACCCTCTCTAAGGCCTTGACATCCTTCCTAAAGTGGGGGCCCAGAATTGAACACAATACTCCAGCTGAGGACTAACCAGTGTTTTATAAAGGATAATGTTAAAGTATTGTAAAATAGCTGATCTAATGTACACAGTAACCACCCTCTCCTCTATATCTATGACTAGATGCTACTGCAACACATCTATTATCAATTGTAAACAATTTTACAACACCAAGTTATAGTCCAACAATTTTTATTTGAAATCTACAAGCTTTCGGAGGCTTCCTCCTTCCTCAGGTAAATGTTCAGGAGCTCCTCGAAGCCTACGCATTTATACATATAGAACAATACATGGTGTTTACAGACTGCCCCTGCAACTGCCCGTTGCCAAGGCAATCACCGTGTTCAGACAGAGAGGTGTCACCTGCAGAACCCCCGAATACACATTCAACAAAAAAACAAACAGGAAAAAAAACAGAGAGGCAGAAACATCCGGAAGGCAGAGAAAGCCAGCAAATGACCCATTATATTAAAAACAGATAACATTTGTTCGCTGGTGGGGTAACGTGTAGCGTGACATGAACCCAAGATCCCGGTTGAGGCCGTCCTCATGGGTGCGGAACTTGGCTATCAACTTCTGCTCGACGATTCTGCGTTGTCGTGTGTCTCGAAGGCCGCCTTGGAGAGCGCTTACCCGAAGGTCGGTGGCTGATTCAGGGAGCTCCTGAACATTTACCTGAGGAAGGAGGAAGCCTCCGAAAGCTTGTAGATTTCAAATAAAAATTGTTGGACTGTAACTTGGTGTTGTAAAATTGTTTACAATTGTCAACCCCAGTCCATCACCACATCACATCTATCATCAAGCAAGCTGTGCTTGTCTTGCCAGGACCGGAATTGACGCATCGCGATGACGTCTTAGCCGATGGCTTCCGCTTTATGGTAATCAGTCGGTGAGGCGCGAGCTGGAAACGTTGAAGGGCGGCCCGCCATGTCAAGCATTCATCGCTCATGTTTGTACGGCACCTATTAAGATCTATCACGCGGCAAGGTGAGCAGCTGAAGTTGTCTGTGATACTTTACTGCGCGTTTGTTTTTTTAAAAAAAATATGTATTCCATTTTTTTTGAGGTGAAATGAAAGAATAAAGACATTTTTAGTAAACTAATTTGTGTGCGCGAGCTCATTCCGCCATCTCCGGGCCCTGGCGTCCCGCCCCTACGGTGAGGGCATTGGGCGGGGCGGGCGGGCGCGGCCCTATTGGTTGGTTGTCGCGTCAATCATCCAGCAGCTGGTGGCGTTCCATTCTTCTGATTCAGTTTTACGGGCGCGCAGGCACCAATTTTTTTTTTGTCAATGGTGGCCCTGCACCCTATTTTAATTAGGTACCTAATAGTGCATCTCTCCATTCATTCATTTCCTTTTATCCAAGTTCACCTTACTCTGCATAAACTTGGTGCATTTTTTTTCAAAAAAAAAGATAATTGGGAAATGAACCTAAGGGGTAGATGATGAGAATTTTTTTTTTTAAACACAGCGAGTTGTTATGATCTGGAATGTACTGCCTGGAAGCAGATTCAGTAGTAAATGTCTAAAGAGAATTGGACGTGTACTTGAAAAGGAAAAATTTGCAGGGCTACGGGGAAAGAGCAGGGGAGTGGGACTAATTGGATAGCTTTTTCAAAGAGCCGGCACAGGCATGATGGGCCGAACGGCCGCCTTCTGTGAATGTATGATCCTATAAACGAAGTACTTCAAATTAAGTTATATGTCAGCCCGACACTTGCCTTCCTAAACAACTAGCTAAGTGGTGGAAAAAGATAGTAGAAAAAAATTGCACATACTGGAACATGAAACCAAAAATAGGTAATACTGGAAATACACAGTAGGTTGGTCAGCATTTGGCAAAGGCTAATTAATGCTTTGGGTGTTCCATTTTGTCACAACTACAGAATGCAGCTCTTTTGGGACTGCCCTTGAATGATTCCACTCCTACTTGTCCGAACGTAGCCAGCGCATCTCCAGCAATGGCTTCACTTCCCGTCCTGCAAAGATCCATCCTCGGCTTCCTCCACCTTCCTCATCTACGTGCTGCCCTCTGGTGACATAATCCACAGAGGGCAGCTTCCGCATATCAGTCGGTACAGTGCACCCTTCTTCTCCACCCCTCCACTGCCTCCGTGCAGTCAGACTGCAGTAAAGTGCATGATTGCAGCCAGCATATACATGTTTGTTAGCCTAGTGGAATGTCGTTAAAAACTCAACTGGTTCACTGATGTCCTTCTCCTCTCCTACCTGATCTACATGTGATTCTTAATGCCCTCGGGATAACTAGGGATGGGTAATACATAAAATTTATAGGACCAGCTTACTGTATTTCGTAGTGGATAGTAAACACACGCTGCGAGAATCTCATTGCCTGCCATCAGCATAGTAACCGGTAGAGTAGGCCTTTTACAAGATTGCTCCTAGGCTCATAAATGTATTTTCTTTCTTTATATTTTAAAAGTAACATTATTTGCTTCTCTTTTGAAACATTGCTCCATAAATAATGGAAAATCCAATCTGTATAACGTTTAGTCAGTGCGATTGAACCTACTGAATTTCGCTGGTTCAGAAGTCTATGTAGCTCACTGTGGAAAATACAATATTAGTACTTAAATCCTGGACATTTGACTTTGAAATTGCACTAGAGTTAAGCAGTCTGATTTTGACAGTCTGTTGCTTTAAATAGATGTTGCTAATGCAAGTGAAGTGTTCAGATTGCCACTTTGTCATGTGCAGCTGCCTAGTCACAGTTCACTAATTGCTCTATTTATTTACGTAAACTTTCCGAGCGTTACTATCAAATCAGTATGTGACTGGAAATGTTAGATTTTGCTTTTGAAAAGCTCATTACTTTATTGCGACATGGTCAGGATTTCCTTGAATAGTGGATTTAAAGATAACTAGTTTATCTCCCATGGCATTGCTCATTGAGAGTGAAGACCAAATGAAGTCTCGAAAAAAGGCCAAGTTGGAAAATCTGTTCCATAATGTACCTGCAACAGGAGGATAAAGTTAATCAGTCAAAGCACATCAGTTTAGATATTGTGTAAAGTGCAATGCTTTTTTTCCCATTGGATATTAAGTGGCATAAAGGGGTGCAGGCAAAGGGGACCTCTGCTGCCTGTATCCTAACTCGCACCAGTTCAGTAAATTCCATGTATTTTGATGGCAGTGACCGTGCCAAAGTTGAAGTTTCCATTATGTGTCTTATATTTCTTTGAAATAAAGAATGATTTTCTTTTTCATTTTTTTTTTCTTGCATTATCCTCTATATACAGATGGTTGCATATAATGATTGAAACACAAGCAGATAACCTTCTTCGATTAGTATCTGTCTTTTGTGGGGGGTCTTCAAGACCTCCATTGTGCTGCAGCATGTTGCTTTGCCACATTTGCAGATAAGGAAGATTCTCTTTGTATTCCTCATTACTGGTTTTCAATTAGCCTGGGATACATAGGAAGAGGAGTAGGTCAGCCTCAAGCCTGTTCCTCCATTCAGTTAGATCATGGCAGATCTCGACCTCAATTCCATTTACCTGCCTTTTTTTTTTCAATACCCCTTGATACACATACCTAATAAAAAATCTGTCACTAATTACATCAAAGCTGTGAATGGTGGTGGACAATTAAACAACTAGCAGGAGGAGGAGGCTCTTTAAACATACCCATCCTCAATGATGGCAGAATCCAGCACGTGAGTGCAAAAGACAAGGCTGAAGCGTTTGCAACCATCTTCAGCCAGAAGGGCCGAGTAGATCGGCTTCCTCCCGATATCCCCACCATCACAGAAGCCAGTCTTCAGCCAATTTGATTCACTTCACGTGATATCAAGAAACGGCTAAGTGCACTGGATGCAACAAAGGCTATGGGCCCCGAAAATATCTCGGCTGTAGTGCTGAAGACTTGTGCTCCAGAACTAGCCGCGCCTCTAGCCAAACTGTTCCAGTACAGCTACAACACTGGCATCTACCCGACAATGTGGAAAATTGCCCAGGCATGGCCTGTCCACAAAAAGTTGGACAAATCCAATTTGGTCAATTACAGCCCCATCAGTCTACTCTCAATCATCAGCAAAGTGATGGAAAGTGTTGTCGACAGTGCTATCAAGTGACACTTACTCACCAATAACCTGCTCACCGATGCTCAGTTTGGGTTCCACCAGGACCACTCGGCTCCAGACCTTATTACAGCCTTGGTCCTAACGTGGACAAAAGAGCTGAATTCCAGAGGTGAGGTGAGAGTGACTGCCCTTAAAATCAAGGCAGCATTTGACTGAGCGTGGCACCAAGGAGCCCTAGTAAAATTGAAGTCAGTGGGAATCGGGGAAAACTCCAGTGGCTGGAGTCATACCTAGCACAAAGGAAGATGGTAGTGGTTGTTGGAGGCCAATCATCTCAGCCCCAGGACATTGCTGCAGGAGTTCCTCGGCAGTGTCCTCGGCCCAACCATCTTCAGCTGTTTCATCAGTGACCTTCCCTCCATCATAAAGTCAGAAATGGGGATATTCGCTGATGATTCGGTGGCTGAATGTCCTTGACTGCTGAAGTGTTCCCCGACTGGGAGGGAACCCTCCTGTCTGTGACTCCTGTGACTCGGCCAACGTTGTCTACCTCATACGTTGCAGGAAAGGATGCCCCGAAGCATGGTACATTGGCGAGACCATGCAGACACTGCGACAACGGATGAACGGACACTGCGCAACAATCGCCAGACAGGAGGGTTCCCTCCCAGTCGGGGAACACTTCAGCAATCAAGGACATTCAGCCACCGATCTTCGGGTAAGCATTCTCCAAGGCGGCCTTCGAGACACACGACAACGCAAAATTGTCGAACAGAAATTGATAGCCAAGTTCCGCACCCATGAGGACGGCCTCAACAGGGATCTTGGGTTCATGTCACGCTACACGTAACCCCACCAGCGAAAAAAAGTTATCTGTTTTTAACACAACGGGTCATTCACTGTCTTTCTCTTCCTTTCGGATGTTTCTCTCTCTCTCTCTGTCTGTCTTTTGTTCTGGCCGTTTGTGTATTCGGTGGTCCTGTAGGTAACATCACTGTGTCTGAACACTTTGATTGCCTTGACAACGGGCAGTTGGAAAGATTATCTGTAATCACCAGGTATTGTTCTCTGACTATAAATGCGGTAACCTTCCATGGAATCCCACACTTGCTCACCTGACGAAGGAGAAAGCCTCCGAAAGCTTGTGATTTTCAAATAAAACAGTTGGACTATAACCTGGTGTTGTAAGATTCCTTACAAATGTAACTTTAAGTACTGCTGTTACTGCATTGATTCTCACTAGCGTCACAGTTTCTTATAGGGTTAATGTTCACCTTGAGGTAGTAGTGTCATCCTTATCAGAATATGAAAATGTCATTCCCCAGGAAGATGCAAAAAGTGCTTCAAGATATTAAAAAAAAAACCTTTTTAAAAAAAAATCTAATACCGACAAATGAAAAATGTTGCCAAGAAAGCTGAAGTAATTGAGTGAACTTGTTGTATGGGTGTGGAAAGAGCACTGTACAGTCCCTTCTGTGTGTTAGATCCTGCTCTTGACTAGTGACGTTGATCTGATTATTTGTGCATTTTTAATTTTAACCTGTTGTGAGCACAGTTGACCCGTGTTGGGTAAAAACAGTAACCTACATGATTTGGAATTCATTCAATATGATTTTGCTTAGATGTTATGTATTAATCGACATTTTAATCAGTGGTTTATTTTAATGATCTATTGCACAAATGACACCCTATGTGTCTGTGACTGTGATAAACTATCCCTCCTCATCCTTCTCAACCTGTCTGAAGCCTTTGACGCGGTTGACCGCACCATCCTCCTCCAATGCCTCTCCTCTGTCGTCCAGCTTAGTGGGACTGCCCTTGCCGAGTTCCATTCCTATTACCCCTGGAGCCCCCCAAGATCTATCCTTGCAGCCCCCCCCCCCCCCCAAACCATTTCTCAACTACATGCTGCCCCTTGGTGACATCATCCGAAAACACAATGTCAGGTTCCACATATGGGCTGACCACACCGAGCAGTACTTCACCACCACCTCTCTCGACCCCTCCACCTCCTCTGATTTGTCACGCTGCTTGTCCTACATCCAGTACTGGATAAGCAGAAATTTCCTCCAACTAAATATTAGGAAGACCAAAGCCATTGTCTTCGGTCCCCTCTACAAACTCCGTTCCCTAGCCACCGACTCCATCCCTCTCCCTTGCCACTGACTGAGATTGAACCAGACCGTTTGCAACCGTGGCGACCTATTTGAACCTGAGATAAGCTTCTGACCCCATATCCACTCCATCACCAAGACCGCCTACTTCCACCTCCGTAACATCGCCCGTCTCTGCCTCTGCCTCACCTCATCTGCTGCTGAAACCCTCATCTATGCCTTTGTTGCCTCTAGACTTGACTATTCTAATGCTCTCCTGGCTGGCCTCCCATCTTCCACTCGCCATAAACTTGAGCTCATCCAAATCTCTGCTGCCCATATCCTAACTCGCACCAAATCCTGTTCACCCATCACCCCTGTGCTCACTGACCTACGTTGGCTCCCGGTTTGGCAATGCCTTGATTTTAAAATTCTCATCATTGCTTTCAAATCCATCCATGGTCTCACCCCTCCCTATCTCTGTAACCTCGAGGCCTACACCCCTCCGAGATCTCTGCGCTCCTCCGATTCTGGCCTCTTGTGCACCCCTGATTTTAATTGCTCCACCATTGGCGGCAGTGCCTTCAGCTGCCTAGGCCCTAAGTTCTGGAAATCCCTTCGTAAACCTCTCTGCATCTCTACCTCTCCTCCTTTAAGATGCTTCTTGAAACCTGCCTCTTTGACCAAGTTTTTGGTCATCTGTCCTAATATCTCCTTATGTGTCATGGTGTGATATTTTGTTTGATTATCTGTGAAGTGGCTTGGGACGTTTTACTATGCTAAAGGCACTATATAAATGTAAGTTGCTGTTGTTGTTGTATCCAAATATTTGATTTCCGAAATGTTTGATCAATGGAATATTAATTGATTTTTAAATCAGATTAAAACAGTCCAAAGGTGAATGGAATCACTTGCTTAGAGCACGGATTTCAAAAGGGCCAGTCGTGCTTGACAAACCTCATAGGATTCTTTGAGTAGGTAACAAACATAGTAGATGGAGGAAATGCAGTGGGTGTAGTGTACATGGACTTTAGAAAAGCCATTGACGAGGTACCACATGGGAGATTACAAGAGAAGGTTAAAGGATATGGAATTAGGGGAGGATAACAAACTGGATTAAAAATTGGTTAGAAAACAGAGTAGGAGTTAAGGGTAGTTTTGCAGTGTTTGGTAGTGGAGTCCCTCGGTTCAGTTTTGGTGTCACTTCTGCATGTATCAGTGATGTGGATACAGGCCTCGAGGAGTTGGTGTCAAAATTTGCAGATAAGACCAAAATAGGAATTATAGTTAATTCTTTAGAAGACCAAAGGAAACTGCAAAGAGATATTGGTAAGATGGGGGAATGGGCTAAACAGTGGCAGATGGAATTTGATGTCAGTAAGTGTGAGGGGATGCATTCTGGTTTTTAAAAAAAATAACAGCGGTAGTCACACTCTGAATAGAAGTAGGCTTGGTGCTGCAGAAGAGCAGAGGGATTCTGGAAGTAACAATTTATAAAATCCGCAACAGGAATCGCGCACAACTACACCTGTTTTGTTTACTGCAGTAGACCAGCAGGTCTACTTGTGCAGCAGGCAGTTATAATTGGTAAAGCTACACCTGGCAGAAAAAGGATTGCTTTCAAACATCAACACTTGATATTCACTTTGTATCCTGTTGATTTGGCTGGGTTTTATTTTGAGCACTGGCGATACTGTGATATCTCCCTGTGGTCGTATAACCGTGTTCTTTTTGGGTCTTTATCTTTTTGGAAAAAAATTGTATTTTTTGTAGATTTTAAAAGAGGAAAACAACTGCTTTCTAATTTTAAACCGTTCTGTGCTAGTCATTCATTAAGCAGTCTCTCTTTCATGTGGAGTGCAGATCAGAGGGTTCTTAATGCAAAGCAGAAGTTTTGTGGGTTTTTTGGGAACAAAATTTATTTGCAAGGAGTACATTGAAATGATAGACTTTTTTTTTGTGTACCGTCAGATGTCCAAACTGTCAAATATAGGGTTCAGTAGCAGATTGCATACTCAGTAAAGGAAAAGGAGTAAGAATAGAATAGTTTAAATGCACCTTTCATCATATTGTAATCCAATGGTTGATAATTGTTGGGGGGAAAAATAAACTAAAAAGGCAAAACTTGTCATTTAACACAAACTTCCTGGAGGTGCACTAAATATAAATAGACTAACGAAGAATGTGACTTGTCTCGTTTTAAAGTGCGTTTACCTCTTATTAACAGCAGATTAGCCGATTGCCCTTCTGGAAGATTTAGACTTGTCCACGTGAACAAGTGAATGTGTAATTAATTAAGGCTGGTGAAGTTCTAAACTACCACGGTACTCTGAGCTGCTCCTTCAGATAGCTTGTGCTCGAACTGAAAGCAGGAGCCTGTTATCGGAGTGAGCCAGCAGGGACTAAACGACTAGATGAACGGTAAGCAGACTGTGTCAGTGAACAGAGTACAAGAATTGATGCCAAAGCCCATTACACACAACCAATGGGAGCGGATTCTTTACTTGTGCAGTCCGTAGTGATTACTAGCTAGCCCAGCGGCTTGCCGTTTTGCAGAGGTTAAAATTCATGTAACTTGGACAGGAATTTGCCTTTTCTGATGGGGATTCCCCTGTGAATGATCCCCTTTGTCTTTATTCTGTTAATTAGAGTGTACACGTTCTATTTTGTAAGGACCGCAGTACTGTGTGTTCTGCAGCAGTACCTTAAAGGATTACTCAGTGCTATTACGTGGCCTTATCTACTGCAAATTAAATTTAAAAACAAATTGGTCACACAGAGATGACCCAGTTTCAAGATAGCTGTTAGTGTCTTTGCCAGTGGGGTATTAAACTGTCGTTTGTGCTTAAATACCAATTACATTTTTTGGGTAATTTTGGGATAAACTGAATGAGCGATCAATTTTTTTTGTTTGAGCTATTTAGTCAGCACAGTATCTTTAAATTACTTGTTGGCTTCTATTTTTGGACAGCTAATTTACAAACCCGTCATTATCCAATAATTTATGGATTGGTTCTACTTCATATTTTTTGTTGCTGTAGAATGATTTTGGCTTTACAGCAATTTTGGCTTTACAGCAATGCAAAATGGACAGTATAAGTGCAGGTAAACTCCGGATTGGACTTTGGGCGCAAGGCCACCTTCAGGAGGTAGCTTGTCACACCACTTTGACTTTGCATCAGCTGTAACTAGAATGGAATAAACCTTGGCTTTTAATGTTTAGTGAAGCGCTAATGGTACAGTTGGCTCTTTACTAACATATGTTACGTATACGTACACAGAGTATGACTTTAAGTTTACAACAACAACAAAGCATCCCAAGGCGCTTCACAGGAGCGCAGCGGACAGCTAATGTGATTCCTATATTTGAAAGGGGAGATAGAACCAGTCCAGGGAATTATAGACCAATTAGCTTAACTTCGGTGGTTGGAAAGATAATGGAATCCTTACTCAAAGATATAATAGAAAAACATTAAAGCATAGAAGGTTAAGAGGAGATTTGATAGAAGTGTTCAAAATCATGAAGGGTTTAGATAAATTAAATAAAGAGAAACTGTTCCCATTGGCGGAAGGGACGAGACCCAGAGGACACAGATTTAAGGTGAATGGCAAAAGATCCAAAGGCGACATGAGGAAAAACTTTTTAACGCAGCGAATGGTTATGATCTGGAATGTGCTGCCTGAAAGGGTGGTGGAAGCAGATTCAATCATGGCTTTCACAAAGGAATTGGATAAATACTCAAAGGGAAAAAAATTGCAGGGCCATGGGGAATGGGACTAACTGGATTGTTCTTACAAAGAGCCAGCATGGGCTCGATGAGCCGAATGGCCTCCTTCTGTGCTGTAACCATATTATGATTCTATAACATCTAGAAACCGAAAATATACTAAAGAATAGTCAGCATGGATTTCAAAAGGGAAGGTCATGCTTGGCCAACCTTACTTCTTCAAAGAATTCAATAACAGAAAGGGCAGACAAGGATAATGTAGTAGATGTAATATATTTGGATTTTCAAAAGACCTTCGATGCGGTACCGTGTAGTAGACTGATGACTAAGGTCAGAGCAGGTGGAATCAGGGGACAGGTAGCAGAATGGATAGCAAGCTGGCTAGAAAACAGAGTAGGGGTTAAAGGTAGTTACCCAGATTGGCAAAAAGTGGGAAGTGGTGTTCCACAAGGATCGGTGCTGGGACCACTGTTGTTCATCATTTACACAAATGATTTGAACTCTGGAATTGGAAGTACAATTTCAAAATTTGCAGACGACGCCAAATTGGGGGATATAGTTAATACTGAGGGGGACTGCAACAAAATACAGGAAGAAATTAATGAACTTGCAGAATGGGCGTGTAATTGACCTGGAGGTGGAGAAGGAGCAGGAGGAGGAGGTTGACAAGCAGGAGGAGTAGGTTGAGCAGGAGGAGTAGGTTGAGCAGGAAGAGGTTGAGCTGGGGGTGGAGAAGGAGCAGGAGGAGTAGGTTGAGCAGGAGGAGTAGGTTGAGCAGGAGGAGTAGGTTGAGCAGGAGGAAGAGGTTGAGCAGGAAGAGGTTGAGCTGGAGGTGGAGAAGGAGCAGGTAGTGACGCAGGTTAAAAAGGCCATAAAAAAGCAAACCAAGCACGGGGGTTCATTTCTGGAGGGATAGAATTGAAAAGCAGGGAAGTTATGTTAAACTTGTGTAGAACCTTCGTTAGACCACACTTGGAAGTACGGTGAACAGTTCTGGTCTCCATATTGTAAAAAGGATATAGGGGCACTGGAGAAGGTGTAAAAAAAGATTTATTAGGATGATACCAGAACTGAGAGGTTATACCCATCAGGAAAGATTCAGCATGCTGGGGGTCTTTACTCTAGAAAAAAGACTGAGGGATGACCTGATAGAGATCTTTAAGATTATTATGAAAGGGTTTGATAGGGTAGACGTGGAGAAGATGTTTCCACTCGTGGGGGAGACCAGAACTAGGGGCAATAAATATAAGATAGTCACTAATAAATTCAATAGGGAATTCAGGAGTAACTTCTTTACCCAGAGAGTGGTTAGAATGGGGAACCCGCTAGCACAAGGAGTAGTTGAGGCGACTAGCATAGATGCATTTAAGGGGAAGCTAGATAAACACATGAGGGAGAAAGGAATAGAAAGATGTGCTGGTAGGGTTAGATGACGCAGGGAGGGAGGAGGCTCGTGTGGAGCATAAACATTGGCATGGACCTGTTGGACCCAATGGCCTGTTTCTGTGCTGTACATTCTATGTAATTCTATGTAAAATTTGACACTGAGCCACATAGAGATGTTAGTACAGGTGACCAAAAGCTTGGTCAAAGAGGTAGGTTTTAAGGAGCGACTTAAAGGAGGAGAGAGAGGTGGAGAGGTTTAGGGAGGGAATTCCAGAGCTTGGGGCCTGAGCAGTTGAAGGCACGGCCGGCAATGTTGGAGTGAAGAAAATCGGGGATGCGCAAAAGGCCAGAATTGGAGCAGCACAGAGACCTTGGAGGGTTGTAGGGCTGGAGGCAGTTACAGAAATACAGAGGAATTTGAACACAAGGATGCGAATTTTAAATTCGAGGCATTGTCGGACCAGGAGCCAATGTAGGTCAGAAAGCACGGGTGAGTGGGACTTGTTGTGAATTAGGATATGGGCGCGTTTTGGATGAGCTCAAGTTTACGGAGGGTGGTAGGTGGGTGGGCGGCAAGGAGAGCATTGGAATAGTCGCGTCTAGAGGTAAGAGTTTTGCTGACAATAGAGCAACGTGGAAGCAATATTATAACTCAGTGCTGCTGGCTTGTACTGCACTATATGCAGATACTGATCTGTATGCAGATTATAGATGGGCAATAAATGCTGGCCTTGCCAATGATGCCCACATCCCATGAATGAATAAAAAAAATACTGGTCCTAAAAGCTTCTTGCAATGTATCCACAGCTTTAGACAGTTCCAGCAATTTAACAGTGACCAACTGCAGAGCAGCAAAATGGAACAAGTGGAGAGCTCTTGTTTTTAATTTGAGAAAAGGAAGTGTAAAGTTAAAATCAGCATAAAAAGGAAGAAATGTGGAAGGAAAAGCAAACTAGCAACGAATGACCTTGGATAAGTGAGGAAAAGAATGAAGAGAATGACAATAAAAAAACGGTTAGGAAAGATGTCCACATGAGGTTGAGAACAATCAAAAAGAGTCAGTAGCTGGGTCCAAAATTCTTGTGTGGATGTGGTGTCTCACTCCATTACTAATAATATCTCAATGCCTTGTGCCCAGTGGTCAATGAGCTTTATGTGCTGCTGTAATCCACTTACTCTTAACGTCAGCTATAAGTACCCTAATCAAGTCTAAATTAGCAAAGGGTTGGGAGTAAAGACATTTATTAGCTTCACATGATGGCTTCGTTGCTACTGTCTGTAATGTGACTCTAATTTTGTGCGATCCTTTATAGCCTTTGACATCACTTACATGAATAAATTCTAGAATTGTTAACGTGAGGGATTAGGTGGATGAGGTGGATCGTTAGGACTTTATCTTTATATAACTTAGGAAAATATAAATAAAGCTAATCTAAGAGCTTTGATATGTCACTATCAAAATTTTTGAATATTTAAAAATCAGAAATAACATGAGACATCAGTAATAAGGATTATAATCTGAAGCATTCTGAACGAGTAATGTATAAGGAACAATGTCACTCCTGATTTATTTGTGGGATAACTAGCCTTATGAATTGTGCTCAGACGATTACGGTAGTACTTATTTTACTTGAAGGGAAAAATTTGTGTTGCTGGGAATGCGTGTGACGGCGGGCGGTGGGAGTGCGTGCGATGGAGGGCAGAAGAACTTCTGAGACGTTAAAGGTACTGTTCACTGCAATACCAAGGCATACAGACTATGTGGGTCCCAGGTTCGATTCCCAGTCTCTGCTGAGTTGGCTGATCTGGAACGGCAGTAGAGACATTACAATTGGCTTCAGCATCTCTGGTTTATGGAGGGAAAATATAAGCGTAATTATAAGTTATGTGGAGAGATCAGAGAAGCTGGGATTGTCCTATTTAGAGCAAAGATGGTTAAGGGGAGATTTAATAGAGCTGTTGAAAATTGAGGGGTTTTGATAGAGTGTCGGTAAACAGAGGACACAGATTTAAGGTAATTGACAAAAGGTCCAGAGGGGAGATGAATCATAGAATTTTTTTTTATGCAGCGAGTTGCAATAATCTGGAATGCACTGCCTGAAAGGGTGATGGAAGCAGATTCAGTAGTAACTTTCAAAAGGGAATTATGTAAATACTTGAAAAGGAAAAATTTGCAGGGCTATGGGGAAGGGGGGAGAGTGGAAGTAATTGAATAGCTCTTTTAAAGAACCGGCACAAGCACGGTGGGCTGAATGGCCTCCTGGGTTGTAAGATTCTATGATTTTGATAACACGGTGCTGGAGTTCAGTAAATCTAAAGGTGGGCACTTGAAATCTTCACACATCCAACACATAGTTATTTTAACCCCCAGCAGTGCAGTTATAGGTTTGCCCTTGTAAACTTGAGTTGTGTGTAGAGATCGTTTGAGCTGTGTAACACTTAGTGAAGGACTGCTGATCACAGGTCTGTCACTGGTGGGAGTAGTTTGAGGTGACTAGAAAACAAGTGCATTGGCTTGTGCAATTTTTTGTTAATCCTAGAGTGAATGCACTAAATACGTCTATTGACAATACCATCTCGAGCAGTTTTTATATTGTCCTTGTATTAACTTGAATTCTGCAAGAGCCGCTGTCTATGAGCCAGGTTCTAGTGTTTATGGTGCTACGGTTAATTGAATTGGATTTAATAATGTAAACACTGCTGGCTAGGTTGTAGGCACTGGAATTTTGGATGAGTTATAGGTTTTTAGCGATTTCTGAATATCTCTTTCAAGCATTTCCAAAGATATTACAGCCCTCTTTATTGCAAGCTCACTTAGGGATCCAGATCCAGTCTGGCCATCTTGAACAATGGGCTAAGTGATGGGTGCGCCCTTGTACACTATTGTACAGAAGGGTCATCAAAGGCATTCATCGGAAAATACGAGAGGCACCTATCCCATTCATGATTCATATAATTTGGTCCTGGTGATGCCAGCTTCAACCTGGAGACGGGGTTTTAATGTAGGATAAGCTTGTAACGTACAAGACATGTCCAAATATTCTTCTTCATGGTTCAGAACTCCTAGGCTTGCTACAGAAAGGTTCCTCTGCTGTACGTCCGAGGTCTAGGACCAAGCTGTGAGGTGGATTTATGCACTTGTGACTGACCTTTCAGTGAGTACCCTGGAGAAGGTCACTCTTAGGATGGGTGTGCCTTTTTATTAATGCTCCTTGCATAAAGACCTGCAACGAGCATTTGGTGAGTAAGCCTGGTATGCATTATTGCACTTGGATGTGTAGAACATCACAGTGGCTGGCATGGCACAAACTGCCCTGTGTAGATCCTTCCATCGCACTAAGGGAGGATACTTGCCGATCATCTGGTGTCAGCCTTGGCTCAGGTAACACTCTCGCCTCTGAGTCAGAAAGTCGTGTGTTCAAGTCCCACCCCAGAGACTTGAGCACATAATCTAGGCTGACTCCAGTGCAGTACTGAGGTAGAGCTGCACTGTCAGAGGTGCCGTCTTTCGGATGAGACATTAAACTGAGGCCCCATCTGCCCCCTCGGGTGGTGCAAAAGATCCCATGTCGCTATTTCGAAGAATAGTAGGGGAGTTCTCCCCAGTGCCCCGGCCAATATTTATCTAGCAACCGACATCACTAAAACAGATGATTTGGTCATTTACTTCATTGCTGTTTGTGGGACCTTGCTGTGCCCAAATTGGCTGCCGCATTTCCCTGCATTACAACAGTGACTACAATTCAAGAGTACTTCATTGGCTGTAAAGCACCTTGGGATGTCCTGAGGTCGTGAAAGCCAATGTATAAATGCAAGTTTCTTCTTTCTTACCATGACTGAATTCCAAAGATGCAAGCAACTGCTTTTGAACCTGCTCTCCTCCAACTAGTGCAACCACCACTCAATGGGATATAGTGTGCTGTGGTCAGGAGGATGATGGCAATGCAGTCACACATCTTGTGTTGAGTTGTGCTACTCACCATTCCTCTCGTGAGGTGCTTCTGGTTCCTGTTGTCTACCTAGTGAGAGCTCAAACCCAAGCTTGTCATCTGTCTAATGACCAACTTGTGAATATTCTTCTTTTGGGGGTGGGGGGGGGGGGGAAGATATGCAGGGTTTGTTTGTGGAGGTAAAGATGCTTCCAAGAGAATACGGCTGGCTGTAGAAGCTCAGAACCAAATCAATCCTCTGTGGTAGATGTGGCAATTGGATCCTGAACCATGCAGATCCTTAGTACACCAGGGCCAGCTGATGGAACCTAGCATGATAGGTCAAGGGTGGTTCCAGTAAAGGTCAAGGGTGGTTCCAAGAACTCCAGGGAACCTTGGATGTCAGGGGATATACGAGAATGGATTAGGAAAAAAAGGAGGGCTTTTGGCAGATACAAAAGGCTGAAGACGGAGGAAGCCCTAGAGGAGTACAAAAAGTGCAGGGGGATACTTAAAAAAGAAATTAGGAGATCAAGGAGGGGCCATGAAATAACACTGGCGAGCAAAATAAAGGAAAATCCTAAGATGTTTTATAAGTATATTAAGGGTACGAGGATGACTAGGGAAAAAATAGGGCCCATTAGGGACAAAAATGGCAATGTGTGTGTGGAGCCGGCAGATGTAGGAGGGGTTCTAAATGAATTTTTTGCATCTGTTTTCACTATGGAGAAGGACGATGTAGACATAGAAATACGGCAGGGGGACTGTGATATACTCGAACATATTAACATCGAGCGGGAGGAGGTATTGGCGGTTTTAGCAGGCCTAAAAATGGATAAATCCCCAGGCCCGGACGAAATGTATCCCAGGCTACTGTGTGAGGCAAAGGAGGAGATTGCGGGGGCTCTGACACATATATTCAGAACCTCTCTGGCCACAGGGGATGTGCCAGAGGACTGGAGAACCGCTAATGTAATACCATTATTCAAGAAGGGGAGTAGGGAAAAACCGGGGAACTACAGGCCAGTGAGCCTAACATCAGTGGTAGGAAAATTATTGGAAAAAATTCTGAAGGACAAAATTAGTCTCCACTTGGAGAAGCAAGGATTAATCAGGGATAGTCAACATGGCTTTGTCAAGGGAAGATCATGTCTGACTAATTTGATTGAATTTTTTGAGGGGGTGACTAGGCGTGTGGATGAGGGTAACGCAGTGGATGTGGTATACATGGATTTCAGTAAGGCCTTCGAAAAAGTCCCCCACAGGAGACTGGTCAAGAAGGTACGAGCCCATGGAATCCAGGGTGCCTTGGCACTTTGGATACAAAACTGGCTTAGTGGCAGAAGGCAGAGGGTGATGGTCGAAGGTTGTTTTTGTGACTGGAAGCCTGTGGCCAGTGGGGTACCACAGGGATCGGTGCTGGGTCCCTTGCTGTTTGTGGTCTACATTAATGACTTGGATATGAATGTAAAAGGTATGATCAGTAAGTTCGCTGATGATACAAAAATTGGTAGGGTGGTAAATAGCGAGGAGGATAGCCTCAGTCTGCAGGACGATATAGATGGGTTGGTCAGATGGGCGGAACAGTGGCAAATGGAATTTAACCCGGAAAAGTGCGAGGTGATGCACTTTGGAGGGACTAACAAGGCAAGGGAATACACAATGAATGGGAGGACCCTAGGCAAGACAGAGGGTCAGAGGGATCTTGGTGTGCAAGTTCACAGATCCCTGAAGGCGGCGGAACAGGTAGATAAGGTGGTAAAGAAGGCATATGGGATACTTGCCTTTATTAGCCGAGGCATAGAATATAAGAGCAAGGAGGTTATGATGGAGCTGTATAAAACACTGGTTAGGCCACAGCTGGAGTACTGTGTGCAGTTCTGGTCGCCACACTACAGGAAGGATGTGATCGCTTTGGAGAGGGTGCAGAGGAGATTCACCAGGATGTTACCAGGGCTGGAGCGCTTCAGCTATGAAGAGAGACTGGGAAGATTGGGTTTGTTTTCCTTGGAGCAGAGGAGGCTGAGGGGGGACATGATTGAGGTGTACAAAATTATGAGGGGCACAGATAGGATGGATACTAAGGAGCTTTTTCCCTTCGTTGAGGGTTCTATAACAAGGGGACATAGATTCAAGGTAAAAGGCGGGAGGTTTAGAGGGGATTTGAGAAAGAACTTTTTCACCCAGAGGGTGGTTGGAGTCTGGAACTCACTGCCTGAAAGGGTTGTGGAGGCAGGAACCCTCACAACATTCAAGAAGCATTTGGATGAGCACTTGAAATGCCATAGCATACAAGGCTACGGACCAAATGCTGGAATATGGGATTAGAGTAGACAGGGCTGATGGCCGGCGCGGACACGATGGGCCGAAGGGCCTCTATCCGTGCTGTATAACTCTATGACTCTATGACTCTATGATAGTTCTGTTATGTGGGGGCTGAGACACTTCCCATGCAGCTCTAGACAACCCTGGAACCCAATTCCCCTATGGGTAGAGTGTCTCTCAAAAATGTACCCAAAACACACAATTAATTACTTTGAAGTGCAGTGACTGTTGCTATCAATTTGCAAACAGTCAATTTCAGCTCCGCCAAACTTCTACAAATCACAATGAGGAGAATCATTAGCCCTCCTTCTTTGTGTAAAAGAAACCTCATAACCTGAAGTAAAGATTTTCATCAACTATTGAATCTCAGAGACGTCTAATAAGAATAACGCAAGAATCACAACCTTGACCCTCATGGCTGCTTAGAGTATGAATATTTACTTGTTGAATGAGGGTTTTGGTTGGAACCATCCTGTGCCTCAGTGTATGTTTCAACTGCTGCAGATCAGATGTTGAAAGGTTAACTCTTGTCTGCTAATACAGAAACTAGTTCCACTTGGCTACACGGGGAAAGATTTCCTTGAACCATTATATATCTTTGTATAAAATATTTGGTATAACAGGACTTATGGTGGATTCCAACCAACTGTTGAATTGTGAGTAATTTCTGTGTTTTATTTTTCCAGCAATGGCAGGACCCAGACCAGTGGTAATTAGTGGACCCTCTGGTGCCGGAAAGAGCACCCTGCTGAAGCTGCTTCTCAAGGAGTACAAGCAAGTTTTTGGATTCAGCGTCTCACGTCAGTAGCTCTTTTAATGTTTCTCTTTCTAGCCGCGACTTTGAAAAGCGAGTGCCTGTCTCTCAAAGCAGGAAAGCCAAATGGACTTCGTCCAACTGCTATTTGGCAAGTTTTTCATATTTCAAAAGTGAGCATGATCTGTGGATTGTGCTGCTGGATATCGTATGCAAAGAAATGAACTAGTCCATAGTGGGCACTCCAATTTGGTGTAGAGTCTAGACAGACCCAAGTTCTTCATGTAACATGGGGGAGAACTCTTCAGAACCTGCTGGAGTTTGCTAGTTGCTTCATGGTACTACCAGAATACATCACAGGAGACCCGGGGAATCTCATTTTAAGTTTTGAAAAGGACAATCTCATTGAACAATAACTTGTATTTCCTTCTAGGAACTTTTTTTTTGGATTTGAGATGGCATAGAATTTAAGAAATGAAATATAGGGACCAATCATAGATCTGCAGTACCTTTAATGTTTTTTTGCACTGGATTAACAAAAAAAAACACAAACGAAAAAGTGGATTGTAGAAACAGGAGTTGTCCATTCATCCCGTTCAGCCAACTCTGTCTTAGTCCTAGTTACACAACTTTTTTTCATATCCTTCAATATCCGTGAAAGTTGGTTTGTTCTTTTTGCTTCCCAAATAGCTATCACTCTTTTTAAACACCTCAGTTGATCCTACATCATAGAATTTTACAGCACAGAAGGAGGCCATTCGGCCCATCGTGCCTATGCCGGCTCTTTGAAAGAGCTGTCCAATTTATTTCCACGCCCCAGATTTTTACCCGTAACCCTGCAAATTAGTGCACTTCAAGTACTTGTCCAGTTGCCTTTTGAAAGTTCCTATTGAATCTGCTTCCACTGCTCTTTCAGTGGTGTGTTCCAGATCTTAACAGTCCTCTGTGTGAAAAAATTTCTCCTAATTTTCCCTCTAGTTCATTTGTCAATTATTTTAAATCTATGACTTCTGGTTACTGACCCACTTGCCAGAAGAAACAGTTTCTCTATTAGGTCTCCGCTTAACCTTCTCTGCTGTAAGGAGACCAGTCTCAGCTTCTGCAATTTCTCCTCATAACTGAAGGCTCTCATCCCTGGTATCATCCTGGTAAACCCCCTCTGTACCCTCTCCAAGGCCTTGACATCCTTCCTAAAGTGTGATGCCCAGAATTGTACACAATGCTCCAGCTGAGGCCTAACCAGTGATTTGTAAAGGTTTAGCGTGCCTTCCTTGTTTTTGTATTCAATGCCCCTATTTACAAAGCCAAGTTTCCCATACGCTTTCTTAACCACCTTATCAACTTGCCCCGCCACCTTCAGAGATTTGTGAATATGCGCCCCCAGGTCCCTCTGCTCTTGCACCCCCCTCAAAATAGTATCATTTAAATTATACCACCTCTCCATGTTGTTCCTCCCAAAGTGCAACACTTGACACATATCCGCATAAAATTGCATCCTGCCATGTGTCTGCCCATTTCACCAGTCTGTCTATGTCCTCTTGAAGTCTATTACTATCCTCCTCACTATTTACTACGTTGTCAAGTTTTGAATCATGCGCAAACTTCAAAATTGTACTCCCTATACCCAAGTCCAGGTCATTTATATATAACAAAAGCAATGGTCCTAATGCCGCTTCCTGGGGGACCCCACTATATACTTCTCTCCAGTCAGAAAAACACCCGTTCACCACTACTCTCTGCCTCCTATCCCGTAGCCAATTATGTACCCAAGTTACCACCGTCCCTTTAATCCCATGTTCTTCTATTTTCTGAATAAGTCTGTTACGTGATACTTTATCAAATGCCTTTTGAAAGTCCATTTTTTCAACAACTACTGCACTACCTTCATCAACCCTTCCTGATACTTCATCAAAGAACTCAATCAGGTTAGTCAGATACGATTTGCTTTTAACAAATCCGTGCTGGCTATCCCTTATTAACCCATGCTTCTCCATCAGTAGCCTTCTGGGCACTATGTATTTGTATGAAGGAATTTTTATGGATTTGCATTTAACCAGTTTAGTTCCAATTTTAAGATTATAATGAATCCCCTTGTTCTGAATTCCCCTATTGGAGAGAAGATTCATTTCCTAACTACCCTGTTAATCATTATTTTAATCACCACAGTTAGATTACTCAAGTAGAAATCAAATTGGAGAATTGTAACTAAACTGATTAAAAGCAAATCCAGAAAAGTTTTAAGTAATTCCATCCAAATGCGTTAAGTTGGAATGAGTTGCTTACTCAACGTGTTGTGTTACGCATATGGGTCTGCGATAGATCCCTTCTTCGTTCAGTGGCATCAGTTGTTCACGTAAGCAGTCTGAGAGACTTGTATGGGATTTGGCACCTACTGCCCTACATCTAATTGTACAATAGCAGGATCTGGGGGTGTAATAGTAGAACCCCCTTATGATTTGAACTGGATATCCATGTCTGTTGCATGTGTATTTCTTCAATTTCTCCAAAAGGGGATTGAGTTAACACTAGACAAGGCGAGGCTTGGTTCATTATTCTACATAGTTATGGTCAGATTCACAGTTCAATCAATACAACTTGTCTCCGTTGAATAACATGAAAATAATGTAAACTCTAGGCTACCCCATTACAGTGGGTTGTCTTGGTTGACTTAAAAACAGAATAACTCCTGCATTTGCCTTTCTGACTTAGCCGTTGGGAAAGCTAAGCTGCTTTTTAGGTGTCTGATATTCCGACTTATTCCTGACTGCTCAGTCAGAAAGAAACCTAAAGCCTTCCAACACAGTGGGTGTGAGGTGTTTATCAAGTCACTGAATTGCTTATTATTTACAGTCTATGATGAAACAACATTAAGGCTAACTCATTAACATTCCAACTACCAACAGTTTCGGACCCTTTTTTTTAACTTGCGGTAATACACTAACTATGCTTTTAAAATGCAACATTTAAGGAAAGTGGAGTTGAAGATCAGTCGTGATCTTATTGAATGGCGGAGCAGGCTCAAGGGGCCGTATGGCCTACTCCTGCTCCTATTTCTTATGTAATCATTCCAAAATCTTTTTGTGGAAAAATGGTCAAAACGATGTGTAAATGTGAGCTGCTCCCAAATCCCAGTTTGAATAGATTAAAAGAACAACTCGCTGTGTGTTTACAATTTTTTTATTCGAGGTTATGACCAATTCATGAAAACGTACACTAGGTCTCTTGGACTTTGAAGGGTGGTGGTGCGCTCTGGTGATGATGCACTTACCTAAAGGTGAGACTTATTTTACAGATACAACAAGAAATCCAAGACCAGGCGAAGAAAATGGCAAAGGTTAGAACCTATTTCGTTCAACATATAAATCTCTTCTGTGCATGGCATTTTAAATATATAGCATTTGAAGTTTTTAGCTAATGTTCCTTCTTATCTCTGTACTCCTTGACAATTAAATCAGGACCCACGAGTGCCAAGAGAGTGGTGTCCAAGATTATTTCACTTATCTAATGTACATTTCTCTACATTTTCCCCCTGTACTCTTGTTTCGATAGAGGTGCTCGCTACAGTCTGAACCATTTAAGCTCTGCTGGTTGTCTTTATTTATTATGTATGATAAATGCCTTTTGAAAACCCATTTAGGCAAAGTTAAACACTCTCAGGCTTACTGAAACTCTCCACAGGTTTCACTGACTCTAATAGTTCAGTCCTTATGCTCTTTATTCAGTGGAAACAAATAATTTGACCAGAATTATTCGAACGTTTGTGGTTTCAGGGCTCCCGAAAAAAGCACCAAATTAGCCCCCAAAGCTGTTTGCGGGATGCTGCTGGCATGGAATGGCTGCCTCATTTGCCTATGCGGCGACACCGCCTACACCGCGGCGATGCGCCGCAACACGCATCTACTGCGCTGATTGTGCGGGGTGCTTTTAGATGCGATAAAGGTACAATATAATGCAGGTATTTTTCTTAGATAGTTTCTCAAAGTGGGCTCCTGTCTAAGGGGGATAGGCCTGTCTGCATTGGTACTCTGTAAATATACAACGTGTTCTTGTCTGTGGGTTTTGCAGTAATGGTTTGAGAGTTTTGTCTATGTTTTGTACCCAGATTACCATTTTGTATCAAGAGATGAAATGCTGCATAGCATTGAAGCTGGGGAATTTATAGAAAATGCAGAATTCTCAGGGAACCTGTACGGAACCAGGTATGTGCTGATTTTGGAGGCAACTTACTGTGTTAACTGGGACGCCTGGAGCAACCCACACCAGCCCTTAATATGGCCCCTTCTTAAAATTTTCTTTGATTTTATAGTCTAGTGGTGAAGTAACCTTTTTTCAATCTACTGTTGTCCAACCCCACATATTAACATTTTCATTTTAGTCACTTTTTACATTAAATATTCCCTTAAAGGATTGCCTCACGTCAGCCATCAGGAGGTGTGATTTACAGGATGTGACTCTTCTCTCTCGAGGTGGGACATCATGTTTTTCAGTGGTCGTTGTGACTGGGAACCTGCCTAATTGGAATTAATGTCTGAGCTTGTTTAGCGGTCCTGTATATTAAGTGCGACATTACTTGTTGCTTTTACGCTCTGATCTTCAGCCACCCAACAGCTGCCATTTTGAAACTTTGAAGCTTCACCATCTAACAGATTGATCTTAATCTCGCATTCGCTCGCTCTTTCTAAATCTCTTGACCTCACACTTACTCGCTTTCTCCCCTTTCCTCTTGCACTCTCTCTCCCCCTTCCTTCTTTCTCTCTCAGCTTTTTAACAATCCATTCAGCTGTGTTACACTACCAGATCATTTGTGTTCCTTTTTATTTATCACATTTGTTTCACCTGTATTTTGGTAACTGTCCAATTATGTGGATAATTTGTACTAGTGGTGTTCATCACAGATGAAATATCCATTGGGCAAAGAATGATCAAATCCTAGGGTTCTCAAAATAGATGCCACAAAGCTGCACTAATTCACATTCCACCGAATTCCCTTTAGAGTTCAGTCACCTTTCAAGGGAGTAATTCAATTAGCAGCATCCAGCAGCTGTTACATAGTCTGTGCTGAATAATCAGCAGCCCTATCCTTGCGCAGGTCTGATCAAAATACTTCCATTAAAACCCAACTTGACCTGTGTTCGCCACGGATATTGCAGCCTGCGGCCTGGATCTCTCCACCCATCTGTCATCCATAACCTATCAGCCTGATGCCTCCCCCAGCTGGCACCCTGCATCCACTATCTCAACATGCTGCCTTCCTCCCACCATACATACCCCCCCCCCCCCCCCCCTCAAACAAAAGGACATGAGAGAGAAATGGCTGAAAAGTCACAGAAAGCAGTAAGATAAGAGCGGAGGAGAGAGAACCGGAAAAGAAAGAGAAGTTGCAATACAGAGCCAGGTAAGAGAGAAAACGTATCCTCTGATGCATCGTGAACAATATGTTTTTAGGAAACATTGAAAAGAATACCGAACCAAACAAAGTTCATCTGATCAAAAGAAAAACTATGAAGGACAGAAATATTCAGCAGGACAGTCAGCATCTGAAAGAGAAAAGTTAATGTTTTGGATGGGACCCTTCATTAGGTCACACGGATGAAAGGTGCCACCTAAAGCATCAGTTCTTCCTTTTTTTTTATGATGTTCATGTTGTAACTGGTAAATCTACATCGGGAGCTTCTCTGGGAATAATGTCATCAGGTGGCCTGATATTAAAATGACTTGTTTTATTTTCAGTAAAGCAGCAGTGCAGGCAGTACAGGCCAAGAACCAAATCTGTATTCTTGACATAGACATGCAGGGTGTGAGGAATATCAAGAAAACAGATCTGAATCCAATCTACCTTTCGATTCAGCCACCATCATTTGAAATTCTAGTAAGTACAGCACTGGTTAGTACTGACACCTAACAGCATTGCCCTTGGGATGGGGGTGCCCTTTTCATAAATACCCATTATTAGATCAGAAGAGTGGAGTGGTTGAAGTGCCTCTTACTTAAAGGAACACTCCTCGGGAAGGATCACAAAAATCATATCCAAGGCTGTCGACTAGTTAGGAGGATGAAAAAATTCAAATTTGCATTGATTTTTTAAAAAATTTTTAATCTTCTGAGTCACTACCTTTTTGGATGTTTATTCCGACGGTGCCTCAGTGTTCTAACATGGCACTGGGTGCCCCAGGAATTAGCAATACCATGCCCCAGCTATATCTGACTTCAGTGCTGACTCACATTAAACTTTTTATAATACAACTTGATAGTATTCTCCCTGCAGGCAGGACTTTTAAATGACCATATGCTGATGTGTAAAGTATTTTTAATGTTACTCAGTGCTGAATTCAGAGCAACTTGAATGAGTATAAGAAATATGCTGAACATGTTGTTATGATCTGGAATGCACTGCCTGAAAGGGTGGTGGAAGAAAATTCAATATTAACTTTCAAAAGGGCATTGGATAAATACTTGAAAAAGAAAAAAATTGCAGGGCTATGGGGAAAAAGCGGGGGGATGTGGGAGTAATTGGATGGGCCAAATGGCCGCCTTCTGTGCTGTAAGATTCTATGACTTCCTTGATATGCAGGCTACAAGAACAGGTCAGAGGCTGGGTATTCTGTGGCGAGTGACTCACCTCCTGACTCCCCAAAGCCTTTCCACCATCTACAAGGCACAAGTCAGGAGTGTGATGGAATACTCTCCACTTGCCTGGATGAGTGCAGCTCCAACAACACTCAAGAAGCTCGATACCATCCAGGACAAAACAACCCACTTGATTGGCACCCCATCAACCACCCTAAACATTCACTCCAGTCACCATTGGCGCACTGTGGCTGCAGTGTGTACCATCCACAGGATGCACTGCAGCAACTCGCCAAGGCTTCTTCAACAGCACCTCCCAAACCCGCGACCTCTACCACCTAGAAGGACAAGGGCAGCAGGCACATGGGAACAACACCACCTGCACGTTCCCCTCCAAGTCACACACCATCCCGAATTGGGAATATACCGCCGTTCCTTCATCGTCGCTGGGTCAAAATCCTGGAACTCCCTTCCTAACAGCACTGGGAGAACCTTCACCACACGGACTGCAGCGGTTCAAGAAGGCGGCTCACCACCACCTTCTCAAGGGCAATTAGGAATGGGCAATAAATGCTGGCCTCGCCAGCAATGCCCACATCCCATGAACGAATAAAAAAAAAAGTTGAAAGTAAAATAAAACATTGCAGTGTCGGGCGACTTGTGAGGAGGGAAGGCCGCATGACTTTTCTACACTAGATTCCTTCAGGAGGTTTCTTGAAGTCCACTGGCAATAATTCACACTCCATTAGGATTAAAATGGTTTGAAATGTCTGTTTGCCCCTGTGGGATTTTAGCACATTGATGACTTGCTGCCCAACTGGGCGAGCTCCACTGAACCATCATGGGCAGTGTTGGCTCTCTAGCTTTCAAAGAAAGTTATGTCATAGGTACAGCTATGAAAAGTATATTTTTGTTTGCCAAATTAAATTCAGCAGGTAAAGTTCCAGTAGCCTCGACATTACTCTTCCTAGGAAATTGATGGGAAATAATTTGCAACATTTATGTAACTGTTGGAAATTTTTTCAAAACTTTGTTCTATAAAACCCATTTTCAGGAAGAACGACTGAGAGAGAGAAAAACTGAATCTAAGGAAAGTTTAGCCAACAGGCTGATAGCAGCAAAATTGGACATGGAATTCAGTAAGTACTTAAGCAAATATTTGCTGATATTGATATGCACTTCTTGTATCAATAAAAGTTTCTATTTAAAATGTTGGGAGCTGGTCTTTAACAATGTGAATGTTGGGAGCTGGTACACAAATTTCCAAACGCCTATGTTTGAATGGCATTGAAAAGTAGACAGGGGAAAGGACAGGTGAGTACAACACTGGGGTATTCCTCTAACCATGGTAGAATTTATTTTTTTGGAGGGGGAGTAAATCTGGAATTAAAGCAAGTCCAGAATTGTAAATACAATGAACAGTCTCTTGTGATGGATCTTTGTGCATATTTCTGTTTTGCAGGTAAAGAGCCTGGTATGTTTGATGAAGTAATAATCAACGATATTTTAGATGATGCCTATTTACGACTGAGATCGATTCTTACTGTGGTGAGCTAATTGCAGATAAATCTGCGCATTTGATTTTTAGTGAGAACACTTACCTGATTGTGTATTGAACCTTTTACAATTATTAAAATGTGTGGCTACTTTTCACCATTTAACATCAGTAGGATCAAAAGAGTTTCCCGTAAACTACTTGTAAAATTAACTGGATGATCACTGCTTGATGGTAATCTTTGAAATAAGTGAAACATTTGGGTATAGCGCCAAAACTGTGAAAGATGACAGTTTGATCAGATTTGGTTGACCAGTTTGGCTCATTCTTGCCTTTGGATCAGAAGGTTCTGAGTTCAAACCCAAATTAAGCCCAAGCTGACACTTTGCAGTGCTGAGGGACTGCCGCATTGTTGGAAATTAAATAAGATGAGATAATAAAATGAGGCCCTGCTTGCGTGTACCTGTGGTTCAGGTGGGATGTTAAAAATCCATTGGCACTATTTGAAGAGGATCCGGTTCTCCCAATGTCCTGGCAAGCCTGCCTCCAAAAATACTACCAAAAAGTATATTAGCTTCACCTTGTTGCTGTTTTTGGGATCCTGCAGTGAGGCGTGTGACTTGGAAGTGATGGTGCTTCCATGGTGTTGCTGCTCTTGTCCTTCTAGGTGTAGCCAGTCAGGGAAGGAGGGAAAATGAGAGAGAGTAGCAGACAAATTGTGGTATTAAGGGAGTGAAGGAGATGGAGAATTCCAACGCAGTGGAGAGGGGGCGATGGAGAATTCCAACGCAGTGGAGAGGGGGCGATGGAGAATTCCAACGCAGTGGAGAGAGGGCGATGGAGAATTCCAACGCAGTGGAGAGGGGGCGATGGAGAATTCCAACGCAGTGGAGAGGGGGCGATGGAGAATTCCAACGCAGTGGAGAGGGGGCGATGGAGAATTCCAACGCAGTGGAGAGGGGGCGATGGAGAATTCCAACGCAGTGGAGAGAGGGCGATGGAGAATTCCAACCCGCTGGAGAGGGGGCGATGGAGAATTCCAACGCAGTGGAGAGAGGGCGATGGAGAATTCCAACCCGCTGGAGAGGGGGCGATGGAGAATTCCAACGCAGTGGAGAGGGGGCGATGGAGAATTCCAACGCAGTGGAGAGGGGGCGATGGAGAATTCCAACCCGCTGGAGAGGGGGCGATGGAGAATTCCAACGCAGTGGAGAGAGGGCGATGGAGAATTCCAACCCGCTGGAGAGGGGGTGATGGAGAATTCCAACGCAGTGGAGAGGGGGCGATGGAGAATTCCAACGCAGTGGAGAGGGGGCGATGGAGAATTCCAACGCAGTGGAGAGGGGGCGATGGAGAATTCCAACGCAGTGGAGAGGGGGCGATGGAGAATTCCAACGCAGTGGAGAGGGGGCGATGGAGAATTCCAACGCAGTGGAGAGGGGGCGATGGAGAATTCCAACGCAGTGGAGAGGGGGCGATGGAGAATTCCAACGCAGTGGAGAGGGGGCGATGGAGAATTCCAACGCAGTGGAGAGGGGGCGATGGAGAATTCCAACGCAGTGGAGAGGGGGCGATGGAGAATTCCAACGCAGTGGAGAGAGGGCGATGGAGAATTCCAACCCGCTGGAGAGGGGGCGATGGAGAATTCCAACCCGCTGGAGAGGGGGCGATGGAGAATTCCAACGCAGTGGAGAGGGGGCGATGGAGAATTCCAACGCAGTGGAGAGGGGGCGATGGAGAATTCCAACGCAGTGGAGAGGGGGCGATGGAGAATTCCAACGCAGTGGAGAGGGGGCGATGGAGAATTCCAACGCAGTGGAGAGGGGGCGATGGAGAATTCCAACGCAGTGGAGAGGGGGCGATGGAGAATTCCAACGCACTGGAGAGGGGGCGATTTGGTCGATCTGAAATAATTTGAATTAAGTCCAGTAATTTGGGAGAATGGTGCAAAACTGAGAATGTAGAGCCCCGTTGGTCTAGACTAAGAAAGGACTCAAAGATTAGGAGAATTGCTGCGAGAGCAGCTCAGATCAATAAAAGTAGCTTGTATGCTAAGAGTTATGCATAGTTTGTAAAGAAAAACTCCTTCCCTAATGTCTTTTGGTGTATTTTGTTGTAGGAAATCCAAAAGGTGAAAGGCACGCAGAATTGAACTAGTTCTGAACTCCATTTACCCAGAAATCCTAACCTTCCATTCCAGCAACTTATATGAAGTAGGAAGAATGAAAATTTCTAAACAAAACATCCATGCATTTATTTGATATCTTACTATCCTTTTTTTAAAAAAGTAACTTTATTTTTGTGTTGGTCTGTTTATATTGTTGAACTGGCATTCCATATTTTAGCTGTATGAGGGATGTTTTTTGAAGATTAGGGAATGCTTGTTGATGAAGAAAAAGAACATGCTGCTCGGTATAATGAGGAATTGCCTCTTGTTTCTGTAATGCTTAGTGGAAATTACTTGTGCAATTTTATAGCGTGTGTTTTTTTTTAAAAAAGTATATACTGACTAGTATCAACAGTAATGAGGCACTCCAAACACACAAACTACTATTACTGTTGTATCTTGTGACGTTTTTAACAGAGAAAAAGTAATCATGATTGGGCCAATGGAAAGAGGAAGTAGACTTGGCTCAAGGCCTTTGTACCGAGATAATTTCTGAGAGAGCTGATTAATACTAGCCCAGAATTCCTCTTTCTTTTTTGAAAAGAAAATAGCAAATTTCTATATATGTGATTGTGTTCTCGTCTCCTTAGTGAATGTGCAGAGTTGCTATGTTGAAGTAGGAGGAGAAGAATTAATCTATCGAGGAAGTATGCCTGAATTTTTAATTTCCCCCTCCCAAACAAACTGAGATGTCTTGTATATTTACCTGTGTATACATTGTCTTTGTTTTGGGGATAAATAAAACCAATGAGAAAAGCTGCAATGTTGTATTTATTCCATGAGTGAGACTGAAAGGACAGTGACTACAGTTATGAAAACAAAAACAGAAAATACTGGAAGCTTTTGGCTGGTCAGGCAGCATCTGTGGCGAGAACGGACGAGTCAATGTTTCAGGTATGGACCCTTCAATAGAAATGGAGGATATTGCCGATGAACAGCATTTAAAAATGGAGGAAGAGTGAAACGCTCGCACACACTCCAAAAAAAAGAATAGAATGACCCATAACCTGTTTAGCCATTTCCTGTTCTTCAACTAAAGGGCAGGAATGATACTAGCGTGAGATAACAGGAGGCATAATGAGAGGAAATAAACAATATATACAAGACAGAGAGACTGTGAATAGGTGGAGGGTAGGGAATAGACAGGTAGAAAGGGAAGCATGAAAAACTGGAGCAGGCTCCAAGAGCCTGGTAAAAGAGAAAATGCATGTCGTCACCAAGGGTGCAGACCACCTCGCCAGCACAGTGTTCTGACTAAGGTCCCCACCCCAAGCACCAAACCCACTCCTCCCATCCCATGAAACATCAGCACATCTATTCCACACCATCAGCATTTATTACTAGAGAGAAATGGGAGCTACAATTAAGATCTGAAGTTATTAATGTCAGTAAGGCCAGAGGACTGCAATGTGCCTAGTAGACAGATAAGATGTTGTTCCTTAAGCTTGTTCTTCCCCATCAAGAAAAGAAGAGTACTTTTGGGCAGACATGATGAACAAGGGAGGTTTTGTGTCAGCACTGTAAGATCTCCCATGGAGAGGGCAAAGATACAGGTCCCAGAACCCATGCATTAAAATTCTCCAGATGGACATCGAGTAAGCTTTTGTTGGTGTTCACCAGCTGTGCACAATACACCAGAAAAGGAGTTTAAATCCTAAAGAAAAAAATCTTTTGACAAGGTCAGAACTGCCTATCATTGACTGAAATACACTGGGCAGGGAAGGCAAACATAGTGATCCATCCCAGGGGCTGAAATGGACAGAATCCCCCCGCCCCCCCTCAAAAAATCTGTTTTGGAAAACAAAAGTGCGTGCTGATTCTCATCTGTCATCCCTGCGAGGCAGGTTTTCTAATGGATCATATGGCCAATTGGCAGCAGCTCATTAGTGATCAAGATTTGGGTTTGTTTGAAGTATTTTTTAAGTGCTGACAATTTCCTTAACAGCAGTTCAGGTACTCCATGGTACTACTGGCTATTGGGACGTCTGTCTGTTCATGGATCACAATCATTGGGGAGTGGAGGGCAATTGGTCATTTCGTGTTGGGGAATTTTATTGTAGGTTCAGGGTGTGAAATGAGGGTTATAGTTCCTTTGCTGGATATAGAGGCAGATGTCTTGGAGCCGAGCCGAGCGGAGGGAGCGTCCGATAAAAGGCGGGATTTCAGAGCGCTGAGAGGAGCGGAGCGGAGCTGCGACCGAGTTCGAAGTGACGTCAGGAATCAGATCGGGACGCGACACAGGGGAGGTACCTGATTGGTGAGTAGGTTCAGGTGAGTATTTCTCCTTATCTACAGTAACTGAAGTAAAAGGAAAGGAAAGGTCTGCAGGTCTTATAGGAAGTAGCGTTTATTTTTTAGTGAATCAAGGTCCCCAGTGTAGTTAACATTCTCTAAATTGAGAACAATTTGAAGGAGTAAACTCCTTAAAGGGAGTGGTAAGTAGTTTTTCTTTCCTTTTTTTTTCTCTTGACATTGTAGTTGTTCTTAAGCTAATTTAAGGGTTAAGTCATGGCAGGAGATCCCAGCGCCGTGTCATGTTCCTCTTGTGGGATGTGGGAATTCAGGGCTCCTTCCTGTATCCCTGATTCCTTCACCTGCGGGAAGTGTGTCCAGCTGCAGCTATTGTTTGACCGCTTGACGGCTCTGGAGCTGCGGATGGACTCACTTTGGAGCATCCGCGATGCTGAGAAAGTCGTGGATAGCACGTTCAGTGAGTTGGTCACACCGCAGATAAAAATTACTGAGGGAGATAGTGAATGGGTGACCAACAGACAGAGGAAGAGTAGGAAGGCAGTGCAGGGGTCCCCTGTGGTCATCTCCCTCCAAAACAGGTATACCGTTTTGGATACTGTTGGCGGAGATGGCTCACCAGGGGAAGGTGGCAGTGGCCAGGTTCATGGCACCGTGGCTGGCTCTGCTGCACAGGAGGGCAGGAAAAAGAGTGGCAGAGCTATAGTGATAGGGGACTCGATTGTAAGGGGAATAGACAGGCGTTTCTGCGGACGCAACCGAGACTCCAGGATGGTATGTTGCCTCCCTGGTGCAAGGGTCAAGGATGTCTCGGAGCGGCTGCAGGACATTCTGGAGGGGGAGGGTGAACAGCCAGTTGTCGTGGTGCATATAGGCACCAACGATATAGGTAAAAAACAGGATGAGGTCCTACAAGCTGAATTTAGGGAGTTAGGAGTTAAACTAAAGAGTAGGACCTCAAAGGTAGTAATCTCAGGATTGCTACCAGTGCCACGGGTTAGTCAGAGTAGGAATGACAGGATAGCTAAGATGAATACGTGGCTTGAGAGATGGTGCAAGAGAGAGGGATTCAAATTCCTGGGCCATTGGAACCGGTTCTGGGGGAGATGGGACCAGTACAAATTGGACGGTCTGCATCTGGGCAGGACTGGAACCAATGTCCTAGGGGGAGTGTTTGCCAGTGCTGTTGGGGAGGGTTTAAACTAATGTGGCAGGGGGATGGGAACCGATGCAGGAAGTCAGTGGGAAATAAAGTGGTGACAGAAACAAAAGCCAGTAAGGGAGAGTGTACAGAACATGACCGGACAGATGGTCTGAGAAAGCAGGGCAAAGACCAAGGGAAGTCTAGATTAAACTGCATTTATTTCAATGCAAGAAGTCTGATGGGCAAGGCAGATGAACTCAGGGCATGGATGGGTACATGGGACTGGGATGTTATAGCTATTACTGAAACATGGCTAAGGGAGGGGCAGGACTGGCAGCTCAATGTTCCAGGGTACAGATGCTATAGGAAAGATAGAGCAGGAGGTAAGAGAGGAGGGGGAGTTGCGTTCTTGATTAGGGAGAACATCACGGCAGTAGTGAGAGGGGATATATCCGAGGGTTCGCCCACTGAGTCCATATGGGTAGAACTGAAAAATAAGAAGGGAGAGATCACTTTGATAGGATTGTACTACAGACCCCCAAATAGTCAACGGGAAATTGAGGAGCAAATATGTAAGGAGATTACAGACAGCTGCAAGAAAAATAGGGTGGTAATAGTAGGGGACTTTAACTTTCCCAACATTGACTGGGACAGCCATAGCATTAGGGGCTTGGATGGAGAGAAATTTGTTGAGTGTATTCAGGAGGAATTTCTCATTCAGTATGTGGATGGCCCGACTAGAGAGGGGGCAAAACTTGACCTCCTCTTGGGAAATAAGGAAGGGCAGGTGACAGAAGTGTTAGTGAGGGATCACTTTGGGACCAGTGATCATAATTCCATTAGTTTTAAGATAGCTATGGAGAAGGATAGGTCTGGCCCAAAAGTTAAAATTCTAAATTGGGGAAAGGCCAATTTTGATGGTATTAGACAGGAACTTTCAGAAGTTGATTGGGAGAGTCTGTTGGCAGGCAAAGGGACGTCTGGTAAGTGGGAGGCTTTCAAAAGTGTGTTAACCAGGGTTCAGGGTAAGCACATTCCTTATAAAGTGAAGGGCAAGGCTGGTAGAAGTAGGGAACCTTGGATGACTCGGGAGATTGAGGCACTAGTCAAAAATAAGAAGGAGGCATATGACATGCATAGGCAGCTGGGATCAAGTGGATCCCTTGAAGAGTACAGAGATTGCCGGAGTAGAGTTAAGAGAGAAATCAGGAGGGCAAAAAGGGGACATGAGATTGCTTTGGCAGATCAGGCAAAGGTGAATCCAAAGAGCTTCTACAAATACATAAAGGGCAAAAGGGTAACTAGGGAGAGAGTAGGGCCTCTTAAGGATCAACAAGGTCGTCTATGTGCGGAACCACAAGAGATGGGTGAGATCCTGAATGAATATTTCACATCGGTATTTACGGTTGAGAAAGGCATGGATGTTAGGGAACTTGGGGAAATAAATAGTGATGTCTTGAGGAGTGTACATATTACAGAGAGGGAGGTGCTGGAAGTCTTAACGCGCATCAAGGTAGATAAATCTCCGGGACCTGATGAAATGTATCCCAGGACGTTATGGGAGGTTAGGGAGGAAATTGCGGGTCCCCTAGCAGAGATATTTGAATCATCCACCGCTACAGGTGAGGTGCCTGAAGATTGGAGGGTAGCAAATGTTGTGCCTTTGTTTAAGAAGGGCGGCAGGGAAAAGCCTGGGAACTACAGACCGGTGAGCCTGACATCTGTAGTGGGTAAGTTGTTTGAGGGTATTCTGAGGGACAGGATCTACAGGCATTTGGAGAGGCAGGGACTAATTAGGAACAGTCAGCATGGTTTTGTGAGAGGAAAATCATGTCTCACGAATTTGATTGAGTTTTTTGAAGGGGTAACCAAGAAGATAGATGAGGGCTGTGCAGTAGACGTGGTCTACATGGACTTCAGCAAAGCATTTGACAAGGTACCGCATGGTAGGTTGTTACATAAGGTTAAATCTCATGGGATCCAAGGTGAGGTAGCCAATTGGATACAAAATTGGCTTGACGACAGAAGACAGAGGGTGGTTGTCGAGGGTTGTTTTTCAAACTGGATGCCTGTGTCCAGCGGTGTGCCTCAGGGATCGGTGCTGGGTCCGCTGTTATTTGTTATTTATATTAATGATTTGGATGAGAATTTAGGAGGCATGGTTAGTAAGTTTGCAGATGACACCAAGATTGGTGGCATTGTGGACAGTGAAGAAGGTTATCTAGGATTGCAACGGGATCTTGATAAATTGGGCCAGTGGGCCGATGAATGGCAGATGGAGTTTAATTTAGATAAATGTGAGGTGATGCATTTTGGTAGATCAAATCGGGCCAGGACCTACTCCGTTAATGGTAGGGCGTTGGGGAGAGTTATCGAACAAAGAGATCTAGGAGTACAGATTCATAGCTCCTTGAAAGTGGAGTCACAGGTGGATAGGGTGGTGAAGAAGGCATTCAGCATGCTTGGTTTCATTGGTCAGAACACTGAATGCAGGAGTTGGGATGTCTTGTTGAAGTTGTACAGGGCATTGGTGAGGCCACACTTGGAGTACTGTGTACAGTTCTGGTCACCCTATTATAGAAAGGATATTATTAAACTAGAAAGAGTGCAGAAAAGATTTACTAGGATGCTACCGGGACTTGATGGTTTGACTTACAGGGAGAGGTTAGACAGACTGGGACTTTATTCCCTGGAGAGTAGGAGGTTAAGGGGTGATCTTATAGAAGTCTATAAAATAATGAGGGGCATAGATAAGGTCGATAGTCAAAATCTTTTCCCAAAGGTAGGGGAGTCTATAACGAGGGGGCACAGATTTAAGGTGAGAGGGGAGAGATACAAAAGGATCCAGAGGGGCAATTTTTTCACTCAAAGGGTGGTGAGTGTCTGGAACGAGCTGCCAGAGGCAGTAGTAGAGGCGGGTACAATTTTGTCTTTTAAAAAGCATTTGGACAGTTACATGGGGAAGATGGGTATCGAGGGATATGGGCCAAGTGCAGGCAATTGGGACTAGCTTAGTGGTATAAACTGGGCGACATGGACATGTTGGGCCGAAGGGCCTGTTTCCATGTTGTAACTTCTATGATTCTATGATTCTATGCTATACCTCCTTTTGAGCTCTGTAGTACTTTTTTGTGTGTTTTCCCTTCCTCCAAGATATTTGGGGATAAGTCCTCACAGATGGGCCACCAGCCTTGCCATTTCAATGCTATCTTTTCCATTGTTTGAAAATACAAACAATATGCTTAAATTTGGGTACAGTTTTGGATCATGGTTGCAAAGGCAAAGTGTGATGGCTGCTAAATGTGCCAAGGACACAGCTATGTAAGTCTAATAACACTGCTAGCAATTTCTGCCTGAGTGGATGGTGGTATTTTCGTTTTAGTCCATCTGAAGATCACACCTGACTTTCATTGATACAATCACCTCAGTTCGCCACAAATTACATTTCATTCTTTTTTCCACATTCTTCACATACTACAGCATCTGTCTCTCGCTTGTTTGATTCCTGGAGAACACATGTTTGACATGCAAAAAATTCCACTCCAAAAAATAAGAATTGCACCTCTGTGCCACTGTGTTTTTCTTCATCTATATCCTGAGTGAATCCCCAAAACATATGCAGGCAGACACTGTGCCTACTTGGCAGTTCCTGTGATGGGATCAGTGGCGGCAAGGAATTTACAGGCTCCCTGGACATGAGATTGCCGAGATCTACCACCATGGTTGCAAAGTACATGGGCTCGTCCACCAATTTCCTAATGCACCAAACCACTGGAGCTAAAAGAAAAGTACTACAGCGGCTGGAAACACTCAGCAGGTCAAGCAGTATCTTATTCATAAGACCTGAAACGTTAACTTTTTTTTCCTTTCTCCACTAATGCTGCCTGAGTTTGAGTGTTACCAGCATTTTCTGTTTTTAATCCACTCACTGGATTGATCAGTGCTATACCTACCCAAACATTTATGAGGCCAGTGTTTGCCCGGCCTCCCATTCCTGACCCTTGTCAGGCAAAGGTCAGATTGCTCACAGTGAAGTCAACTCTGATTGAATCCTTCAGCCGGTTGCTGATCAAGGAGGCAGCCACTGATGGGTTTTCCCCAGACCCGAACCCTAACCCCACTCCTATTATATGATAGAGAAAAACTGCTGGCTCGCATCAAACCAATAAACTGAAATTGATAAGATCATAGTATTACAGCACAGGAGGCCGCCATTTGGCCCATCATGCTTGTGCTGGCTCTTAAAAGAGCTACCCAATTCATTTTTCTCCTCTACTCTCTCCTCATAACCCTGTAAATTTTTTCCCCTTCAAGTATATATCCAATTCCTCTTTGAAAGTTACTATTGAATCTGTTTCCACCACCCTTTCAGGCAGTGCATTCCAGAGCGTCGTAACTCAGTGTAAAAAAATGTTTCCTCTGGTTCTTTTGCTGATCACACAAATATCTCTTGTAATAACCCACATGCAGCTTTCACAAGTGATTTTAAATTGATGGTGATATTAAACTGATTCCTTTTTGAACAGCAAAACTTTAATAAAAGAATAAAACACTTTCACACTTATAATATTGAGATTGCATGCAGGTTAACGGCTTGTATTAAAAATATTCTTATTTAGTTTGAGACGCTCATAAATTGACTGCTCCTTTGGATGCCGTTCTATACAAAGATGTCTGGATCGTGGTAGTACAGATATCCACAAAAGCATCTCCGCTTGCAAATTTTATTTCCAGAAAGTTCAGGAGTTAGATCCTGGACCTTGAAAAGCCGATCTCTGTAAAACAAGCAAAAAAGAGGAATACATAGAATCAAAAAAAAAGCACAATTACGGTAGCCTCTCGCCATACTAAAATTGTGAGATTGCACTACAAATGCAGAAATCCTACTGCAGGCCTCAAAGAGTTTTTCAATTAGTTACATAGAGTGGAAATGTTTCTGTACACTTAAACGTAGCTTTTGATTGTCCAGACATACCAGTGCAAGCAATGCAATCTGTAGTTGCAGCTTTTAAAATACTGTTTTAGTCCTACAAAAGGCCATTGTAATCACTAGTGTATATTGAGATGAAAATAAATCTATTAAGGTTACCTCTAGTCAAATGCATTAGAAGTACTGGGGAACTGATAACCAGGGCCATATTCATCTGCCCACAATGGAAGCAATTTGACAGTTCCATCTACAGTTGCTGCTGGCCTGTGTGTCAAATGTATGGAGGGTAGCCCTTTGTACATCTCCACAGAGCAGGGTTGAAAGTAGCAAGCTGACAAAGAAGAGAATCTACAGACACTGCAAAAACACAGTGGTACGCCCAGTGCTTCTAAACACAACTGGTACATCTTTGGACGATGAAAACTGTTATGCAATGAGTGTAATTATTTAGTTTTTTTAAAAATGTATTCATTCTCGGGAAATGAGCATCGCTGGTGAGGCTGGAATTTATCGCCCATCCCTAGTTGCCCTCAAGAAGGTGGTTCTGTGGTCCACCTCCGAGTTACTGCGCTTTCAAGGCTATACATCCACCTGTCTCTTGAGAGTTTGGTAAGTGTGGGAATTTTAAGGGTTAATCTCTTTTGTACGGGTAATGTCTTTTAAAATTTAGTATTAATTGCTATTAGCTTTTAAGTAAGATCAACTGTTTAAGTTCAATTTTAAACTTTAAGTTTTTAAGTTTCTGTCAGGCTTAAGCAGAGACAAACAAGCAAGTTCTCCTATTGGAGAGTTGCTGTAATTAGTTAATTGGTTAGTTAGTTTAAACTGGTTCCTGAAACAGTAGCAGAGCAGGGCTGACTCATTTGAGTCACAAACAGTAGAAATACAGGGGCCTGTGAGTGCAACTGGCACTGAGTGCAGCGGGCACAGAGTGAGCAACTTGAGAGTTTGGTAAGTGTGGGAGTTCAGTGAAGTGGGGAAGGAGGTGCTGCTTTGCCTTGCTTTTTCTAACTTTTTCCGCAGAGCAGCGGCGGGCCTGAGCAGCAGAAGACCGAGAATGGGGATAAAAGCAGCAGACCTGCAACAAGAGAAAACTGCAGTGTAATGTCACAGGTGAGGCAGGTAAGTGATTAGTAGTGACTGAAGTTAACATGTAGCATATAACTAAATTTTAAAAACTAAACTTAATTTAATCTAATTAAACGAGGTAAATAATTTGATTAACACCAAATTAATTAATTAAATAAAATAATGGGAGAAACAGGGGATGTGTTGCTGCTGCAATATGTGGGAGCTTGTGGACATTTTTGTCCAGGGCGACAACATCTGTAGTAAGTGTCTACGGCTCGAGGAACTATGGCTTCGAGTTGAGGTGCTGGAGTCCGAGCTGTGGACATTGCGAGACATCAGGGATGGAGAAAGCTACCTGGACCTTTTGCTCCAGGAGGCAGCCACACCCCTTAGATTAAATACTTTAGAATTGACACATGGTCAGGGAAGGGAGGGTGTGACTGCGAGTGAGGCAGGTATGGGGATCCAGGAAGTAGTATTGCAGAAGCCGTAGTCCCTGCGCTTGTCCAATAGATTCGAGGTTCTTGCAACCCTTGTGGACAAGTGTGGGGACTGCGGGGAGGACAAGCCCACGGCACCGTGGTACAGGAAGTCGCTCAAGTGGGGGGAGTAAAAAGGAAGGTGGTTGTAGTAGGCAACAGTATAGTTAGGGGGATAGACACTGTTCCCTGCAGCCAGGAGCATGAGTCCCGAAGGTTGTGTTGCCTATCCGGTGCCAGGGTTAAGGACATCTCCTCCGGGCTGGAGAGGAACTTGGAGTGGGAGGGGGAGGATTCATTTGTCGTGGTCCTCGTAGTCCTACCTATGTCGTTGGTACCTAAGAAAAAGGTTCTGCTGAGGGAGTTTGAGCAGCTAGGGACTAAATTAAAAAGCAGAACCACAAAGGTAATCATCTCTGGATTATTACCTAAGCCACGAGCAAATTGGCACAGGGTCAATAGAATCAGGGAGATGAATGCGTGGCTCAAAGATTGGTGTGGGAGAAGTGGGTTTTGATTCGTGGGGCACTGGCACCAGTACTGGGGAAAGAGAGAGCTGTTCCGTTGGGACAGACTACACCTGAACCATGCTGGGACCAGAGTTCTAGCGAATCGAATAACTAGGGAGGTAGATAGGGCTTTAAACTAAATTGGGGGAGGGTCCTGGTGGAGAGAAATCTAGAACACTAAAAAGAGAAAAGACAAGGAAGCAGTGCAGGAAAGTAATTGGGATAAGGATAACCAGATTATGTCAGGAAGGGACAGAGCGTACGAACGAATAGGATCCGGGTGAGAAAAAATGGTAATAAGACAAATAGGGCCATAGTACAAAAAAATGTTTGTTTAAAAAAAATCTAAAGGCACTGTATCTGAATGCACAAAGCATTTGTAATAAGGTAGATGAATTAACAGCGCAAATAGATTTAAACGGATATGATATAATTGCAATTACATAGATATGGCTGCAGGGTGACCAAGGCTGGGAGCTGAATATCCAAGGGTATTTGATATTTAGGGAGGACAGACAAAAAGGAAAAGGAGGTGGGGTGGCGTTGTTAGTAAAGGATGAAATCAGAGCAATAGTGAGAAAGGATATTGGCTCAGAAAATCAAGATGTAGGATCAGTCTGGGTGGAGTTAAGAAGCACCAAGGGGCAGAGAACACTGGTGGGAGTTGTCAATCGGCCTCCAAACAGTAGTGGTAATGTAGGGGATGGGATCAAACAGGAAATTAGAGATGCATGTAACAAGGGTACTACAGTAATCATGGGTGACTTTAATCTACTTATAGACTGGCCAAACCAAATTAGCAATAATACTGTGGAGGAAGAATTCCTGGAGTGTGTACGAGATGGTTTTTTAGACCAGTACGTCGAAGAGCCAACCAGGGAACAGGCTATCTTAGATTGGGTATTGTGTAATGAGAAGGGGTTAATGAATAATCTTGTTGTGCGGGGTCCTTTAGGGAAGAGTGATCATAACATGATAGAATTCTTCATTTAAGATGGAAAGTGAAGTCGTCCAATCGGAAACTAGGGTCCTAAATCTAAACAAAGGAAACTACGAAGGTATGAGGAGTGAGTTGGCTATGATAGATTGGGAAGCTTCATTAAAAGGCATGAAGGTGGATAGGCAATGGCTAACATTTAAGGAACGAATGCATGAATTGTAACAATTATACATTCCTTTCTGGCGCAAAAGCACAAAAGGAAAAGCGGCCCAACCATGGCTAACAAAAGAAATTAAGGACAGTATTAGAACCAAAGAGGAGTCATATAAAGTTGCCAGAAAAAGTAGCAAGCCTGAGGATTGGGAGCAGTTTAGAATTCAGCAAAAAAGGACCGAGATTGATTAAGAGGGGAAAAATGGTATGTTGGAAATGTTAGTATTACCTAAGAAAGGATATACTTGCCATAGAGGGTGCAGTGAAGGTTCACCAGATTGATCCCTGGGATGGCAGGATTGTTGTATGAGGAGAGATTGGGTCGACTCAGCCTGTATTCACTCGAGTTTAGAAGAATGAGAGGGGAACTCATTGAAACATATAAAATTCTGACAGGGCTGGACAGACTGGATGCAGGGAGGATGTTTCCCCTGGCTGGGGGTCTGGAACGAGGGGTCACAGTCTCAGGATACAGGGTAAGACATTTAGGACTGAGATGTGGAGAAATTTCTTCACTCAGAAGCTGGTGAACCTGTGGAATTCTACCACAGAAGGCTGTGGAGGCCAAGTCACTGAATATATTTAAGAAGGAGCTAGATAGATTTCTAGACACAAAAGGCATCAAGGGTATGGGGAGAGAGCAGGAATATGGTATTGAGATAGAGGATCAGCCATGATCATATTGAATGGCGGAGCCGGCTCGAAGGGCCGAATGGCCTACTCCTGCTCCTATTTTCTATGTTTTTAAATAGAATAAATCACCTGATGAAGGAGCAAAGCTCCGAAAGCTTGTGATTTCAAATAAAGCTGTTGGACTATAACCTGGTGTTGTACGACTCCTTACATCTAAATAGAGTATGAGAGTAAACTTGCAAGGAACATAAAAGTGGACTGTAAAAGCTTCTACAAGTATATAAAAAGATAAAGATTAGTGAAGACAAATGTAGGTCCCTTACAATCAGAAACAGGAGAATTTATAATGGGGAACAAGGAAATGGCAGAGCAATTAAACAAATACTTTGGTTCTCTCTTCACAGAAGAGTACATAAATAACTTCCCAGAAATGCTAGGGAACCAAGGGACTAGTGAGAAGGAGGAATAAAAGGAAATTAGTATTAGTAAGAAAATAGTGCTGGAGAAATTAATGGGACTGAAAGCCAATAAATCCCCTGGGCCTGATAATCTGCATCCCAGAGTACTAAAAGAGGAACCATGGAAATAGTGGATGCATTAGGACTGGAGAATTTTAGCTATGATGACAGATTGGATAGGCTGGGGTTGTTTTCCTTGCAACAGAGGAGGCTGAGGGGTGATTTGATTGAGGGATACAAAATTATGAGGGGCCTAGATAGAGTGGATAGGAAGGACCTATTTCCCTTAGCGAAGGGGTCAATAACCAGGGGGCATAGATTTAAAGTGATTGGTAGAAGGATTAGGGTGGAAATGAGGAAACATTTTTTCACTCAGAGGGTGGTGGGGGTCTGGAACTCACTGCCTGAGAGGGTGGTAAAGGCAGAAACCTTCAACTCATTTAAAAAATACCTGGATGTGCACCCGAAGTGCTGTGACCTGCAGGGCTACGGACCAAATGCGGGAAAGTGGGATTAGGCTGGGTGGCGCGGACACGATGGGCCGAATGGCCTCCTTCTGTGCCGTAAATTTTCTATGATTCTATGATTAGTTGTTATCTTCCAAAATTCTATAGATTATGGAACAGTTCCTGCAGATTGGAGGGTGGCAAATGTAACCTCACTATTTAAAAAAGGAGGGAGAGAAAACAGGGAACTACAGACTGGTTAGCCTAACATTAGTAGTCGGGAAAATGCTAGAGTCTATTATAAAGGATGTGATAACAGGACACTTAGAAAATATCAACGGGATTAGCCACTGATGGCTCAAGATGATTCTCCGTTTCTGAGTTACACAAACCGTTAAGATCATTTGTTCAACCTAAGCTAATCTCAGCAGGGGCAGTGATAGAGGCACTGCAGTTTACCATAGTGTCCCTGACAACTACTTCCTCTGCTGGAAGTGCACATTTACGGAGACTGGTTGAAGACATTACCAGGTTCACCTGTGACGTCCTCCACAGTCAGGTAGTCTGCCAGCAGTCCCGCACATGAATAATAGCCTCTCGGATAAGACGTTGGAAAATGGCCAGTGCCCTTGAAGCAATACCTGGAGTTAACACCTTCAGGAGAGCGTGAAAATTGCAGGAGTAAATTGGGATGTGGTTTATTTGGATTTTCAGAAGGCCTTTGATAAAGTCCGACATAAGAGGTTAGTGTGCAAAATTAAAGCATGTGGGATTGGTGGTAATATGCTGGCGTGGATTGAAAATTGGTTAACAGACAGGAAACAGGGAGTAAGAATAAATGGGTCTTTTTCGGGGTGGCAGGCAGTGACGAGTGGGGTACCACAGGGATCAGTGCTTGGGCCCCAGCTATTCACAATATATATCAATGATATGGATGAGGGAACCAAATGTAATATTTCCAAGTTTGCTGACGACACAAAACTAGGTGGGATCGTGAGTTGTGAGGAGGATGCAAAGAGGCTTCAAGGCGATTTAGACAAGTTGAGTAAGTGGGCAAATACATGGCAGATGCAGTATAACGTGGATAAATGTGAAGTTATCCACTTCAGAAGGAAAAACCAGAAAGGCAGAGTATTATTTAAATGGTGATAGATTGGAAAATGTTCATGTACAGAGGAACATGGGTGTCCTTGTACACCAGTCACTGAAAGCAAACATGCAGGTGCAGCAAGCAGTTAGGAAGGCAAATGGTATGTTGGCCTTCACTGCAAGAGGATTTGAGTACAGGAGCAAGGATGTCTTACTGCAGTTATACAGGGCCTTGGCGAGACCACACCTGGAGTATTGTGTGCAGTTTTGATCTCCTTACCTAAGAAAGGATATACTTGCCATAGAGGGAGTGCAGCGAAGGTTCACCAGACTGATTCCTGGGATGGCTGGACTGCCATATGAGGAGAGATTGGGTCGACTAGGTCTGTATTCACTAGAGTTTAGAAGAATGAGAGGGGATCTCATTGAAACATCTAAAATTCTGACAGGGCGAGACAGACTGGATGCAGGGAGAATGTTTCCCCTAGCTGGAGGGGTTCAGAATGAGGGGTCACAGTCTCAGGATATGGGGTAGGACATTTAGGACTGAGATGAGGAGAAATTTCTTCACTCAGAGGGTGGTGAACCTGTGGAATTCTCTACCACAGAAGGCTGTGGAGGCCAAGTCACTGAATATATTTAAGAAGGAGGTAGATGGATTTCTAGACACACAAGGCATCAAGGGGTATGGGGAGAGAGCGGGAACGTGGTATTGAGATAGAGGATCAGCCATGATCATTTTGAATGCTGCAGCAGGCTCGAAGGGCCGAATGGCCTACTCCTGCACCTAGTTTCTATATCTCAACATAACAAACATTTCCAGCAATGACGTTCCACATCCGCACGATCACCTCTACTATCCCCCAGGATTCCATCCCTTTCCTTCCCTTTGTTTGTTTACGTGCTGCCTCCCGGCAAAGGAGTCAGCATTCATATATATTCTGTAAGGGAAGGCGAGGCGGGGAGAGAGAGGTTACAATAACATAAGCAAATGCAAACATTATAAGAACATAAGAAACATAAGGTCCAAGGTTGCCTGCCCCCTAGTAGGATCAGTTACATACTGCTCAAGAAATCCATCCCTGATGCACTCAATGAACTCGTCCTCAAGGCTGCTCTGCCCAATTTGATTTGTCCAGTTAATATGATAATTAAAATCCCCCATAATTATAGCTGTTCCCTTATTACATGCCCCAACTATTTCCTGATTAATACTTCTTCCAGCAGAGTTGCAACTATTAGGAGGCCTATATACTACGCCCACTAATGTTTTTTTTCCCTTATTATTCCTTATCTCCACCCAAACTGTTTCATTATCTTGATGCTTTGTCCCAATATCATTTCTCTGTATTACAGTGATTCCTTCCTTTATTAACATAGCCACCCCACCTCCCCTTCCTTCCTGCCTGTCCTTCCTGATTGTTAAATACCCTGGCATATTTAATTCCCAGTCATTGTCACCCTGCAGCCATGTTTCTGTAATGGCCACAAGATCGTACCCATACGTAGTTATTTGTGCCGTTAACTCGTCCATTTTGTTACGAATGCTACGTGCATTCAGATAAAGAACTTTCAAATCTGTTTTGTGACGCTTAGTTCCTGCTTTTTCCTTTTTTAACACTTTACCTATTACTCCATACCTTCTGTCCCTTCCTGTTACGCTTTCCTCTCTCTCCCTGCTCAGGTTCCCAACCCCCTGCCACTTTAGTTTAAACCCTCCCCAACAGCACTAGCAAACACTCCTCCTAGGACAGCGGTCCCGGCCCTGCCCAGGTGCAGACCGTCCGGTTTGTACTGGTCCCACCTCCCCCAGAACCGTTTCCAGTGTCCCAGGAATTTGAATCCCTCCCCCTTGCACCATTCCTCTAGCCACGTATTCATTTGAAATATCCTCCTATTTCTACTCTGACTAGCACGTGGCACTGGCAGCAATCCTGAGATTACTACCTTTGAGGTCCTATTTTTTAATTTACCTCCTAACTCCCTATATTCTGCTTTTAGGACCTCATCCCCTTTTTTACCTATATCGTTGGTGCCTATGTGCACCACGACAGCTGGCTGTTCGCCCTCCCCCTCCAAAATGTTCTGTAGCCGCTCCGAGACGTCCTTGATCCTTGCACCAGGGAGGCAACACACCATCCTGGAGTCTCGGTTGCGGCCGCAGAAACGCCTGTCTATTCCCCTTACAATTGAGTCCCCTATCACTATAGCTCTTTCACTCTTTTTCCTCCCAGCCTGTGCAGCAGAGCTACCTGTGGTGCCAGGAAGTTGGCTGCTGCTGCCTTCCCCTGATAAGTCATCCCCCCCAACAGCATCCAAAGTGGCATATCTGTTTGAGAGGGGGATGGCCACAGGGGACCCCTGCACTACCTGCCTGCACCTCTTACTCTTCCTGGTGGTCACCCATTCACTGCCTGCCTGTATACCCTTTACCTGCGGTGTGACCAACTCGCTAAACGTGCTATCCACGAGTTTCTCTGCATCGCGGATGCTCCACAGTGAGTCCACCCGCAGCTCCAGCTCCGAGATACGATCGGTCAGTAGCTGCAGGTGGACACACTTCCCGCACACATGGTCGGCAGGGACACTGGTCGTGTCCATGACTTCCCACATCTTGCAGGAGGAGCATATCACGGGTGCGAGGTCTGCTGCCATGACTTGCCTTAGCTGAGTTACCCCTTTTAAATTACGTTGAAATTAGAAAATGTTAACTATACTAGGGACCTAGGTTCACTAAAAAAAAACACTTTCTGCTATAAAACCTGCAGATCTTCCCTTTCTTATTACTTTACTTACAGTAAAATGGTAGAAATACTCACCTGAACCTACTCACCAATCAGCTGCCTCCCCTGTGCCGCGTCACTTTCTGACTGGTGACGTCACCTCGAACTCTGCCGCTGGTCTCAGAGTCTCGCTATCAGAGTAAGCTCTGGTCTCGCTCTCTCCCGCCGCTCACCGACTGAACTCCGGCTCTCTCCGCGCTGTTTATATCCCCGCTCTGGTCTCGCTCTTTCCCGCCGCTCACCAACTGAACTCCGGCTCTCTCCGCGCTGTTTATATCCCCGCTCTGGTCTCGCTCTTTCCCGCCGCTCACCAACTGAACTCCGGCTCTCTCCGCGCTGTTTATATCCCCGCTCTGGTCTCGCTCTCTCCCGCCGCTCACCGACTGAACTCTCGCTCTCTCCGCGCTGTTAATATCCCCGCTCTGGTCTCGCTCTCTCCCGCTGCTCACCGACTGAACTCCCGCTCTCTCCGCGCTGTTTTTATCCCCGCTCTGGTCTCGCTCTCTCCCGCCGCTCACCGACTGGACTCTCGCTCTCTCCCGCCGCTCACCGACTGAACTCTCGCTATCTCCGCGCTGTTTTTATCCCCGCTCTGGTCTCGCTCTCTCCCGCCGCTCACCGACTGGACTCTCGCTCTCTCCGCGCTGTTTTATATCCCCGCTCTGGTCTCGCTCTCTCCCGCCGCTCACCGACTGGACTCTCGCTCTCTCCGCGCTGTTTTTATCCCCGCTCTGGTCTCGCTCTCTCCCGCCGCTCACCGACTGAACTCTCGCTCTCTCCGCGCTGTTAATATCCCCGCTTTGGTCTCGCTCTCTCCCGCCGCTCACCGACTGGACTCTCGCTCTCTCCGCGCTGTTTTTATCCCCGCTCTGGTCTCGCTCTTTCCCGCCGCTCACCGACTGGACTCTCGCTCTCTCCCGCCGCTCACCGACTGGACTCTCGCTCTCTCCGCGCTGTTTTTATCCCCGCTCTGGTCTCGCTCTTTCCCGCCGCTCACCGACTGAACTCTCGCTCTCTCCGCGCTGTTTTTATCCCCGCTCTGGTCTCGCTCTCTCCCGCCGCTCACCGACTGAACTCTCGCTCTCTCCGCGCTATTTATATCCCCGCTCTGGTCTCGCTCTCTCCCGCCGCTCACCGACTGGACTCTCGCTCTCTCCCGCCACTCACCGACTGAACTCCCACTCTCTCCGCGCTGTTTTTATCCCCGCTCTGGTCTCGCTCTTTCCCGCCGCTCACCGACTGGACTCTCGCTCTCTCCGCGCTGTTTTATATCCCCGCTCTGGTCTCGCTCTCTCCCGCCGCTCACCGACTGGACTCTCGCTCTCTCCGCGCTGTTTTTATCCCCGCTCTGGTCTCGCTCTCTCCCGCCGCTCACCGACTGGACTCTCGCTCTCTCCGCGCTGTTTTTATCCCCGCTCTGGTCTCGCTCTCTCCCGCCGCTCACCGACTGGACTCTCGCTCTCTCCGCGCTGTTTTTATCCCCGCTCTGGTCTCACTCTCTCCCGCCGCTCACCGCTTTATAACAATTTTTGTGCAAACACTATAGTTGGTGTTAGTGTCCAATTTTTGGAATAAATTGGGGCACATTTCATTTTTTTTACCACTCAAATTATTGGACCGTGTGCTCTCTAAGCAGTAACACTGCTGATATGATCGTCTAATTGTGTGTTGACTTAAGTTTGTGTAAATACAAATTTCTGACTTGCAAACCAATATTCCTTGATGACACAGCTCCTCTAAATTCAACTCGAAGTTAAAAAGAAAAAAAGGTGAAATAAATTCCGGGACGTTATTAAGATATTTTACTTGTTTTTCTTCATTTTTGCCTCGTCACTGGATTATCAGCACCTCATGCTTTGTACTCAGAAGCATTCTCCGTTTTTCACGTTGTTTTAGGTAATTCCTGAGTTTTGTTGTTTGAAAGGAAACGGTTGAGCATCTTAGCTTCATTTTTGATTCCTCTTGTAACCACGGTAACGAACGGCATTCAGAGGCGCATGGCCTTCCCCTACAATGTAAAATATATATGTAATTATGCATCATGGCACGAGGGACAATCAATGTTAGAGTAACTCCGCCACCCCAATATGCATTTGGCTTCATTGTCCAAAAAGTGTTTGATTCCTTTTCTCCCAATTTACTCCTGCAATTTTCACGCTCTCCTGAAGGTGTTAACTCCAGGTATTGCTTCAAGGGCACTGGCCATCTTCCAACGTCTTATCCGAGAGGCTATTATTCATGTGCGGGACTACTGGTAGACTACCCGACTGTGGAGGACGTCACAGGTGAACCTGGTAATGTCTTCAACCAGTCTCCGTAAATGTGCACTTCCAGCAGAGGAAGTAGTTGTCAGGGACACTATGGTAAACTGCAGTGCCTCTATCACTGCCCCTGCTGAGATTAGCTTAGGTTGAACAAAAGATCTTAACGGTTTTTGTAACTCAGAAACGGAGAATCATCTTTGAGCCATCAGTGGCTAATTTTAATTCTGAGAGATGATCTTTGTTCGTAGCATTCTGATTTTTAGAACCAACAATTCTAATATCCCCACTGATTTTTTAAGAGAGATTGCGATTTCATCGAATAAAAGTTACTGCATTTGAGTCCTTTTCATTAAAAAGATAACTTTTGAGACAGGTTTCACTGTTTCTTCTTAAATAAGTTGCAGTTTTCCCCCAACAACAATCTTAGTTTAAAAAGAACTGCAGATACAAATTTAGCAAACCGTGGAGTCAGGCAGGTTTGAAATATGTAAAATAAAAACCACATGGGTGCTGCACAGCTATGAATTGACTCAAGATCAAGAGAAGTGGAACACTCACCCTGGATTATGGCACAACGTATTCTTCAGAAATGAAACTGCTCCTTGTGAAAGGCCAGCGTAGCATCTCCCTAACTTGATTTTCCCTTTTCTTATATTCTTTTCTTTGTCGCAATCTTTATCAGACATAAAAGGACAATCTCCACTCAACCTACAAGATAATGGAAATACAGTGTCTCCGGTTAGGATTCTTCTTTCTGTAAATTCAATTTGAGTTTCCCTTTTTCTGTCATTGGGCCAGATTTTGCTGTCAAAATAACAGTGAGGCTCATGGCGCTCACCGTTATTTGTGCGCATATGGTACAGCAACTTCAGACGAGGGGCAGATGCGGGGTTAAATGCGAATGTCCGAAAGTTGCTGTCCGGGTTGCACCGTTCCACCGTTAGCTTTGTGAAAATGGCATCTCGCTGCCTGCCTCACCATTGACACACATTGAATGTCGTGAAGTTGCTGTGTTTGCGCGGTCAATATGAACTAAACCCGCCGCTGATATTCAGAGTTAGTAATTACAAGCGTAAGTACCTTTTAACGACGTGATAAGTGTTAATTACTGCCAATCAACCTCTCTGGCACTGAAAATGAACTGTTACAAGTGTGGAGCCTCATTCCTTTGGGTTGTGAATTGTTTTAGGAGATTTTAAAAATGTCAAATTAAAAAAAAATCTTACTTTTCCGTTGTGTCACTTTTTTCACTCTCTCTTAATCCAATTTTTCTTTCCCTCTCATTATTTCTGTTTCTGTACCTGATTTGACATTGAATTCACTCCCTTTAATTCACCCTTCCTCTCAGTCCTTCCGCTCTTTATTTCCCAATCCTTAAATCTCATTGATTAAGGAGATACTCTGTTGGTTGCCCTGTTCACTCAGGTCCCAGATGCCCTGTTTCCCTCGCTGCTCCATTATCAGCTCATTCTTTCAGCAATATAGTGGGCAAAATATTTTTGAGCTGAAGGATGCAGGGGCAAGTCTAATTAACGGCAGCCGCCCTAAGATGCCCTGCTACGGCAAAATCTGGCCCGTTGTTTTTCTCCTCCCCAATGCATTGCTCAAGAGGACAAGCAAATATTCTGCTGCCCAAGGTGCTGCTCTGTGAACAGCTGTTAGGTAGTCTTCATCCACTGCCTGAGATGACTAGCCCTTTAGTCCCACATTCCTTATTGGGGAATCCACCTGCTTTTTGCTCTGTGCCTCCCCTTGAGGTCTGAAACTCACTGGCATCTTGGGAAATATGGAGTTTCCCCATATGCTGTAGGAAGTTATTCTTTTTTTATTATTCGTTCATGGGATCTGGGCGTTGCTGGCAAAGCAACGCTGGCAAGTTCTGAAAGAATTCCCCTGGTTGCTACTTGTAGTGATATTGTAAATGTGTTTATGAAGGTTTGATCTGCTCAATACTTCTAAAAGAACTGTACGATTTCATGCGAAGTTCTGAACAGAGGAAGTCAGCACAAGCAAATTTATGCTGTCGTTACACATAATGGCCAGAGGAATTCTCACCTTCTGGTTCGCACTTAGGATGGGACTAGTAACGGATTTTAATCAGCAAAATTTATTTTGAACTCTTCTAAATAACTCTTCCACTCGCTGAAAATGATTATCTGAACTTTACTGGAGAAGACTAATTCTAGTCTATAAAAACACACTTTTGATACAGATGAAGACAGAGTATTAAAGGGAACCTCTGTAGTGGATCAGCAACGAAAAGATGCAGCAAAAAAGCACAGAAAGTCAATGAAGTTGAGCGTCGGAAACTTAAACACATATGTGCAAAGTGGCGAGTTGGTTTCTTTATCAGTTTTAACAAAGCTGTAAAGTAAAGCGCCCCTGGCAACTAGCAGGTAGGATTTTCCAGGTGCAATGCTGACATAATTTAATTTTTTTCTCTTGAATTACCCCCCTTTTACTGATTGGGATTGTCCCATAGATGGTGGGAGCTGTCCAGTACCTCTCCTAAGTTACTATTCTCCATGTGAGATTCTGGAAAATCATAATTAGTCCACGTGCGTTGTGACAGCTGAGTCAGTTCTGTCCACATCTTGTGTCCGTACACATACACTTCCAGCAGGAGTTGGTGCAGTCATGAGGACTAAGAACTCTGGCTGATTTTTTTTTTCACACTCCCTTGTCCAGGGATGCCAAGGTCAACAGTGATGCCTCAATGTCGTACGAGCTGTGATGGGCAAACTCGACACAGATCATTGATTTAAAAAAAAAATTATTTGTTTTCAGGATGTGGGCGATGATAGCAAGGCCACATTGGTAGCCCTGAGAAGTTGGTGGTGGGACTTTTTCTTGATGGTGCTCTGACTTGTATTAAGAGCTGGGGGCTGGAGCAACAGCTTCCCTTCCCTGAACATTAGTGAACTAGTTGGGTTGTTACAACAATACAGCAACTTTCACAGTCAGCCCACCGATGACCAGCTTTATTGAATTCAATTTCACAACTTAGAATGATGGGATCTGAACTGAGTACCTTTGGGTTGCTGGTCCAGGACCATAACCTCCACACTACCATTCTCTAGTAATTGAACTTGGGTCCTTGAAAATAAATAAAACATTTTATGTTGAAATTCCTCTTTTGAAGATGACAGACTGAGGATGGCAAAAGGGTGAAGGGGGACAGATTGTGCAGATAAATAAGCCCTGTAGGAATAAGTACAGTCAGAGATGTAAGTAAAAGGAACTCACATTGTAAAGGTCAGCACACCAACAGCCCAGATGTCCGTCTCTGGAGCAACTGCCTTCCCTTCAAGGATTTCTGGAGCTGAAGAAAGAAATGTTAATTTTGTAAACTGTAGTACTGTGAGATGCTTTTATAAATATATATAATATATATATATGAAAAATATATTTAATAATCTGTCAATTGTATAATTATTCAAATTGACAGTAAATAATTCATTCATTGTCATTAATTCCTACTCACATCATGATTTGATTAAAAAGAGAAACAAAACTGTATACATCTCACTATGCTGCCTCATGCGATAAATTAGCAGTAACTGCGTCTTTAGCCAGTATTTTAGCAAAAACCTGGGGAAATTTGTAAAATTGAAATTTCATTCAAGTATGTCTCCTCCGAATGTTATGCAATCTGAAGATGACAAAATGCATTGGAGGGGTGCAAGAAGGAGCAATTTAAATCTATTTCTCTACCCTTTCGCCTGAAATTCTGTATTTAGAAGCATATGATTAAAGCTCAGGAAATCAATTGATTTGGTAGCTGTAATGATGAAGTGTGCTTGTGCAGGCACTTAAAACTTTTGATGCTGTTCTGGAGAAGCGAGTCACTGTGTCATTGACAGAGGCTGAAAGAACCTTCTGCTGGTCTTGAAACAGAAATAGGGTGGGCCTGAGACACTGGGGAGTGCAAGGCTGAGGTTGGGAGGCTGCGGTGGGATACAGGATATCTAGCACGGACCTGACACACCTCAGATGTTACTACAGATGCAAAATAATCTTATAAGCATAGCCGGGCATTTCCTGATGGTGTCTTTGACCTTGTACAGGAGCCAGACATTTACAAACAGTGACAATCTACAGAGAAATAATTAGCCTTGAATTGACCTCAGCATGTGAACATTTACAGCAATTAGACCTTGTTGCCTTAAATAGACAGGCCACGTGATACACAGTTCCAGCTAGCAGCGGAATAATACACTTCGAGTTACATGGCATAATGCTCCTCTTCCTTATAAAACTGTATCCTCTGACTTACCGTAAGAACCACAAGAAATCAACTAATCTATGTATCTTTTTATATAAATAAAATGTATGTACTTATTACATTTATACTGGGGCTTAAAGGGTTAAATTATGAGGACAAGTTGCATCAACTTGACTTGTATTTTCTTGAATTTAGATTTAGATGGTAATCTAATTGGTGTTTAAAATGATAAAGGAATTCAATAGGGTGCATAAAGAGAAACTTGTTCCTCTAGTGGGGGAATCCAGAACAAGGGGGGAAAATCTTAAAATTAGAGCTAGGCCATTCAGGAGTGAAATCAGGAAGTACTTCTTCACACAAAAGGTAGTGTAAATCTGGAACTCTCTCCCCCAAATGGCTGTGGGGATGCTGGGCCAATTGAAATTTTCATAAGAAATAGGAGGAGGAGTAGGCTGTACGGCCCCTCGAGCTTGCTCCGCCATTCAATCAGATCATGGCCGATCTTCAACCTCTACTCCACTTTCCTGCCGATCCCCATATCCCTTGATTCCCCTAGAGTTCAAAAATCTATCTATCTCAGCCTTGAATATACTCAACAACTCAGCATCCACAGCCCTCTGGGATAGAGAATTCCAAAGATTCACAACCCTGAGTGAAGAAATTCCTCTTCATCTCAGTCTTAAATGGCCGACGCCTTATCCTGCGACTATGCCCCCTAGTTCTAGACTCTCCAGCCATAGGAAACAATCTCTCAGCATCTACTCTGTCAAGCCCCCTCAAAATCTTATATGATTCAATGAGATCACCTCTCATTCTTCTAAACTCCAGAGAGTACAGGTCCATTCGATTCAACCTCTCCTCGTAGGACAACCCTCTCATCCCAGGAATTAATCTAGTGAACCTTCAGTGCACTACTTCCAAGGCCAGTACATCCTCCCTTAGATAAGGAGACCAAAACTGTATGCAATACTCCAGGTGAGGTCTCACCAACGCCCTGTACAACTGTAGTAAGACTTCCTTACTTTAGTACTACAACCCCGTAGCAATAAAGGCCAACATGCCATTTGCTTTCCTAGTTGCTTGCTGTATCTGCATGCTAACGTTTTGTGTTTCTTGTACCAGGACATCCAAGTCTCTCTGGACACCAACATTTAATAGATTCTCACCATTTAAAAAATATTCTGCTTTTCTATTCTTCCTACCAAAGTTAATAACCTCACCTTTCCCCACATAATACTCCATCTGCCACCTTCTTGCCCACTCACTTAACCTGTCTATATCCCTTTGCAGACTCTTTGTGTCCTCCTCACAACTTACCTTCCCACCTAGCTTTGTATCGTCAGCAAACTTGGATACATTACACTCGGTCCCTTCATCCAAGTCATTAATATAGATTGCTAATAGCTGAGGTCCAAGCACCGATCCCTGCGGTACCCCACTAGTTACAGCCTGCCAACCCGAAAATGACCCATTTATCCCTACTCTCTCTTTTCTGTCTGTTAACCAATCCTCTAACCATGCTAATATGTTACCACCAATCCCATGAGCCCTTATGTTGCATAACAACCTTTTATGTGGCACCTTATTGAATGCCTTTTGAAAATCCAAATATACTTCATCCACTGGTTCCCCTTTATCTACCCTGCTAGTTACATCCTCAAAAAACTCCAATAAATTTGTCAAACGCGGTTTCCTTTCATAAAACCATGTTGACTCTGCCTAATCATATTATTATGTTCTAAGTGCCCTGTTACCACTTCCCTAATAATGGATTCCAGCATTTTCTGATGACTGATGTCAGGCTAACTGGCCTGTAGTTCCCTGTTTTCTCTCTCCCTACTTTCTTAAATAGCGGGGTTACATTTGCTACCTTCCAATCCACTGGGACCGTTCGAGAATCTAGGGAATTTTGGAAGATCATAACCAATGCATCTACTATCTCTGTAGCCACCTCTTTTAGAACCCTTGGATGTAGGCCATCAGGTCCAGGGGATTTATCGGCTTTTAGTCCCATTAGTTTCTCAAGTACTTTTTCTCTACTGATAATTACTTTAAGTTCCTCACTCTCATTAGCCCTTCGGTTCCTCATTATTTCTGGTATGCTTTTTGTGTCCTCTACCATGAAGTCAGATACAAAATATTTGTTTAATGCATCTGCCATTTCCTGATTCCCCATTATTATTTCTCCTGTCTCAGCCTCTAGGGGACCAACATTTACTTTTGCTACTCTCTTCCTTTTTACACACTTGTAGAAACTCTTACAATCCATTATTACATTTCTTGCCGGTTTACTTTCGTATTCTATTTTCTCCCTTTTTATCAATTTTTTGGTCGTCCTTTGCTGGTTTCTAAAACTCTCCTAATCCTCAGGCTTACTACTCTTCTTGGCAATATTATAGGCCTCTTCTTTTAATCTAATACTATCCTTAACTTCTTTAGTTAGCCACGGGTGGATCACTTTTCCCTGGGATCGATGGATTTTTGTTGGGTAAAGGTATCAAGGGATACGGAACAAAGATGGGTAAATGGAATTAAGATGTAGATCACCTATGATCCAATAGAATGGTGGAACAGGCTTGAAAGGCTGAACGTCGTACTCCTGTTCCTATGAAATACTAGTAATATTAGATTATACCCAAATGTGTACCCAAAATTACTGATGCTGATACTATCTGATATAAGTGGATTTGTAAATAGTGTATTTTACTCAAATTACTATGAATATTGCTTCATTAGGCATTTGATCCTAGATTGGTAGGCCGTGGAGTTTCCCCTTTTAAAATAAAATGTATCATGTAAAAATATATGATGAAATCTGTAGATCGCTTTTTGGGGGGGGAAGCGGGAGAGCAGAGGGAAGAGAGTTTGGCCTAAATGTACATTGTGGCTGAAGTAAGAATACAGTGACATAACATTGCATCAACAGAGGCTTTTCCAGCTTAGTTCTATGTATGACCAGTAGCTTCCCAGAGCCTTTGTAAACTAAACATTGTTGGATGAAGGTGGCTGTTGTGCATATCTGGAAATGAAATCTTCTCAGTTCTGCTGGGGAAGTTTGCTACTCAACAGGTGTTAACCGTGGCTCAGTGGTAGCACTCTCGCCTGTAAGTCAGAAGGTTGTGGGTTCAAGTCCCACTCCAGAGACTTAAGCACAAAATCTAGGCTGACACTACAGTGCAGTACTGAGGGAGTGCTGCGCTGTCGGAGGTGCCGTCTTTCGGATAAAATGTTAAAACGAGTCTGCCCTCTCAGGTGGACATAATAGATCTCATGGGTGTATTTCGAAGAGGAGCAGAGGAGTTATCCCCGGTGTCCTAACCAATGTTTATCCCTCAACCAACATCACTAAAAAGCTGATTATCTGGTCATTATCACATTGCTGTTAGTTGAATCTTGGTGTGTGCATATTGGCTGCCACGTTTCCTACTTTACAAAAGCACTTCATTGGCTGTAAAGCGCTTTGGGACGTCCTGAGGTTGTGCAAGGTGCAATATAAATGCAAAGCTCACCCATATTTTCCACAAAGTCTCTGCACTTTTCCACCAGCACAGGACGGCCAGGCATGAGAATCTCAGCGTTGCCAAAATCCAGCAGCTTTAATACGTTGTGCTCCACAATGATCATGTTCTCTGATTTCAGATCAAGGTGGAGAGTATGATTGAGATGGAGGTATTCAACAGCACTAAGCACCTGTTGCAGCAACTCCCCCACATCATGCTCAGAGTAAGAGGATCTACAAGGAAAGAAAACGCTGCCTTAATCTTTGGTAAAGATTCTCTGTGGTGGTGTAACCTAAAAGCAGTCAGTTACCTTCCAAACACCCCTGTCTCACTTTTTAAAATTAATTCATGGGATGTGGGCGTCGGTGACAAGGTCCAGCATTTATTGCCCATCCCTAGTTGCCCTTGAGAAGGTGGTGGTGAGCCGCCATCTTGAACCGCTGCAGTCCGTGTGGTGAAGGTTCTCCCACAGTGCTGTTAAGAAGGGAGTTCCAGGATTTTGACCCAGCGACGATGAAGGAACGGCGATATATTTCCAAGTCGGGTTGGTGTGTGATTTGGAGGGGAACGTGCAGGTGGCGGTGTTCCCATGTGCCTGCTGCTCGTTCCCTTCGCAGAGTTCCTGGATCAGAACTAAATATTCAGGTGTGATATACCATTTCTCCAGGGTCTCTGTCAAAGTAACGGCGGGAGATCAGGAGAACCCAGTGGAAATTCTCCCCTATGGTGTTTAGAAGTTTCCGCACAGGTGGAGAAATAAGTAAAAGTACACTGAAAATAACAAATTTAGTTCAGGTTGTATCTTGCCACACTACGAGGAGAGATACAGGAAAACTGTAATTAGCTTTTTCTTAAAATAAACTTTGTGCTGATTAAGGTGGAGGATGTTTGTGCGGGAAAATAGATCACTTTCCAACATCAGGCAATCACTGTCAGCTTCCAGTTTGGAGATAGCGGCTCCGAATTCCTTCTCGTTCCATTCCACTGCCCCCTGCATTTATATTATAGCAGAGTCGCTCCCACTATTTGCAGTGCAGCTGGAGGCTCCCATCTTAAACATTCACTCCCTCCACCACCGGTGCACTGTGGCTGCAGTGTGTACCATCTACAGGATGCACTGCAGCAACTCACCAAGGCTTCTTCGACAGCACCTCCCAAATCCACGACCTCTACCACCTAGAAGGACAAGGGCAGCAGGCACATGGGAACACCGCCACCTGCACGTTCCCCTCCAAATCACACACCAACCCGACTTGGAAATATATCGCCGTTCCTTCATCGTCGCTGGGTCAAAATCCTGGAACTCCCTTCCTAACAGCACTGTGGGAGAACCTTCACCACACAGACTGCAGCGGTTCAAGAAGGCGGCTCACCACCACCTTCTCAAGGACAATTAGGGATGGGCAATAAATGTTGGACCTTGTCACCGTACCCACATCCCATAAATGAATTAAAAAAAGTGAGACAGGGGTGTTTGGAAGGTGACAGCAGCTTCATCTGAAGACCGAGCAATCACCTGGAGGTTTTCAAAAATCTTTCAAAATACCCCTCTTATTTTTAAAGTTGTACTGCAATCGATCGGTCTGCTCGCTGTTTAAATTTTAAATCCCCACAATAACACTTAGCAACCCCGAATGCGAGGGATTAACAGGCACCGCTTGCACCCAGCATTGCTAGGGCACAAATGGAGGAAAATACATCATGTGACAAATTTCCTTCATTTGCACGGCATTGTAATATGCTCACCCATTTGCGAGTGGTCATATCATGGTGCCCAACTCCAAATTCACAGGAAAGTTTGACTAGCAGAAAGGGAGACAGGGACTCCTCGTAACCGGGTGCCTGCCCCAATTTCCATCCCAGCCTACCCAGATCACAGCGCTTTTACACAGAGAAAACAGAGGAAATTTGGGCCAGCATAGCCAGAAGCACGATAAAACTCTCTAAATTGTGACGGTGGAAAACAAGGCTCACACAGAACAGTTCCATCTTTACCTTTCTGCCAAGTTGCGAAAGAGCTCTTTCCCTTCGCAGAGTTCCTGGATCAGAACTAAGTATTCAGGTGTGATATAGGCACCATGCAGCAGTACAATGTTGCTGTGATGGAGCTTCTTCAGGGTTTCATACTCCTTCAGGACAAATGGCTTATTCTGTTTCTTGAAGGGAGTGATTTTAGCTGCAAGTGATTTTCCGGAAGAGTTTTCTGTACACTTCTTTATGATGCTGAAGCGTCCTCTTTTAAAATGAAAAATCAAATGCATAGAATTAAAGTTTAAAATAATCCAGTTAATTTAAAGGAAACTAAATCTAGGGATACTGAAAGATATTAATCAGCAAGAATGTCACCATGCCTCCATTCTTCCCTAAAATCACCTTGCCTTCCATCAAAAGCTCTTAAAAATCTATGGCCGGGAATTTCCTCGGAGCTTCTCCTACTTCACCGCCTGAAGTGCAGCAGCAACCCCCTCTTACACACGTAATCGGAATATCTGCTGAGCTTCTGGTGAAGTTAAGCCAGTGGAGCTCTGAGGAAATTGCAATGTCTTTGACTGTGCATTCGCTGCACCCCCACCCTTTAATTTTTCATGCCTCGTGCTTGGTGTTCTCCTCTGCCTCTTGTAACACTCTGAGTTGTTTTCTATGTGTGGGATGCTATATAATTGCAAGCTGTTATTGAATGGAGGATGAATTAGTAAACTGACAGACATTTAGCAAGTAACATCCTCTTTGTATGAGCTATTATTTTTAAAGCAAATGTTTCCCCATTTCCTGGTTTTAGTCTCCCTCTATACTTTGGTTCTTTCGTCAGCTGATTACTGAGGAACAACAATCGTTAATCCGTGGAATGGCTTCTTTTGACATTACTGATCATAATTAAAGTTTGAATCAACAGAACAAAGTGGTTACCTGTATTGGCTCACCTCCGCAACCCTAAAAGAAAGACTTTCATTTATATAGAGCTTTTTCACGACCTCAGGACGTCCCAAAGGGCTTTACAGCCAATGAAGCATTTCTGAAGTGTAGTCACTGTTGTAATGTAGGAAACGCGGCAGCCAATTTGCACACAGCAATGATCCGAAAACAGCAATGTGACAATGACAAGATAATCTGTTTTTAGTGATGTTGGTTGAGGGTTAAATATCGGCCCTATTGCAATTTAATTTAATATTTTAAGATATGATTTTCATTTAAAGTTGTTCCAAGATAGCATGCAGACTATTATGTGACAAACTTCAGTTTAACTTCATTTCAATGAAGTGTTGTTGAATATATAATACATTCTAACCTGTACATTATCACACACGTCAGCCTGTGTGTTATACTCCAGTTTGTCTGCTGTTCAACACATAACGCAGGCTAACCTATGTGCCATCCTGTATACATATTGCACTCCAGCCTTTATCTTATCCTCTACTTCTTTCAAAGTGTTGTCCAAAATATAACACACCACAGTCTGTTATCCTCTAGATGCATGCTCCATCCAATATGTAACACATTCCAGCCTATGTATTATCCTCTGTGTGTACACTCCAGATTATCGTCTATATAACTCACTACGTACTATGTTCTGAATTAACATACTCCAGCCTATGTGTTATCCTGTAAATAGCACAATCCAGTTTATGTGTGTAATCCCCGGTATATTTTAGGGATAACTCACGTACCTGTTTATCTCTGTTAAAAATGTGTGTGTCTGATGCACTGATGCTACTTTCTCACCATGTACGCTGTGCGACTGCACTTCTAACGGAAAGAATACAGAATAGAAAATTAGAAAAATAAAAGATGGAATGAAGGAACATTTCAGAATATAAACAAATAAAACTGTCACAAGTTTCTGAATAGGAGGGTAAATTACAAGCTGAAACTTGTCCAACAGAAACTTTTTAGAAAATCTATAATTGATATTGCTTCTTTACCTGTAATCCTTAGGCAAATTCGATTTAGTCTCTTTTTGATTGAAAAGCCTTATTTGTCCCCATCTCTTTTTACACCCCTGTGCATATGATGACACCCTGGCTGACAACAAATCAGCCAAGCGACTTGCTCCTAGGTTTATGGCAGTGTCAGTAGTTGTTCAGAAGCATAAAAATGGCCTGAACTGACTTACCTTACAATTTTTTCAACCTTCTCTATCACATTTTGTCCCTCTACGGAGAATTGGGACGAAGTTACACAATCACAAGGCTGATATGAATAAGGAAGGTTAATTGGCCAATTCTAGTTCATCCATTCAGAAAAAAACTTTACAGTCTTCCCATCGAGGCATCTAGCTGCTTCTTAAATGATTTATGTATTTTAGCCTCAGCTACCTTACCCAGAAATCCATTCTAATCTTTCTGTGAAGAAGAACTTCCAGATATCAGTCATAAATTTACCTGATTTGAATCTGTAGAGACAGGAGGGTAGAAATTCCAGTTTGGGGGAGGGGCGGTAAACTGCAGAACCTAAGATGATGAGAACAGATGTGGGTTCCGTTCTGGGCCTCCTGAAGGCCCCGAGAAGTAAAAGAAAGAAAGGAAGAACTCAGCTGTGTTGGTACTGGGGAGGAGGCGGAAAGCTTTAGGCCATTAATTTGTTGGTGTACCATCGCGCAGGTGCCTGATGCAATCTGGTAACTGCCCAGTTGCCGCCCAGCTAAGATCAGCTAACAACACAAAGCAGGGATCAAATGTAGGGTCTCTGATCTGTACAGATTAGTGTTACACCAGGTGGCGTCTTTAAGCAAGCTATTTTTATACACATTTGAGGATTCAACTGTATAGGAAGCTGCAATTTATTACCAAACACTGTCCAATTTCTCTGCACAGGGACAAATGTGATATGTTCACTATCATTTCTGTCACCCAACCCTGGGTGAGTTTGGAGGCAAGCGTGATGGACCAAAACTACGAGTCACACTATTCTAAAATAAACCTGAATTTCAAATAAAAGTTTAAAGCAAAATAGCACATTACTCTCACGAAAGGTGAGTTACTTTCATTATAATATGCTTTAGACAAAGTCAAAAACTGATAGCACCACTTCCCTCTATAACAGGGTATAACAGACTAGAAAGTGTTATGAGCTTTACCTGTCTTCCCAATGATGACTTCTGCAGATGGTTGACTAAATGGTCCTTTCCCAGCTTTGCTGACATACGCGACTCTATATGAATAGGATTCTCCCTTACGCAGGTTGCTGGCATAAAAGCAGGATTCAGAAAGGTCAGATGCCACAGTTTTCCAGTCTTCACCTGAAAAAAACATAACATTTATAGAACAAAGAATTAATATATTACGACATACTTTAATGCAGTTCAAGAAAAATAGATGTGCTGCTGGAGATGGGAGATTAAGGAATATAGCATGATGGTGGGTAAATGGGATTGATCTAACAAAAACAGATGGCCTACTGGACATAATGGCCTTTTCCTGCTTCTAAAAATTCTCAAGATTTTGCATTATATTTTCCTCTGGTCATGCACCAATTAGTGCATCAGGATAAAATTATTTTTGCACATTAAAAAAGTGCAGAAAGGAATATTAAATGAACATATCAGGAAGTGTGATACCAGAGGAAATTAAATCACTTATGCTCTTATATACAATATAACACAACAACAACTGGCATTTATATAGCGCCTTTAACGTTGTAAATGTCCCAGGGCACTTCATGGCAAATATTTAAAGAAATATTAGCATGGATAGAGGATTGGTTAACGGACAGAAAACAGAGAGTAGGGATAAACGGGTCATTCCCAGGTTGGCAGGCTGTAAGTAGTGGGGTACCGCAAGGATCGGTGCTCGGGACTCAGCTATTCACAATCTACATTAATGACTTGGATGAAGGGACCGAGTGTAATGTATCCAAGTTTGCTGATGATACAAAGATAGGTGGGAAAGTATGCAGTGAGGAGAACACAAAGAAGCTGCAAAGGGTTAAGTGAGTGGGCAAGAAGGTGGCAGATGGAGTATTATGTGAGGAAATGTGAGGTTATTCACTTTGGTAGGAAGAATAGAAAAACAGAATATTTTTTAAATGGTGAGAAACTATTAAATGTTGGTGTCCAGAGAGACTTGGGTGTCCTGGTACAAGAAACACAAAAAGTTAGTATGCAGATACAGCAAGCAATTAGGAAGGCAAATGGCACGTTGGCCTTTATTGCAAAGGGGTTGGAGTAAGGACGTCTTACTACAATTGTGCAGGGCTTTGGTGAGACCTCACCTGGAGTACTGCATACAGTTTTGGCCGCCTTATCTAAGGAAGGATATACTTGCCTTAGAGACGGTACAACAGAGGTTCACTAGATTAATTTCTGGGATGAGAAGATTGTCCTATGAGGAGAGGTTGAGTAGAATGGGCCTATACTCTCTGGAGTTTAGACGAATGAGAGGTGATCTCATTGAAACATACAAGATTCTGAGGGGGCTTGACAGGGTAGATGCTGAGAGGTTGTTTCCCCTGGCTGGAGAGTCTAGAACTGGAGGACATAGTTGCAGGATAAGGGGTCGGCCATTTAAGATTGAGATGAAGAGGAATTTCTTCACAGAGGGTTGGGAATCTTTGGAATTCTCTACCCCAGAGGGCTGTGGATGTTGAGTCATTGAGTATGTTCAAGGCTGGGATTGAGAATCCCTACGTGGTCAGTTTTCAGTAAAATATTAAAATGTCTACGTGGCAAAGAAGCTGAATGCAAAATGGTTAGAAAGGGTTAATTAGTTAGTAACTGAGATTGATACAGGTGGCCTGGCCCTCCTGCTGGGCCATATGTTTGCGTAGTCAGCAGGTTTGCATGGTCTTATCAATGTAGAGTCTTTGATGTGATTCAAGGACTGGTCTGAATGTCTCCATGTTTATGGCAGATCAATATAGGTAACGAGCTTAGCCAAAGTTGAAAGACATTCCAGGTTGGGAGATAAGGAACAGAAGGAACAGGGAAGAACATTCCAAGTTGGAAGGTGAGGAAGTATCCCCTTTGATGTCTAACAGCAGCATGATCAGCACATGGACGATTTATGATTGGCCGGAAATAATGTAACCTCGCATGGCAACCTATGCCCGGCTTATGATTGGTGTTGACCCTCGTTAAGTATGTTCCAACCCCTATTGATTGTATAAAAACGTGTGGATTTCTGTATGTTTTTGTTCTTGCTCTGCCAGCATAGAGGGACTCTATCAGGAGTCCAAATCAATGCTGCAGACTAAGAACCCTGCTATTAAAGTTGTGTTGAACTTTAAAATGTACTCGACTTCAGTTTTTACTGAACCAGACTGAGGGGAAAGAATCTGGATCGTCAGGATGGATAGGTTTTTGGACTTTAGGGGAATCAAGGGATATGGGGATTGGGCCGGAAAGTGGAGTTGAGGTCGAAGATCAGCCATGATCTGATTGAATGGCGTAGAAAGCTCGAGGGGCTGTATGGCCTACTCCTACTCCTACTCCTATTTCTTATATTCTTATGTTCACAGGAGCATTATCAAACAAATTTTGACACCGAGATAAGGAGATATTAGGACAGGTGATCAAAAGCTTGATCAAAGAGGTAGGTTTTAAGGAGCATCTTAAAGGAGGAGAGAGGTAGAGAGCCGGAGAGGTTTAGGAAGGGAATTCCCGAGCTTAGGGCCTAGGCAGCTGAAGGCACAGCTGCCAATGATGGAGCGATTAAAATTGGGGATGCGCAAGAGGTAAGAATTGGAGGAGCGCAGAGATCTTGGAGGGTTGTAGGGTTAGAGAAGGTTACAGAGATAGGGAGGGGCGCGACCATGGAGGGATTTGAAAACAAGGATGATAATTTTAAAATCGAGGTGTTCCCAGTCCGGGAGCCAATGTAGGTCAGCGAGCACAGGGGTGATGGGTGCGAGTCAGGATATGGGCAGCAGAGTTTTGGATGAGCTCAAGTTTACGGAGGGTGGAAGATGGGAAGCCAGCCAGGAGAGCATTGGAATAGTCAAGTCTAGAGGTAACAAAGGCATGGATGAGGGTTTTAGCAGCAGATGAGCTGAGGCAGGGGCAGAGACGGGCGATGTTACGGAGGTGGAAGTAGGCAGTCTTGGTGATGGAGCAGATATGTGGTCAGAAGCTCATCTCAGGGTCAAATGGGTTGTCAAGATTGTTAACAGTCTGGTTCAGCCTCAGACAGTGGCCAGGGAGAGGGATGGAGTCGTTGCCTAGGGAACAGAGTTTGTGGCAGGAACCGAAGACAATGGGGTCGGTCTTCCCAATATTTAGTTGGAGGAAATTTTTACTGGATGTCGGACAAGCAGTGTGACAAATCAGAGACAGAGGAGGGGGTTGAAGGAGGTGGTGGTGAGGTAGAGCTGGCTGTCGTCAGCGTACATGTGGAACCTGACTTTGTATTTTTGGATGATGTCGCCGAGGGACAGCATGTAGATGAGAAATAGGAAGGGGCCAAGGGTAGATCCTTGGGGAACTCCAGAGGTAATGGTGTGGGAGTCGGAAGAGAAGCCATTGAAGGTGATTCTCTGGCTACGACTGGATAGATAAGAATCCAGCAAGTCAGTCTTCATTAACATTGCGATGCATTCACATTCGAAAGAAAACTTAATGTCAAGACAAGAACACTGGAAAATTGCAGTTTATTCCCACTAAACAGTTTAAACTAAATTTTATGGTATGTAAGTCACATCATGCCAGATGTGAGTGAATTGCCACCTTGTACCAATCAGCCAGATGTTTAACTTTTTCCACTGTACCAAGCAAAGTAACATCTCTACTCACCTTTTCTCTGACACTCAACAACATGCATTATTGGTGTGTTGGTTACAAGAGGCTTCCATATCACTAAAGCTCCATCTTCATAGACCTGCGCTATTTCAGGTGAATCGGGGCGACAAGGTGCAGCTATAATAGAAAGAAAGTGAAGGCAGTTTGGCCAGAGGAAAAAAAAGAGTTCTGATAGCTCACCCTTCTATTGCACCTTACATCAAAAAAGTGGACACATTCTGACCACCAACCGTAGTGAATTACAAGTGATTTACAACAACAACAATTTATATAGCACCTTTAACGCAGTAAAACATCCCAAGGCACTTACATTTACAACAACTTACATTTAGATGGCATTCCTTACATAGACAAATGTCTCAAAACACTCAGCAGAAAGGAGTCAAAGCCAAATGGTTTTGGAAGAGAGTTCTGGAAGTTGTAGTCTGAAGGATCAGTCTTCGATGTTGGAGTGAAGGGAATGTGGCAAAAACAGTGATCCAGAGACAGAGGAACAGCAGCTATAGGATTGGATGTATATCTGCAGAAGATTGCCCAAAAGTGGCAGGGTGAAGACATGGACTGTGACCTTGAGATTGATTCACTGGGACACAGTGGCCTAGTGGTCTGTACCGCACATTCAGTGCACTTACGCATTAAGTCATTGGGTGAACTATTCATGGGATTCTGAGTGGCTTGTGAATGTTCTCCAGAGTTAGACAAAATCAGTCAGAGACAAATATACAGAAGACTAGTTACCTGCAAGATTCAGTAAGCAGCAAGTTGAAGCTTTGCCTAAGCGGTTTTCAGCCACACATTTATAACTACCAAGATCCTCCCGAGCCACGTTTAAGATAGTTAAAAGCTGGCATCTTTTGTTTGTGGTTGATGACAGTATTCGATCATTGCAGCACAGTGGCTGGTCATCTACAGGGAACGATAAATCATTAAAAAAAAATGACAGTGTTAGATCGACAGACATAAGATGTGATTTTTTTCCTTTATGTGTACTGCTGTAGTGAGCAATATTTCATATTATGCTGCTGACTTTCAACTGGAAGGGCTGTACTGTGTAGGACTTAACCAATGTGAGACACGCAAGAATGTACTAGATTAAAACAGAGGGCGAACGGAACTGGAAGGCAATTAAAACTTACTATATAATTGTAAGTCTGTTAAAAAAAAACCAAATGTGCCCATAGAAGTAGGTTGAGACTATTCAAATTCATTTCATATTGGACTCTTACTGGCAGAGAGAGGAGGCTTCCATCACTCTAGGCTAGATTAAAAACTAGATCCACAGACGAAAGGAAATTATGTTCAGCAATATAAAGATGCAGCAGTGAATATAGGAATTGTTCATCTAGTTTGTATTCTACCATCCTGCTAGTCACATGATACAATGGTAATGGAGTTGTTGACTAATCATGGCAACCAATCTCTATCGATTAGTCAACAACACTCCCAATGGTAGCTGTATTAACATTGCCCATAACTCTTCTGTTAGATATAGAGCAGTTTGTGAAAAATAACTGACATTAGCATTCATTAGTGTGTTGATAAACTCTTCATGTCACACTGCAAGGTGCTATTGAGTCTCAACTGCAACAAGGTCAAAACAGCAGAGATTTGCAGATTGATCTGAGTACGAAATCAGGGGTTGAATTTCTGCCGGGGCGGGGGTGGGCTCTCTCAATGGTCTGTCATAGCTTGGCGGAAGATCCGCAGAAACCCCGGGGAAACAGTGTTAACGCGTGGAGTTACGGTGGATGATCAGGAGAACCCTCGTGGAAATTTAACCCTTTCAAATCTGCACAAACGCTGCACGGACCAAGAGGAATTCCAGAGAATAATTTTAAAAAAGACAAAACTCTCATAGATCACAGAAAAAGCACCGAAAATCATGAAAGAAACAAAATATTGTGGAGGAAATCAAAGCAGGACTGAAAGGCAGGAGAATGGAGCTTTGGACCAGAGTTCAAACCATATTTTTGATTCTCTTTTGCTGTCAGGTTTCTAAGAGGCAATTTGCTCAAGTAACAGCTGGATTGATGAGAGGAAAGAGTAAAAAGTGGCTCAAAATGTCATGAATCATTCACAATTCCCAATGACTGCTTGACGTTGGACCAACATGGACAGCATTTGTAATGTTAGATACATCCTGCCGAGCCAATAACATCATCATGCCTTCTGAATATTAAAGTGGATACTGAGACGTAATATGGAGGAGGGCAGAGGAGAAAGAAAATTAAGAGATAACAAGATGTTTCAAAAAAAAAACTGTTCAACAAATTTTTTTTCCTTCCTTTTTTAACCAATTTTCACCCCCTCTCTTCTGAAGATAAAGCCTCTTGGACAAAGTACTGGAGGGCAACCAGCAGCTGTGGAACCATAATCCAGCAAAGTGACCATTCTTGATGTGTGAGCCTAGATCGTGAATGTCAGCAGGCCATTCGACCGTGGGAACCCATCACAGCCAAGCCTGATTTTGCCCTCCTCCGACAAGTAGTTGGATTGCAATCAGGAATAGGAACCTGGGACAGTTCTCTCATCCCCAAACTGGGGGAAGCTAAGGTCAGTTATAGCCCCATTTAGCTACCACTGGTTAAGATTAGCTAAGTGAGTCGAGAATAAAAGTACCTTCCTAAGCTGTACACACTGCATTAATTAGCTGAGCAATCGGTATCCAAGTGATTGCTTTTTTAAAGTTTTGGTGCCTTTTAACAGGAATCAAATGTGTAGTGAGGTGCAGAATAAAATAGAACTAACCTTTGAACCACAGTATGTCAGGGTTTGGGTAGCCCGAAAGTCTGCAGGACAGGGTCACAGACTGACTCAAAACAACTGACTGGTTTTGGAGGTCTTCGAGAAAAGATGGTGCTGAAAAATAAAGGAAACAAGTTTCTAATGTTCCAAGAGTAGGAAAGGAATTGACAAAGTTGATTTGCGCAAATTGTTCATTACAGTAAAGAATGCAAATACTGAGGGCAAAGTTTAAAAGTTGTGAAATTAGAGGCACTTCTAACATTGCTGTTCTGGTTTCAGGCGATTAGCGCTGTATCCCCGCCCTGCTCCCACTCGCCCCCTTTTGTTTTCACACTCGGCATTGTCCTGCAGCCACAAGTGCAGCGAAAAGTTCAGAATATCTAACAAGAAAAAATGGGTCTCTGCTGCTGCAAGAACAAGAAAAGTTGGACTGTTTATATTTCCAAATGCGACTGACAGCAGAAGAGCCAGAAGACTGCGACTGACTGCACTGCAATAAAGCAAAAGGTGCCTTAGGAGTAGATGGTGGAGTCAGCCACAACTCATTTACCCAAAGAGAAAGAGACGGTATTGAGCGGTATGAGCGATTTGGAGGAGGGGACCGAGTGTAACGTATCAAAGTTTGCAGATGATACAAAGATGGGAGGGAAAGTAGAGAGTGAGGAGAACATAAAAAACCTACAAGGGGATACAGACAGGCTGGGTGAGTGGGCGGAGATTTGGCAGATGCAATACAATATTGGAAAATAGGAGGTTATGCACTTTGGCAGGAAAAATCAGAGAGCAAGTTATTATCTTAATGGCGAGAAACTGGAAAGTACTGCAGTACAAAGGGATCTGGGGGTCCTAGTGCAAGAAGATCAAAAAGTTAGTATGCAGGTGCAGCAGGTGATCAAGAAGGCCAACGGAATGTTGGCTTTTATTGCTAGGGGGATAGAATATAAAAACAGGGAGGTATTGCTGCAGTTATATAAGGTATTGGTGAGACCGCACCTGGAATACTGCATACAGTTTTGGTGTCCATACTTAAGAAAAGACATACTTGCTCTCGAGGCAGTACAAAGAAGGTTTACTCGGTTAATCCCGGGGATGAGGGGGTGGACATATGAGGAGAGGTTGAGTAGATTGGGACTCTACTCATTGGAGTTCAGAAGAATGAGAGGCGATCTTATTGAAACATATAAGATTGTGAAGGGGCTTGATCGGGTGGATGCGGTAAGGATGTTCCCAAGGATGGGTGAAACTAGAACTAGGGGGCATAATCTTAGAATAAGGGGCTGCTCTTTCAAAACTGAGATGAGGAAAAACTTCTTCACTCAGAGGGTAGTAGGTCTGTGGAATTTGCTGCCCCAGGAAGCTGTGGAAGCTACATCATTAAATAAATTTAAAACAGAAATCGACAGCTTCCTAGAAGTAAAGGGAATTAGGGGTTACGGGGAGCGGGCAGGAAATTGGACATGAATTTAGATTTGAGGTTAGGATCAGATCAGCCATGATCTTATTGAATGGCGGAGCAGGCTCGAGGGGCCGATTGGCCTACTCCTGCTCCTATTTCTTATGTTCTTATAAAAACAATACATAACTTTTCCCTCATGTGAAAAATACATGAATTGGCTGCAATGACAGTGAGTTATGAAGGTCTGCCTCAAAAGTGAAGGAAGAATTATAATGCATTATTCTCATTCTTTGAGAAAAGCAACTTACAGCTAATTTTAAATTAGCAGTTGAAAGTCTATTCATTTAACAGGATATTCCATCATCAGGTATTTATGCAAATACTTATGCAAGTTATTCAGTGTAAAATATGAGCTATTATAACAGGTTTACATTCATCAGCATAATACCTTTCTCCTTTGCTTTTGAACTGGGAAGCCTGAATGAAAACAGTTTAGATTTTTTCTTCAGGGAACCACTGGGATTGTCTCTAGTGTCCGTTGAATGCACGCCCATTTGCTGTTTTCCTATGTCTGCAACAAAATTATAATATGGTTAATATTATTTCAATATTCTTTCATGAGGGAAATTCATTTGTAGCTTTGTATCGAGGAAATTATTTCTATTACCATCATGTCTTTTATTATAATTAGGCCTCAACTGGAGTATTGTGTCCAATTCTGAGCACCACACTTTAGGAAGGATGTCAAGGCCTTGGAGAGGGTGCAGAGGAGATTTACTAGAATGGTACCAGGGATGAGTGATTTCAGTTATGTGGCGAGATTAAAAATGCTGGGATTGTTCTCCTTAGAGTAGAGAAGGTTAAGGGGAGATTTAATAGAGGTGTTCAAAATTATGAAGGGTTTTAATAGAGTAAATAAGGAGAAACCATTTCCATTGGCAGGAGGGTTGGTAACCAGAGGACACAGATTTAAGGTAATTGGCAAAAGAACCACAGGAGAGATAAGGAGAATTGTTTATTACACAGCGAGTTATGATGATCTGGAATGCACTGCCTAAAAGGGTGGTGGAAGCAGATTCAGTAGTAATTTTCAAAAGGGAATTGGATAAATATTCGAAAAGTAAAAATCTGCAGGACTTTGGGGAAAAAGCAGAGGAGTGGGACTAATTGGATAGCTCTTTCAAATAGCTGGAACAGGCACGATAGGCCAAATGACCTCCTTCTGTGCTGTATGATTCTGTAGTTATAGCTACAATTCAATAAAGCCTAGAAGCCTTGAATCTTTCTTCAGTCTAGCCCACCGAATTCCACAATCAGATCGGAAAACACAGTGGTCTAAATCATGGAACACTTCGTGCTCACTGCCAATGAATGTCTATAATCAGATGGGAAGACATGGATAGTCTCTTCCATGGAATGCTCCGTCATCCCTGCTTGTGCAGTTCTTTGGTCAGATATTAGAGATGAAGGAATGGACAGTCAATGTTAAAATCAGCAGAACCAAGGCTTGCAGATTCGAGTGTCAAGCATACCTCACACTAAACTGTTGACCTATCGATGGCTTTAACCATTATGACTGCTGTAAGAGCTAAGGTGATTGGCAAAAGAGCCAGAGGCAACATGAGGAAACTTTTTTTTTATGCAGCGAGTTGTAATGATCGGGAAAACACTGCTTGAAAGGGCGGTGGATGCAGATTCAACAGTAACTTTCAAAAGGGAATTAGATAAATACTTGAAGGGAAAAAAATTACAGGGCTATGGGGAAAGAGCAGGGGAATGGGACTATTTGGATAGCTCTTTCAAAGAGCCGGCACAGGCATGATGGGCCAAATGGACTTCTGCTGTGCTGTACTACTATATAGTACCACATTACTGATCCATGTCTGCTTCCAGCATTGTCATCTAGTAAAAGATAACCAACAGCCTAAAAAAAAAAGCTGTCACAGCCTCCAAGAAGCTGACAACTCAAGAATGGCCCTGAGATGGTGGGGGGTGTCCAGAACAAGGGGGCATAACCTTAAAGTTAGAGCTAGGCCATCCAAGGGTGATGTCAGGAAGCACTTTTACACACAAAGGGTAGTGGAAATCTGGACCTCTCCCCCCAAAAAGCTGTTGAGGCTGGGGGGATCAATTGAAAATTTCAAATTGAGATTGATAGATTTTTGTTAGGCAAGGGTATTAAGGGATACGGAACCAAGGCGGGTAGATGGAGTTAAGCTACAGATCAGCCATGAACGAATTGAATGGTGGAACAGGCTCGAGGGGCTGAATGGCCTACTCCTGTTCCTATGAAGAAAGAAAATATGCTACTGCTTGTTTTGTAAACCAAATGGGTGCAGGATTCAGTCTCAGGATTGGCTAACAGTTCAAGCCTGACAGCCATGATTCTAAACAGTTATGTTAATCCTATCCAGACAGCTGGTTGCAATAGATTATGGTAGAATGTCTCATCTTGGACTAGGAGAGCTTGCTTTCCAATAAACATAACTGCTGCTGAAAGAGCATCAAGTGGCTTGAAGTAACCTCCGCTCCAGGGTACTGTGCAAGATGGGCCACAAAGGCGGGATTGTTAATTTTTTTTAAAAAAAGGTTTTCCTGTTTGCAGAGTATTTCAGGGTTCTATTGTTTTTACATATTCAATACTTTATTTTTGTCAATAATATGTAGGTGTGTGCTTAAAATATGTATCCTAAATTCTAGTTCAGTATAAGATGTAAAACCGTCACTGGAGAAGCAATGATAAATCATCACGCTTGTGTCAAGCTTGCAGGACTTTGATTTTATTTAATTGGCACCTCACTAAATATGGAACACATTCTGACAAATTCCACATTAGCCCTCGCTGCAGTGAATATAATCACAAAACAATGAACAATTCCAAAGCAAGCAATTTTTAGATTTCTTGGAAGATGTTTTGTACTTACCATCTTCATGTGGTGTTAAAGGAGGTATTAATGGCACTTTCATAACTTCCATGTACTGGCTCCCCTGCAATTCCGCGTAAGGTGGGTTTGCACTTCCCTGGGGCTCACTCAGCTCCCCTTCATTTTCCTTTCTCAGTTTAGGTTTTTCTGCTGAATCTTTGGTGTTCAGTCGCAATGAAAAGCGAGCGGGCAATGTCTGACTTTTTCTTTTTCCCCTCGAGTCTTGCAACTGTTTGCCTGAGTTAAAATCCTGTAACACAGATAAAGAATATCGACTTCCTCCTCCATCTTCATCGTGCGCTCGCTGATACAAACCTTTATCCCAATTTAGTGAGCTAGATCTGCTCAATAATCTTAAAAGACCTGATCTGCCAAATGTTTTTGATGTAGACTTTGACACTGGGCCTGTGTGGGTTTCACTGGCAGTCAGACTCGTTTCACTTGAAGAAGTTGGAGTTTTTGCATCCTTTGGGCCTTTGAATGCTTTTCTTAAACTTTCAAAGCTTTGATGTATTTTGTTTTCCAGTGAAGTTTTTTTAGATTTTTTTTTCTTTTTTGATTCTCCTTGTAATCCTCCCTCGATATCAGATGTGGTCTCATCCTGTTCAGTGTCATCGAGCAATTCCAATAGATCTGATTCCCATTCATCTGCAGGCAGATTCCAGGAGTACTTATTCACTGGTTCAGTCTCATCGCACAATATTTCATAGGAGGTGGTTGATGTCTGATCTAACTTTCCTTGTAAAGCGCTGTCCTTTTTTGTCTCTGTTTCCCTTGAAGGAAACAGTTCTTCAGATGTGCATGGCACAGGCAAAGGTTTGGTTTGTGAGGCTCTTTTTTCTTCAAACTCTTGAAACAGAAATGTGGGGCAATGTCCATACTGCAGTTCACAGCTGTATGGCTCTGACAGGTCAAAGTAATCTGTGTCTGGTTCTACTGCATCAAAGTATAAAGAGCTGACGTTTTCACTTGAACTCTGCTCCTGAGGTTCACATGTGAGAACTGAGGCAGCAACAGAGGAGATTTCACTCTGTAACTCAGAATCCAAAGAACCTTGCAAGTCAAAAGACCTGATCCCTGAAATATCTAAATGCGAACGGGTAGGCTCGTCGTAATACTGCCTTTTTGTTGTTACGGCCTCTGACTCGGGCGGTTCATAAAGAGATGAGCTCTTTGTATCTTCAAATGACTGTGAAAATTCACGGTCCTTGTTTTGCAGATCTGATGGACTGTGGAGGGAAGCAACTGGTGCTGCACTAGAGTCCATCTCTGAATGTTGACAATGATTGTCTTTGATGTCAGTAAGACAGGTTTTCTTTTCCATGCTGAACTCTTTGTTCTGTTCTTTTTCCAATGCAGGTGGAGAAGGTGGAGAAGGTGTATCAGTTTGCACAGACTGGTCTATCTCAGAGGGAATATTTTTCGTGGGGCATTCTAAAATGCATTTTAAGTCTGTTAACAATGTGACCTCTTCAGATAGGCACACCTTGTCACTTAGTATGCATTTGAACATTGCTGACTTTTGTGTACCTGACTCTTGTGCACCTAAGGAAACAGGTTGGAGTATTTTGGAATCACTAACAACAGTCATTGTGTTGGAGTTTGGATCTGACTGCTGAGGAAATGGCTCCAATATTTCACTTGCAGATTCTTTTGCTGTAGTCTGAACTAAGAACTCTGTTTCACATTCATCCAATGACTTGCTCCTCCTTGAATTTTGCTTGGGAGCATAAGCCACACTATCGCCATTATCGTAAGAGGCTGACTTTGCCAGCCTTCCTGAGACGCGCCTTGAGGTTTCTTCAAATCTTTCATAACCAGATGTTCTGTCCTGTACATCCATCTGAAAGCACTCCAAGAGTGGCTGACGTAGGCCGCTTACCTTTCCCTTTGTGTAACCTGCCTGTACAAAGCGTTTCCTCATTCTTTCAAGACTCCTTGCGTATTGAGCATCCTCAGTAGAAAGATCCCTACTCTCCAGCATATTGCAGTAGAAAGTGCTTTTTATAAGACTGTGCCTTGGTAAAAGTCTGGATGATGGTTTGCAGCCTGTATCCATTAAGTTGTCTTCTCCTGATACTTGAAGTGTGAGAGCGCTATCAGCTGAGATGCCTTGTACTAAGTTGTGAGCTGCTGCTTCCTCCACCCTTGAGCAGTCTGATGTCTCTATAGTCACTGCTTTGGGAATGGGATGTTCCATTTTGTTAGTACTTAAATTCAGTTCTTCACACGTTTCAGAATATTTATTCTGTGCTTTCACATTTTCACCATATTCTGCACCTGTTTCATGTTTTACATCTGCTTGTTTTTCAACAGCAACACTTCTAGTTAACACTGGCCTATGTCTCTTGTGCTCATTGGTATTTGGATCTAAATTGTCTGTTGAAAAAGAAGAAGATCGTTGGTTTTCACAATGTTCACTTGCAAAATGTTGATCAAATGCAGTCTGATTGACATCTGGAGTATGGGTTGAACATGGTTCTGTCTGGTGGGTGCAGTCTTCCAAATCAGAAGAAGAGGCACTGGTTGTTGACGAACTGCTTTCCTTAAACAAATGCCGAGACATACCAAGATACTGGCCTTCAGAAGTCCCTTCCAAAAGTTGAGGAATCGACCTCATTACAAGTATTGATTTGTAGCACATAAGGGAGCGCTGAAAATAATACACAGATGACAAATTTAAAAGACTGATGAAAATACTTAATTGTTTTAAAAACAACAACTCTACTTTTTTTTAATTAAGAATAACAATCTAAAAAAAAATCTGTTTCACATCAGATTCTTAAACATGCCATGTGTTTGAAATTAAGGGGTAAAATGCTCTAGCTTTTTTAAAATAACAGGATTACTCTAATTTTGAGGCATTAGTGCATAGTTAATGATTTAGCAGCTTTTCCTCAATTCACCTTTGCATTCTCAAAACATTCATGAGTCCAAGAAAAAGGTAACTTGATAAAGGAATTCTTTAGAAAGCCTGAAAGCTACAGCAAGCTACTTCCACCTTTGTAACATCGCCCATATCCGCCCTTGCCTCAGACCATCTCCTCCTGAAGCTCTCATCCATGCTTTTGTTACCTCCAGACTCAACTATTCCAATGTTCTCCTGGCTGGCCTCCCAACTTCCACCCTCTATAAACTTAAGCTCATCTAAAACTGCTGTCTGTATCCTAACTCACACCATGTCCCGTTCACCCACTACTTCTGTGCTTACTGACCTACATTGGCTCCAGGTCCATGAACGCCTCGATTTTAAAATTCTCATCCTTGTGTTCAAATCCCTCCATGGCCTCCCCCTCCCTATCTCTGTAACCTCCTCCAGCCCTACAACCCTCCGAGATCTCTGCGTTCCTCCAACTCTGGCCTCTTGTGCATCCCCCACTTTCTTTGCCCCACCATTGGTGGCCGTGCCTTCAGCAATCTAGACCCTAAGCTCTGAAATTCCCTCCCTAAACCTCTAAAACACAGGAACAGAAGTAGTCCATTCAGCCACTCGAGTCTTCAATTAAATCATGGCTGATCTAATGAATTCTTTGCATCTGTCTTTGCAAAAGAAAGGGACGATGCAGACATTGTAGTTAAGGAGGAGGAATGTGAAATATTGGATGGGATAAACATAGTGAGGGAGGAAGTATTAACGGGATTAGCATCTTTGAAAATAGATAAATCCCCAGGCCTGGATGAAATGTATCCCAGCCTGTTAAGAGAAGCAAGAGAGGAAATAGCAGTGGCTCTGACCATCACTTTCCAATCCTCTCTGGCTACAGGCAAGTGTTGGAGGACTGGAGGACTGCTAATGTTGTACCGTTGTTTAAAAAGGGAGAAAGGGCTAGACCGAGTAATTACAGGCCAGATGGCCTAACCTTGGTGGTGGGCAAATTATTGGAAACAATTCTGAGACACAGTATTAATCATCATTTAGAAAGATACAGATTAATCAAGGACAGTCAACATGGATTTGTTAAGGGAAGGCCGTGTCTTACGAACTTGACTGAATTTTTTGAGGAGGTAACAAGGAGGGTCAATGAGGGTAGTGCATTTGATGTAGTCTACATGGATTTTAGCAAGGCTTTTGACAAGGTCCCACATGGCAGGCTGGTTAGGAAAGTAAAAGCCCATGGGATCCAAAGGAAAGTGGCAAGCTGGATCCAAAATTGGCTCAGTGGCAGGAAGCAAAGGGTAATGGTCGACGGCTGTTTTTGTGACTGGAAGGCTGTTTCCAGTGGGGTTCCGCAGGACTCAGTACTAGGACCCTTGCTTTTTGTGATATATATTAATGATTTAGACTTAGATGTAGGGGGCATGATTAGGAAGTTTGCAGATGGTACAGTAATTGGTCGTGTAGTGAGGAGGAAAGCTGTGGACTGCAGGAAGATATCAATGGTGGACTGGTAGACAGAAAAGTGGCAAATGGAATTTTTTCCAGAGACGTAATACATTTGGGGAGGGCAAACATAGCAAAGGAATACACAATAAATGGGAGGATACTGAGAGGCGTAGAGGAAGTGAGGGACCTTGGAGTGCATGTCCACAGATCCCTGAAGGTAGCAGGACAGGTAGATAAGGTGGTTAAGATGGCATATGGGATACTTTCCTTTATTAGCCGAGGCACAGAATATAAGAGCAGGGAGGTTATGCTAGAACTGTATAAAATACTGGTTAGGCCACAGCTTGAGTACTGTGTACAGTTCTGGTCACCACATTACAGGAAAGATGTGATTGAGAGGGTACTATAGAGGGTACAGAGGAGATTTACGAGGATGTTGCCAGGACTGGAGAATTTTAGTTATGAGGAAAAATTGAATAGGCTGGGGCTGTTCTCTTTGGAACAGAGGAGGCTGAGGGGCGATTTAATTGAGGTGTACAAAATTATGACGGGCCTAGATAGAGCGGATGGGAAAGATCTATTTTCCTTAGCAGAGAGGTCAATAACCAGGGGCATAGATTTAAAGTAATTGGTAAAAGGATTAGAGGGGAGCTGAGGAAATTTTTTTTCACCCAGAGGGTGGTGGGGATCTGGAACTCACTACCTGAAAGGGTGGTAGAGGCAGAAACCCTCATCACATTTAAAAAGTACCTGGATGTGCACCTGAAGTGTCGTAACCTACAAGGCTACTGACCAAGTGCTGGAAAGTAGGATTAGGCTGGGTGGCTCATTTTCGGCCGGCGCGGACACGATGGGCTGAATGGCCTCCTTCTGTGCTGTAAATTTTCTATGATTCTATGGCTCTTCTGAAGGTTCACTGTAACACAACATTTATTGTCTTCTTACCTGCCACTTGTTTCTTGATATAAAGAATTTCAATCTTTTTGTTTTAATTGTACAAGACTCCTGGAGTTTTAGTTTTTCCTGGAAAAAAAGGTTTGAGTTATTTAAGTTTTTTTGCCCCCAACGATGACACTTGTATGTATATAACATAAATAGTTTCTTTATGTTGTGAGAATTGTAAGAACTTAAAACTTTTTAGAAACTGGTATAGGCCATTTGGTTTAATAAGCCTATCCTTTTTTCATAAATCAACCACAGGAGCTTCCTTCTCCCAAATAACCATCAATCACTTCTCTCTATAGAAACACATTCGATTGTCTCTTGAGGTCATTTACAGTGTCTGCTTCAATGCCTTCCCTGTTTATTTATTTAACACTCTATTACCCTTTAGGCAAGGGTGTGTGAAATGCCACCTCCTTTTATTTGGTCTAAAGTCCTGCCCTGCCCTGCCCTGCCAGTTTTTCCTCTTTGCATGTTTGTGCACAAAGCTGATTTTAACTTTGATGTGGAGATGCCGGTGATGGACTGGGGTTGACAATTGTAAACAATTTTACAACACCAAGTTATAGTCCAGCAATTTTATTTTAAATTCACAAGCTTTCGGAGACTTCCTCCTTCCTCAGGTAAATGTTCAGGAGCTCCTTGAAGCCTACGCATTTATACATATAGAACAATACATGGTGTTTACAGAATGCCCCTGCAACTGCCCGTTGCCAAGGCAATCACCGTGTTCAGACAGAGAGGTGTCACCTGCAGAACCCCCGAATACACATTCAACAAAAAAACAAACAGGAAAAAAAACAGAGAGAGGCAGAAACATCCGGAAGGCAGAGAAAGCCAGCAAATGACCCATTATATTAAAAACAGATAACATTTGTTCGCTGGTGGGGTAACGTGTAGCGTGACATGAACCCAAGATCCCGGTTGAGGCCGTCCTCATGGGTGCGGAACTTGGCTATCAATTTCTGCTCGACGATTTTGCGTTGTCGTGTGTCTCGAAGGCCGCCTTGGAGTACGCTTACCCGAAGGTCGGTGGATGAATGTCCATGACTGCTGAAGTGTTCCCCGACTGGGAGGGAACCCTCCTGTTTGGCGATTGTTGCGCGGTGTCCGTTCATCTGTTGTCGCAGCGTCTGCATGGTCTCGCCAATGTACCATGCTCTGGGGCATCCTTTCCTGCAACGTATGAGGTAGACAACGTTGGCCGAGTCACAGGAGTATGAACCATGCACCTGGTGGGTGGTGTCCTCTCGTGTGATGGTGGTATCTGTGTCGATGATCTGGCATGTCTTGCAGAGGTTACCGTGGCAGGGTTGTGTGGTGTCGTGGACGCTGTTCTCTTGAAAGCTAGGTAATTTGCTGCGAACGATGGTCTGTTTGAGGTTGGGTGGCTGTTTAAAGGCGAGTAGTGGAGGTGTGGGGATGGCCATAGCGAGGTGTTTGTCCTCATTGATGACATGTTGAAGGCTGCGGAGAACATGGCGTAGTTTCTCCGCTCCGGGGAAGTACTGGACGATAAAGGGTACTCTGTTGGTTGCGTCCCGTGTTAGTCTCCTGAGGAGGTCTATGCGATTTTTTGCTGTGGCCCGTCGGAACTGTCGATCGATGAGTCGAGCGTCTTATCCCGTTCTTACTAGGGCGTCTTTCAGCGTCTGTAGGTGTCCATCGCGCTCCTCCTCGTCTGAGCAGACCCTGAACAGCCATGGGGACCAAATTCGCACCCCAATACGCCAACATTTTCATGCACAAGTTCGAGCAGGACTTCTTCACTGCACAAGACCTCCAACCAACACTATACACCAGATACATCGACGACATTTTCTTTCTATGGACCCACGGCAAGGAATCACTAAAGAGACTACATGATAACATCAACAAGTTCCATCCCACCATCAAGCTCACCATGGACTACTCCTCGGAATCAGTTTCTTTCTTGGACACACGAATCTCCATCAAAGACGGGCACCTCAGCACCTCACTCTACCGCAAGCCCACGGACAACCTCACGATGCTCCACTTTTCCAGCTTCCACCCTAACCACGTCAAAGAGGCCATCCCCTATGGACAGGCCCTGCGAATACACAGGGTCTGCTCAGACGAGGAGGAACGCGATGGACACCTACAGACGCTGAAAGACGCCCTAGTAAGAACGGGATATGACGCTCGACTCATCGATCGACAGTTCCGACGGGCCACAGCAAAAAATCGCATCGACCTCCTCAGGAGACTAACACGGGACGCAACCAACAGAGTACCCTTTGTCGTCCAGTACTTCCCCGGAGCGGAGAAACTACGCCATGTTCTCCGCAGCCTTCAACATGTCATCAATGAGGACAAACACCTCGCTATGGCCATCCCCACACCTCCACTACTCGCCTTTAAACAGCCACCCAACCTCAAACAGACCATCGTTCGCAGCAAATTACCTAGCTTTCAAGAGAACAGCGTCCACGACACCACACAACCCTGCCACGGTAACCTCTGCAAGACATGCCAGATCATCGACACAGATACCACCATCACACGAGAGGACACCACCCACCAGGTGCATGGTTCATACTCCTGTGACTCGGCCAACGTTGTCTACCTCATACGTTGCAGGAAAGGATGCCCCAGAGCATGGTACATTGGCGAGACCATGCAGACGCTGCGACAACGGATGAACGGACACCGCGCAACAATCGCCAAACAGGAGGGTTCCCTCCCAGTCGGGGAACACTTCAGCAGTCATGGACATTCATCCACCGACCTTCGGGTAAGCGTACTCCAAGGCGGCCTTCGAGACACACGACAACGCAAAATCGTCGAGCAGAAATTGATAGCCAAGTTCCGCACCCATGAGGACGGCCTCAACCGGGATCTTGGGTTCATGTCACGCTACACGTTACCCCACCAGCGAACAAATGTTATCTGTTTTTAATATAATGGGTCATTTGCTGGCTTTCTCTGCCTTCCGGATGTTTCTGCCTCTCTCTGTTTTTTTTCCTGTTTGTTTTTTTGTTGAATGTGTATTCGGGGGTTCTGCAGGTGACACCTCTCTGTCTGAACACGGTGATTGCCTTGGCAACGGGCAGTTGCAGGGGCATTCTGTAAACACCATGTATTGTTCTATATGTATAAATGCGTAGGCTTCAAGGAGCTCCTGAACATTTACCTGAGGAAGGAGGAAGTCTCCGAAAGCTTGTGAATTTAAAATAAAATTGCTGGACTATAACTTGGTGTTGTAAAATTGTTTACAATTTTAACTTTGGCTCAGCTTCAACACTTTACACACCCTGGAACTGCAATGGAGCCGAGATTATTGAAGGGGGTCGTGATAAAGGTCTTAGAATCATAGAGCACAGAAGGAGGCCATTCGGCCCATTGTGCCTGTGCTGGCTCTTTGAAAGAGCTATCCAACTAGTCCCAATCCCCTGCTTTTTCCCATAGCCCTGCAAATTTTTCCACTTCAAGGGCATTATTTTAACCAGGATGGGGGGTGGGGGTCAATAATCGGGTGGGAAAGCCAGAGAAAAAAATCGTCCGGTTTCCCAAGCGACGCCACTAAATTGAAGCCACTTAACTGAACTTCTGGGTTTTGCGTCCTCAAACTGCGCAGCGGGTGGATTGTGCACCCACATGACACATTTAAAGCCCACTATTTAAAGGGCCACTCCAACAATGCAGTTTGAAGGAGAAAGGAGGCTAAAATCTCCATGCAACATTCCAGAGCAAAGCCAGCTCCCAGGTTTTCCAACGCCACCCTGGAAACATTGCTGGGCGCAGTGAGAAGCAGGAGGGAGGTGCTTTGTCCAGCCGACAGGAGCAAGAAACCCAGATCTGTCACAAAGAAGGCGTGGCTGGAGGTGGCAGAACAGGTCAGCAGCAGAATCACGGTACCCCGATCGTGGTTTCAATGCAGAAAGAGATTTAATGACCTAACCAGGTCAGGAAAAGTGAGTACAGTTACTGATTGACCTGCATTCCGTGGTGAACAGTGCCCCCACCTCACACTGCTCTGCGAAGCCTACTCCATCACATCACTCCTCACGCCCACTTAAGGCTCAGTCTTGACTTACCTTCACTTTCTGTGCACTTCTTCACCCCCCATTTGTGCACCCATCTCTTCCACTCATCCCAATCCCCAATGTGATCAATCTGTCTGACAGTCACCCTCTGATGCATCTGTTTCATTGTCATCCTGACCCAAAGCAGTGCATCCGTCGGGTGACCACGTCACCCTCACTCACTCACATGTTTGTACTTTCTCCCCTTGTAGAAGAGAGCGCAAAATGCAAGGGAGAGGGCGAGAATTGAAGGGGGGCCTCCACAAATCGTGGCCCTCACAGAGGCGGAGGAGAAGGTGTTGGACATAAGCCAGATGGTGGAGTGCCTGGCTGCTGGGGATGCTGAGACTGGCACTCCACAAACGTCTGGTAACAGAGCTTTAACATTCCTCACACACAACATGGATTGACGTGATCAATCATTGACGTGTTGTACATCTCAGTATGCTCATCACAACATTGCTTCTGCGATGATTATTAATATTGCTGTATAAGAACATAAGAAATAGGAGCAAGAGTAGGCCACATGGCCCCTCGAGCCTGCTCCGCCATTCAATCAGATCATGGCTGATCTTCGACCTGAGTGAAGAAATTCCTCCTCATCTCAGTTTTAAATGCCCGACCCGTTATCCTGCGACTATGTCCCCTAGTATCAGACTCTCCAGCCATGGGAAATAACCTCTCAGCATTTAGCCTGTCAAGCCCCTGCATAATATTATATGTTTCAATTTGATCACCTCTCATTCTTCTAAACTCCAGAGAGTATAGGCCCATTCTACTCAAGCTCACCTCAGAGGACAACCCTCTCATCCCAGGAATTAATCTAGTGTACCTTCGCTGCACCACCTCTAAGGCAAGTATATCTTTCCTTAGATAAGGAGTCCAAAACTGTACTCCAGGTGAGGTCTCACCAAAGCCCTGTACAATTGTAGTAAGACTTCCTTACTTTTTTACTCCAACTTTGATGAGGTAACAAGGAGGGTCGATGAGGGTAGTGCATTTGATGTAGTCTACATGGATTTTAGCAAGGCTTTTGACAAGGTCCCACATGGCAGACTGGTCAAAAAAGTACAAGCCCATGGGTTCCAAGGGAAAGCGGCACGTTGGATCCAAAATTGGCTCAGTGACAGGAAGCAAAGGGTAATGGTCGACGAGTGTTTTTGTGACTGGAAGGCTGTTTCCAGTGGGGTCCCGCACGGCTCAATACTAGATCCCTTGCTTTTTGTGATATATATTAATGATTTGGACTTAAATGTAGGGGGCATGATTAAGAAGTTTGCAGATGATACAAAAATTGGCTGGGTAGTTGATAGTGAGGAGGAAAGCTGAAGACTGCAGGAAGATATCAACAGACTGGTCAAGTGGGCAGTAAGGTAGCAAATGGAATTCAATCCGGATAAGTGTGAGGTAATGCATTTGGGGAGGGCAAACAAGGCAAGTGAATACACAATAAATGGGAGGATACTGAAAGGTGTCAAGGAAGTGAGGGACCTTGGAGTGTATGTCCACAGATCCCTGAAGGTAGCAGGATAGGTAGATAAAGTGGTTAAGGAGGCATATGGAATACTTGCCTTTATTAGCCAAGGCATAGAATATAAGAGCAGGGAGGTTATGCTAGAACTGTTTAAAACACTGGTTAGGCCACAGCTTGAGTACTGCGTACAGTTCTGGTCACCACATTACAGGAAGGATGTAATTGCACTAGAGAAGGTACAGAGGAGATTTACGAGGATGTTGCCAGGACTGGAGAATTTTAGATATGAGGGAAGATTGGATAGGCTGGGGTTGTTCTCTTTGGAACAGAGGAGGCTGAGGGGTGATTTAATTGAGGTGTACAGAATTATGACTGGACTAGATAGAGTGGATAGGAAGGACCTATTTCCCTTAGCAGAGAAGTCAATAACCAATAGAATTAAAGTGATTGGTAGAAGGATTAGAGGGGAGCTGAGGAAAGTTTTTTTCACCCAGAGGGTGATAGGGGCCTGGAACTCACTACTCGAAAGGGTGGTAGAGGCAGGAACTATCAACTCATTTAAAAAGTACCTGAATGTGCACCGGAAGTGCCGTGACCAACAAGGCTACGGATCAAATACTGGTAAGTGGGATTAGGCTGGGTGGCTCATTTTCGGCTGCTGCAGACACGATGGGCCGAATGGCCTCCTTCTGTGCCGTAAATTTTCTATGATTCTATCAACCCTCTTGCAATAAAGGTCAACATTCCATTTGCTTTCCTAATTACCTGCTGCACCTGCACGCTAACTTTTTGTGTTTCTTGTACGAGGACACCCAAGTCTCTCTGAACACCAACATTTAATAGTTTCTCACCATTTAAAAAATATTGTTTTTCTATTCTTCCTACCAAAATGAATAACCTCACATTTCCTCACATTACACTCCATCTGCCACCTTCTTGCCCACTCACTTAAACTGTCTATATTCTATTGCAGACTCTTTGTGTCCTCCTTACAGCTTACTTTCCCACCTAGCTTTGTATTGTCAGCAAACTTGGATACATTACACTCGGTCCCTTCATCTAAGTCATTAATGTAGATTGTAAATAGCTGAGGCCCAAGCACCGATCCTTGCAGCACCTCACATCAGGGTGCACCGTCACATCTTAGCGAGCCATCCACCAGCGCAGATACTCACACCTCGGTGGGTCCTTTTAGAGGGCCCTATTAACTCGTTGGATTGTCACCTGGTGAGTCACCACACACAAGTGATCATGAGCAGACACTGGTGGCAGGGGCAGCGGTGGAGATACAGCCTGCCAGACTGAAATTGACCAGTTTATCCCTTCTCTCTGTTTTCCGTCTGTTAATCAATCCTCTATCCATGCAAATATGTTACCCCCAACCCCATGAGCCCTTATCTTGTGTAACAACCTTTGATGTGGCACCTTATTGAATGCCTTTTGAAAATCCATATCAATATGTTCTCTTCCAGGGGCGTCATGAACCCAAGACGTGGTCGAGGGCGATTCCTCAGAGGAGCTCCCTGTCTCTGAGGGTGCATCTTAGCGAGCCATCCACCAGCGCAGATACTCACACCTTGGTGGGTCCTTTTAGAGGGCCCTATTAACTCGTTGGATTGTCACCTGGTGAGTCACCACACACAAGTGATCACGAGCAGACACTGGTGGCAGGAGCAGCGGTGGAGAGTCCGCGTCGGTGGGTGCACACCTCTCCAAGCTTGGCACAGATGCTGAACGCCGGGGGTCATCCTTGAGAAGGAGACTGAAAGTGGTACAGGAGCAACTTTGCGAGGGAGTGGAAAACGTGCCATGCACACTCACCACAACAGAGGAGAGGATGGAGGAGTCCAACTCCATCGCTAGTGCATTGGCAGAGCAGGTAAGGGCAGCAATGTCTGTGATGGAGAGAATGGCAGCCTCCATTGAGCTTCAAGCATGGCTCATAAATGAGTTCATTCAGGCCCTGGCAACGGCCGTGCAGACTCAGGGCGATCTACATTCTGCTGCCTTAGACAGATACATTAGCTATGGCCTTACAAGACATCACACATGTCCTCCAATCTGTTGTCCAGCAGGGCGGTAGGAGTGATGTGGCCCTGGCCCGGGAGAGGGATGATGGCAAAAGGGGACGTGGAAGTGGGGACGCCAAAGTGCTCCCACGTCTCACCCGTTGCCCCCCCACTCAACCAGTATCCACGACGCTGCTTCCTTTCCAGGTGGCACAGATGCAGGTGGACCGGTCTTTGGAGGGGCCCTCACTGGCTCCAAACCCAGAGGTCGTAGGCTGAAAGCATCTAACCAGCCCGGGCATGAATCTGAGCAACTTGCCACTACCTCTGCTGCAGCCACAGGGGATGCACCACGAAGAAGCTGTAGGAAGAGGAAGTCAAAGGTTTTGTAATCACGATGGGTATGCACAAGGGTATCCGACAGACTGTCATGTTTTTCATTTCTATTTGGTTTATGTTAACATCACATTAAATGTTATGATTCTCATCACCACTGCCATGTCTTGCCCATTCTTGAGTCCCTTTTGTGAAAGCGCCCTTTCATGTCGGTGCTCATGAACAGCGAGACTTGATGCCACTCATTTGGTGCATTTGCAATAGGTCTATGTGTCGTTGGATGACTGTTCTGTGCGACCTGCTGAGGGGGGAGGGGGCGTGGGGTTGTGGTTGTGGTGGTCATTACAAGTGGTCTGAGTACTTGGCTGTAGTCACTTTGCAGATCTCCCTGTGAGAATCTATCAAATATGAATGATTCCCTGGCATGACGAGCAGCCAAGGGAGATGCTGCTTCGCCGATGGTTCACCCATCATTGTCCTCTTCCTTGTCTTCTTCTTCAATGTTGATGGTAGGTGCGTCTGCTTGTGGAGCGCATGGGACCTCATCCACTGGTAACCCTCTCTGTTGAGAGATGTTGTGCAGGATGCAGCTCATGAGAATTATGCTACACACCCTCATCGGTGAGTACTGAAGGGCTGCCCCAGATCAGTCAAGGCACCGGAAGCGCATCTTCAGCAGTCCTATGGCTTGCTCTACGACAGACCTGGTGGTGCTGTGACTGTCGTCGTAACACTTCTGTGGGCCATCCCTCAAGCGTGTTTTGTGCGTGGAAGAGGCCCAGGATGTTGGATTCACACAGAATTAAGGAATCACTGCAGCTGCCCAGGAATTTGGCACAGACCTGCAGAAACCTCTTCCGGTGGTCGCAAACCAGGTGCGCTTTGATAGTGATATCCTTTTCTGTTGAAGAACATTCCGGGCTCATGTGGAGGTGCTCGGATTGCTACGTGTATGCAATCAATTGCGCCCTGTACCCATGGGAAGCCAGCCAGAGAGTGGAAACCCACTGCCCTCTCGGTCTGGATGGTGTCGTCGATGGGGAAGTTGACGTAGTGGGATGCCCTGGCAAACAAGCCGTCAAGTGACCTGTCATATGCACTTACGTGCAGACGACTGAATGATCCTGGTGATGTCACCGGTGGCGCCCCGGAAGGATCTGGAGGCGAAGAACTTGAGGGTGACTTTAACTGCGACGGGCAATGCATGGCCAACAGGTCCAGTCAGGAGCAGCTCTGCATGAAGGAGCCTGCAGATGTCTGTGACCCACCTGGCGACTCAATCTGAGCCTTCATAGGCACTGCTCCTCAGAGAGGTCCAGGAAGCTCAGCCTCTGCCTGTCGACCCTCTCACGTGAGTAGTGCCTCTTGCAACCTCGGCCCCTCCGTTGTTCCCCTCTCTGCTCTTCTGCAGGTCCCTGTGGCGCACCTCTGTCTTGTGGAGCTGCAACTCCCAGAACTGCATGCCGTGTCTGGCGCGGATGGTGATGTGCCTCCTCCTCAGATGTAGTGCTGAATACATCCATTCCGCCCGCCCCCCCCCCCCCCCCCCCACCATCCTGATGGTTTCGGTTTGACTGGGCCCAAAATACAGGCAAATATGTCTGAACAGAAGAATTCTGAGTGTGAACAAAGAAATCTGAGTCTAAACACTAAGAACTCCCAGCCAAACTCCGGGTTTCTGAAGCGCGCACGCACCCAGATGCGTCTGGGTGAATCTAATTTTTCAGCACATTGGAGCTGGGACTCGTTCCCGCTCCCAACTTTTAAAATTTTTACTGCACCCACCCCCCCCTCCCTCAACCCCCCCATTCTTCGGGGTGAAAATCATGGTATTTATCCAATTCCCTTTTGAAAGTTACTAATGAATCTGGTTTCAGGCAGTGTATTCCAGGTCATAACAACTCGCTGCGTAAAAAAAAAGTCTCATCTTCCCTCTGGTTCTTTTGCCAATTACCTTAAATCTGTGTCCTCTGGTTACCGACCCTACTACCAGTGGAAACAGTTTCTCCCTATTTACTCCATTAAAACCCCTCATAATTCTGAATAATCTTAAAGAATAATAAGTGATATGAGAGGGTAACTAGTGATAGATTGTTTCCATTGGTCAGTGCAATGGTAATGCGAGGACACAAATTTAAGATTATCGCAGAGGGAATTATAGGCGATGTTAGAAAAAAATCTTTACAGAGCGGGAGGTTTGAACATAGAATGCTCTGTCACAAACTGCTGTTCAAGCAGGGCCCATAAGTACTTCCAAAAGGAGAATTAGACCGTTGCTTGAAAAAGATTATTAAAGGATATGTGGAGCAAATAGGAGAGTGGAATTAAGCTAGGTGGCACATATGGAAAAAAGCATCAGCACCGACTTGATGGGCCGAATGGTCTGTTTCTGTGCTTTTTTGATTCTATTTATGTGGAGTTTTACAAGCACTTAATGTAAAAGTTTTTCCCATCAAAGCATCAACAATTTTGAGTTTTTATTCCATTTTTTGTAAGAGCCTTACCCCACCAGACTTGTTTACAATTCCTCCAACCAGCAACGGCTTAGAAAAGTGACAGGCCTTTACCAATTTCTGAATGTCTGTGTTGGAACATTCCTCTGTTCTTAAAATCTTTAGACTATATGCTATGCTGTTATCATCAGAATAAGTCACTGTTGGGTTCAGTAATTGCTCCTCCAATACTTCAGCAATAATAGAAGAAAAATGCATAAATGCAACAATGTATTGATGGTTATTGTTTATAATTTTTATTTCATATTCCTGTTTAAGATGGACGGCTGCTTTATCAAGCAAGCAGAAAGGCAGGAAGACACAACTGGCATTTGGTCATTTTTATTTATATTGTGAAAGCAAATGAAGTAGGGAGGGAGGAGGCCCGTGTAGAGCATAAACTCCGACATGGACCTGTTGGGCCGAATGGCCTATTTCTGTGCTGTACATTCTATGTAATTCTATATAAATGACATACCTGAAACCACTGTTCTTTCAAACATTCAGATGCTGTTGGCCTATTCCTAAAGGATGGAAATCAAATTAACTCATACAAATTACTATAACGAAATAACTGTGCATCAATAACTAGATAACTGCAAGCACAACACAATGTTAGAAATATGAAATATACTAGTTTTGTATAATAATGATTCCCTCTGAGTCAATGGAATTGTATCATATTTTTATTTTTCTTCTACAGTTTTTTAATTTAGTTTTCTAATTTTCTTTCATGATCTCTCGTGCAGTGCGCTAATGGCAGTGAGGAGGCAGGACAGAGGATGGGAGCAAGGGGAGCAATGCACTCCCAGACTTCCATTACGCTTGCTAATAGGAAGCGTGAGGAACCTGGAGTCCACTTTCCTGATTTTTTCTCAATCACCGCTGGGAATCACCTGGCTTCTGCTAAACAACTGCAGCGATACAGCTAAGATTGGAATTTCAATGGCACCACAAGGAATCAATCCTGCAACCCATCTCTCCGGTGCCGTGTACTGATCCTCTAACTTGCTGCACTGCCAAATATCTCTATTGTTCAGTTTTCAGAAGCATGTTTGATGTTCGCTCCACCATTGGTGGCCGTGCCTTTAGCTGCCGAGGTCCTAAGCTCTGGAATTCCCTCCCTAAAGCTCTCCGCTTCTTTCTTCTCCTTTAAGTTGCTCCTTAACTTTGACTAAGCTTTTGGCCACCTCTCCCAATATCTTTTTATGTGGCTAGGTGTTCTCTTTTGTCTGATAACACTCCTGTGAAGCACCGTGGGACGTTTTACGATATTAAAGGCGCCATATAAATGCAAATTGTTCTTGTTGTTAAGTAATATAAGGATGCTTCAGTGCTTTCTGTATTCTCAGATGGAAACCGTACTCGAAGGGAGCACGGGTCGGAGAATCAGCACTACTCTTGCAGCCCTATCTTTGGCATGTGCTCCCTTTGAGTGTGAGATTGGTGAATTTGATTTATAAAGTAACAATTCAATCAGATTTCTATTTTAAACAAAATTATTATGCAAAATAATGTTCCAGCTTTTCAGATTGTAAGTGAGCATTATTGTGCTAAATGCATCATTTTCCAATGATTCCAGGAATCTTTTAATGGTCAGAAATCATCCTTCTTTTAAAAGCAGGGCCTCTGAGATTAACCCATGCCTCTGCCACCTCTAGACTTGACTATTCTAATGCTCTTTTGGCCAGCCACCCATCCTTCATCCTTTGTAAATTTTAGCTCATCGACAACTTTGCTATCTGTACCTTATCTTGCACCAAGTGCTGCTCACCCATCACTCCTGTCATCACTGACCTACATTGGGTCCCGGTGCTCCAATGCCTCAAATTTAAAATTCTCATCCCTCTGTTTAAATCCCTTCATGCTGCCACCCATCCCTATCTCTGTAACTTGCTCCAGCCCAACAACTACCCCCCAAACTCTCCCTTCCTCTGACTTTTTTTATTCGTTCATGGGATGTGGGCGTCGCTGGTGAGGCCAGCATTTATTGCCCATCCCTAATTGCCCTTGAGAAGGTGGTGGTGAGCCGCCTTCTTGAACCGCTGCAGTCCGTGTGGTGACGGTTCTCCCACAGTACTGTTAGGAAGGGAGTTCCAGGATTTTGACCCAGCGGCGATGAAGGAACGGCGATATATTTTCAAGTCGGGATGGTGTGTGACTTGGAGGGGAACGTGCAGGTGGTGTTGTTCCCATGTGCCTTGTCCTTCCAGGTGGAAGAGGTCGTGGGTTTGGGAAGTGCTGTCGAAGAAGCCTGGCCACTTGCACCCCCCTCTCCCTTCGCTCCACCATTGGTGGCTCCACTTTCAGCTGTCTAGGCCCCACACTGGTGAATTCCCTCCCTAAACCCTCTGCCTCTCTCTCTCCTCTTTTGAGGTCCTCCTTAAAACCCATCTCTTTGACCAAGCTTTTGATCACCCCATCTAATATCTCCATCATTTTGATTACGCCTCTGTGAAGTGCTTTGGGATATTTTTCGATGTTAAGGGTGCTATATCAATGCAAATTCTTGTGAACTTCTTAGTATAATGAAATTGTTGACAATAATGCGAATTATAGCTAACAAATACGCACTGTATCTTTTGAGATAAAATTAGAAAATGCTGGAAATGTGCAGCAGAGGCTGACTGACATGTGGTGGACTGCCAGCTTATATTTGTAGATTCCCAGTTGTGTTTTTCATCCCAGCCTGTAAAAACAACAACAACTTGCATTTATATAGCGACTTTAACATCCCAATATGCTTCACAGGAGCGTTATCAAACAAAATTTGACACCAAGCCACATAAGGAGATATTAGGACAGATACTTGGTCAATTGGCAGGTTTTATGGAGTATCTTAAAGGAGGGTAGAGAAGCGGAGAGGCTTAGGGAGAGAATTCCAGAGCTTAGGGCCTAGACAGCCAATGGCACAGCCCGCCAATGGTGGATCCAAATCAAACCTAGGGTTCTTACAGGACACCTGTAGGTTTAACTTTTAATTTAATTGAGAAGAGGACTTGTCTATGGAGACCAATTAAAGCCTCAAAAACAAATTTAAAAGGAAATTAAATCTCAGTGGGTTTTTTACTGCACATTTTACATTTCTCACCTTTTAATTAGTGTGATTATTTTCCCAACTGACCTAATATTTGGATCAAAGCACTCTGTGTTCACACACTTAAGCCACCTGAGCTCCTGTGCATATTTTTCTTGCCAATCGCTAACGGAAAACAAGGCTATTTAGGATTTCTAGTTTAAGAACATAAGAAATAGGAGCAGCAGTAGGCCATACGGCCCCTCGAGCTTACACCGCCATTCAATAAGATCATGGCTGATCTTCGACCTCAATCCACTTTCCTGCCCGATCCCCATATCCATTGATTCCCTTAGTGTCCAAAAATCTATCGATCTCAGTCTTGAATATACTCAACGACCGAGCATCCACAGCCCTTTGGGGTAGAGAATTCCAAAGATTCACAACCCTCCGAGTGAAAAAATTCATCATCTCAGTCTTAAATGTCCGAACCCTTATCCTGAGACCATGCCCCCTTGTTCTAGACTCTCCAGCCAGGGGAAACATTCTACTCAATAAATGAAGGCTCGTCTGGGATTTGAACCCAGGACCTTGCGCATATTTTAATCATCAAATCCAAAGCGAGAATCACACCCCTAGACCAACAAGCCCGTTTGTTAGCAAAGTTTGTCTGTTTTTTCACCAGCCGTCACTGACAGCTCAGTTTCATTACTTAAGCAAGAATGGCATTACTGTAAACTCATAGTTCCCTCTACTGTCAAATATTCATGTTAATTGTCATGGAAAAAGATATCAGCCCTGATCTTTGTCACCCTGACAAAGAAACAGGGGTTGAGCTGGCCCAGTCTATGGCCATACCTGTCACTGTAGCTCAGGGAGCAGGCATGCCGAATTTTGTGTCAGCCCCTTTCTCCTTTAATTTTTTTTTGAGACCAGGAGAAGCAGAAGTGCCCGACCTGCCGGATGGCTTAATGGAGGAGCTGGCCGATTCCTCGCCCTCGAGCTGTAGCAGAGCCGCTGACAATGCTCCAGGCATACCCGACCCTGGCTTCAGGTGGGTGTCGCGGCCGTTCCACCGACTGCGTGTTCGTTTTGGTTGGAAGTCGAAAACCCTTCCCCACCTTCTCCCTTTTAGCAGGCCTTCTCGAGCAGCCAAGCTCCCAAACACCCAGCTGCACCCAGTTAGGAACAGGAGGAGGTCATTCAGCCCCTCGAGCCTGATCCGCCATTCAGTTAGATCATGGCTGATCTATATCTTAACTCCATCTACCTGCCGTGGTTCTGTAATCCTTAATATCCATGCTTAATAAAAATATGGGTGAGGCTTCTGCCATGGATATAGCCTTGAAGTCATACAATTCTGGGCTTTACAGTCTTATACATGATTTACATTCTAAAACGAGGACACGTAACTTGGCCTCATTAAAGGCACCAAGATGCCAGTTTGCAAAATTGGTTGTGCTAAGAATTGGGCACGTGAGGTCCTGTCAATGACTTTTGGACCTACGCCTGAAGAGTATGAGACATAAGAACATAAGAAATAGGAGCAGGAGTAGGCCAATCGGCCCCTCGAGCCTGCTCCGCCATTCAATAAGATCATGGCTGATCTGATCCTAACCTCAACTCTAAATTTATGTCCAATTTCCTGCCCGCTCCCCATAACCCCTAATTCCCTTTACTTCTAGGAAACTGTCTATTTCTGTTTTAAATTTATTTAATGATGTAGCTTCCACAGCTTCCTGGGGCAGCAAATTCCACAGACCTACTACCCTCTGAGTGAAGAAGTTTCTTCTCATCTCAGTTTTGAAAGATTATGCCCCCTCGTTCGAGTTTCACCCATCCTTGGGAACATCCTTACCGCATCCACCCGATCAAGCCCCTTCACAATCTTATATGTTTCAATAAGATCGCCTCTCATTCTTCTGAACTCCAATGAGTAGAGTCCCAATCTACTCAACCTCTCCCCATATGTCCGCCCCCTCATCCCCGGGATTAACCGAGTGAACCTTCTTTGTACTGCCTCGAGAGCAAGTATGTCTTTTCTTAAGTATGGAGACCAAAACTGTATGCAGTATTCCAGGTGGGGTCTCACCAATACCTTATATAACTGCAGCAATACCTCCCCTGTTTTTATATTCTATCCCCCTAGCAATAAAAGCCAACATTCCGTTGGCCTTCTTGATCACCTGCTGCACCTGCATACTAAATTTTTGATATTCTTGCACTGGGGCCCCCAGATCCCTTTGTACTGCAGTACTTTCCAGTTTCTCGCCATTAAGACTCTGCCAGTGACGCAAAGCCGTGCAAATATTTACTCAAGCATCTTAACCCAAGTGACCTTAATAGGTTAGCACAGAATGCTGTAACCAGAGAAATGGAGGAAGAAAATCACAGTAATTGGAGAGAAAATAAATTGGTTTTGTTTCCCTTTCTAACTAAAATGTAAAAAGTTAATAAGAGCAACTAAATTTCTTTATTCACTAGTATTTACAGTGTGCACATTTTTTAAAAAGTCACATTTAAATAGGAACACTACAGTGAAATAATACTTCCACACCATAGCAACAATCCTTGCCAGTTTTGCAGCTTTGATTAAATGCATGCCAATTTGAACTCACTGTGGAATTATTCTAATTATTCTCTTAATGAAATTTCGAGCAGCTTCGCTTATACAGTCCAAATCACGCTCATTCCATGAGAAGGATCCTTCTTTCACGTTCGTCAGTATAACTCTGTCGTTTTCACCAGCAAATGGAGAATTACCTGTCAAACTTCAATGAATCACAAATATGTATATTAGACAGCACGATAGTGAACTCCTGAAATGCAGTTAAAGTAATTAACACCGTCTGAACAAACCCATGTAGTACCCGACTCGTCTTAATTGTACAAACACAAAGTAACTTTCTGGAAATCTATAACGCTAAATGGCCTAAAGTTAAAATTTGAGATTTGTGTGGAATTATACAATTTTTCCTAATTTACATTCCCTAAATTAGACATTAATATAGATATATTTTCCATACTCATGGTTTACAATTGCTGCAGGTGCAAATGAATAATAAGAACTTCCTAATGAGTTAAATTAACTCAGAAGCACACCCCAGCAGTGTCTAATTTATTCTACACACATTAGTGTGTTCAGGTGTAAAAAGAAACACAATTTGAATCATAAAATGTTGCTGAATTATCCTTTACATAAGTAACATCCTTAACGTAGGTGGTGCCCACAGTGATGAGGCTTAAGGATCCTTTGATCTTCATACAGCCTTCATATAAAGGTGCACTGAGTTACTTCCTGGGTATTCTCAAGTGTCTCAGTGTAGTAACAGAAGCATGAACTGCATGGCAGGTGACGTGGGGTAGAATTTCTTTGGGGGTTCTCCCGATCTCTTGTATAACTTCGGCAGAAATCCCAAAGAAACAGCTGTTTGCACCATTTCTCCAACGTTTCCGACAATCTTCTCTCACAGTTTTAGCGGGAGATTGGGAGAACCCTCGTTGAAATTTTACCTCTGAGCGTTACTTTCAGTTGTACAAAGTACACAGGCAGCAGTGAAATAACCAATTTAGGTGTCCAAACGGGTTCCTGATTGGAATCCATAAATGGCCTGGATGCCGATCTATGGGATTTCCTTTCAGCAGAGCTGCTTGCTGATGGGCCACTCTGCTCACATCAGCAGATCAGATCTCTAAAAAGACAATACATTAAAAATAATGGGGTAAGTTTTCGTATTCACGACATTGGCGGTGATCTGGTGGAGTGGATCGCCTGCCCGTTATAGAACCTGCCCGGTAGAATGCAAATATCCTCTACGTGCCGGGTTGACCTCGAAGAGGGAGGTTTCAATGGAGACCTGTGTTGAGTATTCTCATTTCCAACTTGTTCTTCGACTGTGACTGAAAATAGTAGCGTTCCTATTAGCTTGGGGACCCTCAGCACATTTCCCATTGGGTACAATTCCACATGGTTTGGCACAAATTGCACTAGATTAACAATCTTGCTCAGAAAGGCCACAAAGATGGCAAGTGTGGGAAATAGAAAATTCACGCAGGGGCTGAGGTTGGTGTTCAGGCACATTACTTAGGGGCAGAAAGCAATCTTTGGTCTATGCTGTAACTGACCTACAAGTACTTGATGCTGACAGCGAGTGCCAAATGTGAACTCCATTCCACAGCACAGGCATTATTCACATTGCTGAACAAAATAAAAGGAGAGACCTTCTGCTTCGTTGCTCTTCCAGCACACTTAGTCCCCCAGCCCATGGTTTCCCTACCATTAAAATGAATGGACAGAAAATCAAGGGCTGGATGTGACAGATTTCCCAATATGTGATCCAAGTGCTGGGAGCACTGAAGCAGAAATTCTCCCCTAAAATGACCAAAAAATAATCAATTTGAAAATGAAATATGAATAAAAATTGTGCAGAACTCATCTTACTTACCACAGAAATGTGATGACACCAATAGCCCTATGTAAGAAAAAAAGGGATAAAGGTGAGAAGAGAATTAGTAATACTTCTTTAACCATAAAAAAACATAGTTCTGAATAAAAAGGTTACAACACAAATGAGCTAAGTGTAGTTTCTAAACCCTTTGCCTTCAGATGGAAACAAATGCTCACTGCAGCCAGCTCGGGGTTTTTCATCCTATTAATAACTACTGCTTTTTCCAGTTAATTGCCCCACCTCTCTTGAAGGAATTGATGAATGCATGGACATGGTTCCACAGGTATTCTGATTATCCCAAACTAGTGGCCATTTTACAAGTGTGAGCTCAGACAGAGTGTCAACAGTTTTTTTACTATAGGGTTGGGGTCACCGTTTAGCCTCATACAATGCTCACACTTTCTAGGAGGGAGGTCACTGGGTGATTTTTTTTCCTTACACATACCAAGGGTGCTGAGATCAATTGTAGCACCCCCTACTATTGCCCTGGTTGAGAATAGCCCTGGTCAATGACTGAACTTAGACCTTTCCTGTTATGAATAGCTCAGTTCCCACTTGTGCTACTGTTATTATTTTTATTATTCATTCATGGGATGTGGGCGTCGCTGGCGAGGCCAGCATTAATTGTCCATCCCCAATTGCCCTTGAGAAGGTGGTGGTGAGCTGCCTTCTTGAACCGCTGCAGTCCGTGAGGTGAAGGTTCTCCCACAGTGCTGTTAGGTAGGGAGTTCCAGGATTTTGACCCAGCGACGATGAAGGAACGGCGATATACTTCCAAGTCGGGATGGTGTGTGACTTGGAGGGGAACGTGCAGGTGGTGTTGTTCCCATGTGCCTGCTGCCCTTGTCCTTCTAGGTGGTGGAGGTCGCGGGTTTGGGAGGTGCTGCAGTGCATCCTGTGGATGGTACACACTGCAGCCACTGTACGCCGGTGGTGAAGGGAGTGAATGTTTAGGGTGGTGGATGGGGTGCCAAGTTTTATACACAATTATAAAAAAAGACTTGTCCTTTAAGTAAAAACAACTCTTGGAACCTAAGAAAATGACACAATCCAAACTGTGAGCCTCTATATTTATCTCTTGATCCTCCAATACTCCAGTACCTTACCATATGTCAGTGGCTGTTGAAACCGGATCTTGGGAGACAATCTCAGGAGCCACAAACTCCGGGCAGCCGTACTTGCTAAACTGCGGCTGGACTGGTGAGACTTCTTGCGCAAATCCAAAATCACAGATTTTAACATCGTCTCTTTCTGGATGCGCCATTAGAATGTTAGCTGGCTGATTAAAAAAAGGAAAAAATTACATTACAAGCCTGTCAGCAATAAACTGCACTGTATGCTCCTCTGCAGTCTTTTTATAGGGAAACATGCGGCCAAAGCTCACAGAGCTGGACCCCAACATGATTGGGAATACTAAGACTGAAGATGAATCGAGAAGTACTGGTTAGAAGACACCAAACTTGTGTTTTAAAAGGCTGTCAGTTGCAGGAGGAATGGAAAACTGAAGGAGGTAAGGGTTTCTACAGTTTTGAGGTCCTGGGAAAGAATGTTAGATAACGATGTTGTGGACCTAAAAAGAGACACCCAGGCATGTAAAAATGGACCTTATAAAACTTCAAAGGCCACATTTAATTTGTAAACTGCCAAACCCACCTGGTTTTTGATTTTATACGCCTGGCTACTCCCTGTCAGCGCATTAAAATTTTTAGCTTGCAAACCATAAATTCGTTACGACATTGTCACCAAAAGACTAATTAAATTGGCCTGAATGACAGTTTTCACAATGATGTAAAAAGGCAGGAAAACAAAGTGAAAAAAAATTGATATCTCATATGTAAGTAATACTGTATGCTAATCTTTAACTGCAAGCAAGACAAAAATGTGTTAGATTTACACTGAGCTCTGGAGCTGTAATCTGGGCTCAGCATCAGAACTTGGGGGTATTCCAATGCTCTCCTGGCCGGCCTCCCACCCTCCATAAACTTGAGCTCATCCAAAACTCTGCCGCCCGTATCCTAACTCGCACCAAGTCCCGTTCACCCATCACCCCTGTGCTCGCTGACCTACATTGGCTCTCGGTCCGGGATTGCCTCAGTTTTAAAATTCTCATCCTTGTTTTCAAATCCCTCCATGGCCTCGCCCCTCCCTATCTCTGTAACCTCCTCCAGCCCTACAACCCTCTGAAATCTCTGCGCTTGTCCAATACTTGCCTCTTGCGCATCCCCGATTTTAATCGCTCAACCGCTGGCGGCCGTGCCTTCAGCTGCCTAGGCCCTAAGCTCTGGAATTCCCTCCCTAAACCTCTCCGCATCTCTACCTCTCTCTCTCCTCCTTTAAGATGCTCCTTAAAACCTACCTCTTTGACCAAGCTTTTGGTCACCTGTCCTAACATCTCCTTATGTGGCTCGGTGTCAAATTTTGTTTGATAGCGTTTTACTACGTTAAAGGCGCTATATAAATGCAAGTTGTTGTTGTAGTATGTGAGTTTCAACTGCTGGCCAGCCCCCTTGAAGTGACGTCCAGCAGTTGAAAATGGCAGGGTAACTGCGTCCTTCCTGTAGACACACAAGGCCCACCGATGCGATTTTCAGGCAGGCATGTAAGTGGGTGCTTGACCAAAACAGATGGGAGTCTGCGTCCAAATGCAAATCGGGGTCTTAGGCCTAGGACTCCATGTACCAGGTGGTGAGCAGCCTAACCAGCGGTCCTTAAAGGGATTGTTGGAGGCTGTTTCAAAAACGGCCTGGAACATTTTCTGGAGGGGAACTGTTGCAGGGGACAGGAGGAGCAGGAAAGCTGCCGCTGCTGCCAGCCGATGGTGCACCTCCCCCCACCTTTTACTGCTGACTTGGCTCGCTAATGGAGCCGCCGGATTTTTGGCTCCGGGCGGGCAGGCGCGGTGGATGCACCGCCGACTTCCTGCCCATTTTGGGCGTATGCTTAAAATGGCCTCTGGTGTCTCCTTTTTCCATTCGTACTGCTGGACAGCTCCACTGAAACTGAACCAGGAAACAATTACTGCTGATATGAGGTATTCGCTCACCTACCGCAGCTACTCTAGTGCCAGTCTGGCAAAACAACCAGCTTAATTGTGTATTTGAAAGCAAACCTTTTGTGTGAAGGAATGATGATATTAGAAAGAGAAAAAAAATACTGATTTTAAACTGGAATAATGACAGGAGTGCGTGGATTTGGGTGCAAGTCTGCCTCCTGATAAGGGTCCATTCTTTTGATTACAGCAACTGCCATGGCTGACATTAATGGCCATTTCACTGATACAAGATGATGTTCACCTTGAAGGAATTGAAAACGAGATAATTATTGCAGGAGGTAATAGACAATTAACTACTCAATGTAAATTACAATATAGTGACACTGAAATCCTATTCATTTTGACTAGAAGGCTATTAACGTTACTCGAAAAAGGAGAAAAGAACTTGCATTTATATAGTGCCCTTCACTTCCTCGGGACGTTCCAAAGTGCTTCACGGCTAATGAAGTACTTTTTGAAGTGTAGTCACTGTTGTAGTGTAGAGAAATGCAGCAGCCAATTTGCACACGGAGAGATCCCACAAACAGCAATGAAATAAATGATCAATGAAACTGTTTTAGTAGTGTTGGGCAAGGGATTAATGTTGGCCAGTAGACCAGGCGAACTCCCATGTTCTTCTTTGAATAGTGCTATGGGTTATTTTACATCCACCTGAGAGGGTAGACGGGATCTCGGTATAATGTCTCATCCGAACGTCCCCACCTCCGACACTGCAACACTCCCTCAGTACTGTACTGAAGTCTCAGCTGAGATTATGTGCCCAAGTCCCTAGAGTGGGACAATGAACCCACGGCCTTCTGACTCGAGGCGAGAGTACTACCCACTGAGCCATGGCTGACACACAGTTACTGTGTTAACCTGAAACCATTAAAGGGTATTTTCTCTATTGTGTGTAAAGTTAAATAAAATTTAGGTTAGTTGGCTCTTTTTGAAGGCTATTGGATGTCAAGGCAGGAGCTTTCTGTTGCAACTCAGTTCCAATTAGGCATCACCCTGCAATGGATATTAACTATCAAATATGCCAGAATGCACTAAATTCAAAGAATTTTAATACATACAGGTTTATTGCGGAATGGTAAATTCATACAGGTTAACTTTGAAGTTGGAGCTGAGGTAACACTGACAGACTCTTATAAGAGAAGATTGGAAAGCACCTGTTGCATTTTGAACGTGCGTATATGATTACTGAGTACAAAGGGGAAGCATTTCCACTTCTCAGGAGTGCTGTTACTTTGCCTCGATAAGTAGTGGATTACACACACAAATAAAAACTTGCAGTTAAGTAAACACATCATGAAACACAGTGAAGTGAGAGTGTAGTCAATGCTTTAGTTTGTTTGAAAGGAATAAGTCGTACTTTTATGTCAAGATGAAGTATGTTGTTGTCATGGAGATACTGGACCCCTTCCAAAATCTGCTGGATATAGTACCTAACCTAGACAAAATAATAAAATATGAAAGATTAACCATACATTCAAATTTTAATCAATCACTGTTAATTGAGTGATGGACTAAAGATGATCTAGTTCCTTGTATAACCTGATGTGTGGTGATTTATAATCAATGGGACATGACTCCAGTTGACTCTCACAGGCTTATTAAAAAGGCAGCCATTAAAATTTAAAACACACACACACACACACACAGAGAAGGAAATTACATAAAACTCTACAGAGTCCATCAGTGAACACAGATCAGGGGCATAGCAAACTCCTAATTAAAATGTCTTAAATTGCTGGTTGACTTGGGCACTTTCATAGTCTCCAATTATATGAGCTCATGCAATCTCCAAAGATGAGAAAGAGACTTTGAAGTGGTATGTCTGGAGGACATCATATAGTGACATCCTGCACTTTGAACTCCTTGGATGAATTTCAGTTGCATTCTTCAAGCAGGCAGCCATGTGTCCTTACGCTGAAGTGGCTGATCCTCCTGGTTCTTGGATGTCCTAAAGAAAGCCACGTACATTGAGAACTGGCAGAGCTGTGCAGATCCATCCTGGCTAGAAGAAAAGATTCTCAAGTCTCCATGGATTGGATACTGCAGTGGCTTAAACACACAGTCCTTTCAACTTTGGGACCTGGTTTAAATCGAGATGAACAAGGAACACAGGAAAGTGCAGGACCAGAAAAGACGACAGTCCATAGTATGGGATTAGAATGTCCTCCTCTCTCTGCCAGATAACTTAGCCCAGTTGCTACTAGATGTACGACTATAGCACCAAGAAGATAGTTGGTGTGGGAAAGATTACACTGGTGCAGTGTAGAATGTTCTTCAAATTTTAAGGGACGTCAATGGGCAAAATAGAGGGCTCTTTAGTTTACATCTGTCTTGTCCTATAACTTCATGCTAACACCGGATCTACAAAATTGAATAATAAGCCACCTTGCCAAATTTTCCCTCTTCTGTTTGCTCCCCATATACTTTAATATTCCTCTTTTTCAAACAACTATCTAAGTCCTCTTTAAAAGAGCTTATGGACTCTGATTCAACAACGGTTTGTGGCAGACAATTCTGCATTCGAACCCCCATGTATAAGGACATTTTTTTCTCACATCCCCATTAATTCTTTTCATGGTTATCTTAAATTTGTGTCCTCTTGCTTTCACTTCGTCAGCTCATGGAAATGATATATCACTATTTTCCTTTTCCTAACCCTTCATGATCTTGAAGACTTTTAAAAATTTGTTCATGGAATGTGGGCATCGCTGGCAAGGCCTGCATTTACTGCGGATCCCTAATTGCCCTTGAGAAGGTGGTGGTGAGCCGCCTTCTTGAACCGCTGCAGTCCGTGAGGTGAAGGTCCTCCCACAGTGCTGTTCGGAAGGGAGTTCCAGGATTTTGACCCAGCGCGATGAAGGAATGGCGATATATTTCCATGATGTGGAGATGCCGGTGATGGACTGGGGTTGACAATTGTAAACAATTTTACAACACCAAGTTATAGTCCAGCAATTTTATTTTAAATTCACAAGCTTTCGGAGGCTTCCTCCTTCCTCAGGTAAATGTTCAGGAGCTCCTCGAAGCCTACGCATTTATACATATAGAACAATACATGGTGTTTACAGAATGCCCCTGCAACTGCCCGTTGCCAAGGCAATCACCGTGTTCAGACAGAGAGGTGTCACCTGCAGAACCCCCGAATACACATTCAACAAAAAAACAAACAGGAAAAAAAACAGAGAGAGGCAGAAACATCCGGAAGGCAGAGAAAGCCAGCAAATGACCCATTATATTAAAAACAGATAACATTTGTTCGCTGGTGGGGTAACGTGTAGCGTGACATGAACCCAAGATCCCGGTTGAGGCCGTCCTCATGGGTGCGGAACTTGGCTATCAATTTCTGCTCGACGATTTTGCGTTGTCGTGTGTCTCGAAGGCCGCCTTGGAGTACGCTTACCCGAAGGTCGGTGGATGAATGTCCATGACTGCTGAAGTGTTCCCCGACTGGGAGGGAACCCTCCTGTTTGGCGATTGTTGCGCGGTGTCCGTTCATCTGTTGTCGCAGCGTCTGCATGGTCTCGCCAATGTACCATGCTCTGGGGCATCCTTTCCTGCAACGTATGAGGTAGACAACGTTGGCCGAGTCACATGAGTATGAACCATGCACCTGGTGGGTGGTGTCCTCTCGTGTGATGGTGGTATCTGTGTCGATGATCTGGCATTTCTTGCAGAAGTTACCGTGGCAGGGTTGTGTGGTGTCGTGGACGCTGTTCTCTTGAAAGCTAGGTAATTTGCTGCGAACGATGGTCTGTTTGAGGTTGGGTGGCTGTTTAAAGGCGAGTAGTGGAGGTGTGGGGATGGCCATAGCGAGGTGTTTGTCCTCATTGATGACATGTTGAAGGCTGCAGAGAACATGGCGTAGTTTCTCCGCCATGTTCTCCGCAGGGTCTGCTCAGACGAGGAGGAACGCGATGGACACCTACAGACGCTGAAAGACGCCCTAGTAAGAACGGGATATGACGCTCGACTCATCGATCGACAGTTCCGACGGGCCACAGCAAAAAATCGCATAGACCTCCTCAGGAGAATAACACGGGACACAACCAACAGAGTACCCTTTGTCGTCCAGTACTTCCCCGGAGCGGAGAAACTACGCCATGTTCTCCGCAGCCTTCAACATGTCATCAATGAGGACAAACACCTCGCTATGGCCATCCCCACACCTCCACTACTCGCCTTTAAACAGCCACCCAACCTCAAATAGACCATCGTTCGCAGCAAATTACCTAGCTTTCAAGAGAACAGCGTCCACGACACCACACAACCCTGCCACGGTAACCTCTGCAAGACATGCCAGATCATCGACACAGATACCACCATCACACGAGAGGACACCACCCACCAGGTGCATGGTTCATACTCATGTGACTCGGCCAACGTTGTCTACCTCATACGTTGCAGGAAAGGATGCCCCAGAGCATGGTACATTGGCGAGACCATGCAGACGCTGCGACAACGGATGAACGGACACCGCGCAACAATCGCCAAACAGGAGGGTTCCCTCCCAGTCGGGGAACACTTCAGCAGTCATGGACATTCATCCACCGACCTTCGGGTAAGCGTACTCCAAGGCGGCCTTCGAGACACACGACAACGCAAAATCGTCGAGCAGAAAATGATAGCCAAGTTCCGCACCCATGAGGACGGCCTCAACCGGGATCTTGGGTTCATGTCACGCTACACGTTACCCCACCAGCGAACAAATGTTATCTGTTTTTAATATAATGGGTCATTTGCTGGCTTTCTCTGCCTTCCGGATGTTTCTGCCTCTCTCTGTGTTTTTTTTCCTGTTTGTTTTTTTGTTGAATGTGTATTCGGGGGTTCTGCAGGTGACACCTCTCTGTCTGAACACGGTGATTGCCTTGGCAACGGGCAGTTGCAGGGGCATTCTGTAAACACCATGTATTGTTCTATATGTATAAATGCGTAGGCTTCGAGGAGCTCCTGAACATTTACCTGAGGAAGGAGGAAGCCTCCGAAAGCTTGTGAATTTAAAATAAAATTGCTGGACTATAACTTGGTGTTGTAAAATTGTTTACGATATATTTCCAAGTCGGGATGTGTGACTGGGAGGGGAACGTGCAGGTGGTGTTGTTCCCATGTGCCTGCTGCTCTTGTCCTTCTAGATGGTAGAGGTCGTGGGTTTGGGAGGTGCTGTCGAAGAAGCCGTGGCGAGTTGCTGTAGTGCATCCTGTGGATGGTACACACTGCAGCCACGGTGCGCCAGTGGTGAAGGGAGTGAATGTTTAGGGTGGTGGATGGGGTGCCAATCAAGCGGGCTGCTTTTTCCTGGACGGTATCGAGCTTCTTGAGTATCGTTGGAGCTGCACTCATCCAGGCAAGTGGACAGTATTCCATCACACTCCTGTGGCCAGTGGGGTACCACAGGGATCGGTGCTGGGTCCCTTGCTGTTTGTGGTCTACATTAATGACTTGGATATGAATGTAAAAGGTATGATCAGTAAGTTCGCTGATGATACAAAAATTGGTAGGGTGGTAAATAGCGAGGAGGATAGCCTCAGTCTGCAGGACGATATAGATGGGTTGGTCAGATGGGCGGAACAGTGGCAAATGGAATTTAACCCGGAAAAGTGCGAGGTGATGCACTTTGGAGGGACTAATAAGGCAAGGGAATACACAATGAATGGGAGGACCCTAGGCAAGACAGAGGGTCAGAGGGATCTTGGTGTGCAAGTTCACAGATCCCTGAAGGCGGCGGAACAGGTAGATAAGGTGGTAAAGAAGGCATATGGGATACTTGCCTTTATTAGCCGAGGCATAGAATATAAGAGCAAGGAGGTTATGATGGAGCTGTATAAAACACTGGTTAGGCCACAGCTGGAGTACTGTGTGCAGTTCTGGTCGCCACACTACAGGAAGGATGTGATCGCTTTGGAGAGGGTGCAGAGGAGATTCACCAGGATGTTACCAGGGCTGGAGCGCTTCAGCTATGAAGAGAGACTGGGAAGATTGGGTTTGTTTTCCTTGGAGCAGAGGAGGCTGAGGGGGGACATGATTGAGGTGTACAAAATTATGAGGGGCACAGATAGGATGGATACTAAGGAGCTTTTTCCCTTCGTTGAGGGTACTATAACAAGGGGACATAGATTCAAGGTAAAAGGCGGGAGGTTTAGAGGGGATTTGAGAAAGAACTTTTTCACCCAGAGGGTGGTTGGAGTCTGGAACTCACTGCCTGAAAGGGTTGTGGAGGCAGGAACCCTCACAACATTCAAGAAGCATTTGGATGAGCACTTGAAATGCCATAGCATACAAGGCTACGGACCAAATGCTGGAATATGGGATTAGAGTAGACAGGGCTGATGGCCGGCGCGGACACGATGGGCCGAAGGGCCTCTATCCGTGCTGTATAACTCTATGACTCTATGACTTGTGCCTTGTAGATAGTGGAAAGGCTTTGGGGAGTCAGGAGGTGAATCACTCACCGCAGAATACCCAGCCTCTGACCTGCTCTTGTCGCCACAGTATTTATGTGCCTAGTCCAGTTAAGTTTCTGGTCAATGGTGACCTCCAGGATGTTGACTTCTATCAGATTACCCCTAAACTACAACAACTTGCATTTATAGAGCACATCAAATGTACAGAAATGTTTCAGGACATAAGGATAAGGAAACATATACCAGGCCAGGAAGGCAAAGGTTAGGGGGGTGACTCAAAGAGAAGGCCTGTCGGAAGCTTTAAAGTTGGAGAGGTTTTAGACTGAGACAGCTGAAGGGAGGGAGATGTAAAGAAGGCCAAAGTCAGAGGAACAGAGTGTTTGGTTGAAGGAGATTGTGGCGGTAGGGTGGGAAGAGGCCACAGAGGGATTTTTAAGATGGTGAGGAGGATTTTAAATTTAATGTATTGGGTTTCCATATTAAAGGCAGTAAATAAACACAAGTTGCGTATGTTGTTTATAACCATGGATAAATATTGGGGGAATCTTCAGGTGTGACAATGTGGGGGAGAGAAGAGAAGCCATTGCTGGAGACACACTGGCTATGTTTGGATACGGAGCAATGGAACCATGCAAAAGCAGTCCCATGGAACTGAATAATGGAGGAGAAGCATTGGAAGAGAATGACATGATCAATCATGTCAAATACTGCAGAAAGGTCAAGGAGGGATAATGCACCAGTTAGTCACTCAATTCCTAAGTCCAGATAATTTATGTATAAAGTAAATATTCCATCCATAGCACTGTCATCTCCAACCTTAAGGAGCACAAAAATTCACCAATAAATAGCTTCAACTGATCTAAAAAAAAGATTAAAAGCTAATACCGCAACTTCTTCCAGAAGGAATTTGGGAGTAAACTTCTGCAGACTCTGCTCTTGACGCAGAATGTGGAGTGGACAATCAAGTGCGGAGGTCGTTGTGCTCGATTCACGGTGCTCTTGACTTGCTGGTGATCAGAAAATTGGGATGACAGCCAATGAGGCATGCTTATCTCTGCACTCGATTCTCCGATTTGCACCCCTGTCAGACTCCATTCCGGGAGGGGAGTCTATGATCAAATTAATGGGTCAATGCAGGCAGTTTGGACGTGTTCAAGGTGGAGTCTGTTATTCTCATTGCCTGCTACACAAACTGCCAAGAATATAGTTCTGATAAAGGGTCCATATCTGAAATAATGATTCATCTTTTCTCTTTACAGATACAGGTGAATCTGCTATGTCCAGCATTTTCTATTTTTACTTCCACTGCAATACTAGGTCTAGGCTCTCCTTTGCCGTCCTGTTAATAACTTGGCAAAGCATACATAGGTTGACAATTGCATTTAATGGTGAAAATAAATCTTACCTCAGCTTCTGCAACAAAGTTCTTTTTGAACAAATGGTCCAACAGTTCCTCGTTAGAGCACCTGTTAATGTAGCTCAGGATAACAAGCATGAATAACATAAAGAGCAGGTGACACATTCAGCTAACGTGCTTGCCTCAGTTACTGACAGTTGGCTTAGATTTTGCTTTGGACAGTACTGTCAAGGGGATGATGTTACCACCTGATTTCTGAATAATTTTTAACCTGCTAGTAAGAGATATTGCCATGGAAAATAATGTCATACTTGTCTTTGAAGCAAAATACATCAGGGAAAAGCGATGAAACTACTAACCCGCAACCTGATCTTCCACCATTTTAAATTGCTGATTTTTGTTAGGTAAGGGTATTAAGGGATATGGAACTAAGGAGGGTAAATGGAGTTGAGATACAGATCAGCCATGATCTAACAGGCTTGAGGGGCTAAATGGCCTGCTCCTGTTCCTATGAGGTGAGGCCAGCTGGAGGTTGGACTTTCCTTTAATTTTATTTCTTAAATGGTTCTTTTCTCTTTAGACACAGCTGAGGTTCCTGGTTATGAGAATCCCTACGTGGTCAGTTTTCAGTAAAATATTAAGATGCCTACGTGGCAAAGAAGCAGAATGCAAAATGGTTAGAAAGGGTTAATTAGTCAGTAACTGAGATTGGTACAGGTGGCCTGGCCTCCTGCTGGGCCATATGTTTGCGTAGTCAGCAGGTTTGCATTGTCTCATCAATGTAGAGTCTTTGATGTGATTCAAGGACTGGTCTGAATGTCTCCATGTTTATGGCAGATCAATATAGGTAACGAGCTTAGCCAAAGTTGAAAGACATTCCAGGTTGGGAGATAAGGAACAGAAGGAACGGGAAGAACATTCCAAGTTGGAAGGTGAGGAAGTATCCCCTTTGATGTCTAACAGCAACATGGTCAGCACATGGACGATCTATGATTGGCCGGCAATAATGTAACCTCGCATGGCAACCTGTGCCCGGCTTATGATTGGTGTTGACTCTTGTGTTAATGATGTTCCAACCCCTATCGATCTGTATAAAGGTATGAGTTTTTGTCTTTGTCTTTGTCTCCTTATTCTGTTAGAATCGTTCGGATTCTCTCAGGAATCTGAATTGAAGCTACAGACTAAGACCTGCTATTAAAGTTGTGATGAACTTTAAAATGTATTCGACTTCAGTTTTTACTGAACCAGACTGAGGGGAAAGAATCCGGATTGTCAGTTACAGGGTTTCCAGACGAGATAGAGAAGGGGATAAAAAAGGAGGGGGGGGCGGTGGCAATGTTGGTTAAGGAAACAATTACAGCTGTGAAGAGGGATGATACGTTAGAAGGATCATCAAATGGGTTGAACTAAGGAACAAAAAAAGGGGCAGTCACACTGCTAGGAGTGTACTATAGACCCCTAAACAGTCAGAAGGAGATAGAAGAGCAAATATGTAGGCAAATTTCTGAAGTGCAAAAACAGTAGGGCAGTAATAGTAGAGGATTTCAACTACCCTAATGTTAACTGGGACATAAACAGTGTGAAGGTATAGAGGGCGCAAAATTCTCAAACTACATTCAGGAGAACTTTTTTAGTCAGTATGCAGCAAGCCTAACAAGAGAGGGGGCAGTTCTGGATTTAGTTTTAGGAAATGAGGCTGGGCAGGTGGAAGGAGTATCAGTGGGAGAGCATTTTGGTGGTAGTGATCATAATTGAGTTAGTTTTAGCATAGTTATGGAAAAGGACAAAGATAGAACAGGAGTTACAGTTCTCAATTGTGGAGAGGCTAATTTTAGTAAGCTGAGAAGTGATTTAGCAAAAGTGGATTGGAAACAGCTACTTGAAGGTAAATCAATGTCAGAGCAGTGGGAGGCATTCAAGGGGAAGATTCAAGGGATGCAGAGTAAACATGTTCCTACAAAGAAAAAGGATGGGACTGCCAAATCTAGAGCCCCCTGGATGTCAAGGAGCATACAGGGTAAGATAAGGCAGAAAAGGAAAGTCTATGTCAGACACCAAGAACTCAATACCACAAAAAGCCTAGAGGAGTATAAAAAGTGCAGGGGTGAAATTAAAAAGGAAATTAGGAAAGCAAAGAGAGGGCATGAAAAAATATTGGCAAGTAAAATCAAGGAAAACCCAACGATGTTTTATAAATACATTAAGAGCAAGAAGATAACTGAGGAAAGAGTAGGGCCTATTCGAGACCAAAAAGGTAAACTATGTGTGGAAGCGGAAGATGTTGGTATGGTTCTCAATTAATATTTTGTGTCTGTCTTCACAAAAGAGAGGGACGATGCAGACATTGTAGTTAAGGAGGAGAAGGAGGAGTGTGAAATATTGGATGGGATAAACTTAGCGAGAAAGGAAGTATTAAGGGGATTAGCCTCTTTGAAAGTAGATAAATCACCAGGGCCAGATGAAATGTATCCCAGGCTGTTAAAAGAAGCAAGGGAGGAAATAGCGGAGGCTCTGACCATCATTTTCCAATCCTCACTGGATACAGGCGTGGTGCCGGAGGATTGGAGGACTACTAATGTTGTACCATTGTCTAAAAAGGGAGCGAGAGATAGACCGAGTAATTACAAGCCAGTCAGTCTAACCTAGGTGGTGGGCAAATTATTCGAATCAATTCTGAGGGACAGGATAAACTATCACTTAGAAAGGCATGGAGTAATCAAGGGCAGTCAGCATAGATTTGTTAAGGGAAGGTCGTGTCTGACTAACTTGATTGAATTTTTTGAGGTGGTAACAAGGAGGGTCAATGAGGGTAGTGCATTTGATGTAGTGTACATGGATTTTAGCAAGGCTTTTGACAAGGTCCCACATGGCGGACTGGTCAAAAAAGTACAAGGGAGAATGGCAAGTTGGATCCAAAATTGGCTCAGTGGCAGAAAGGAAAGGGTAATGGTCGACAGGTGTTTTTGTGACTGGAAGGCTGTTCCCAGTGGGGTTCCGCAGGGCTCAGTACTAGGTGCCTTGCTTTTTGTGATATATATATTAATGATTTGGACTTAAATGTAGGGGGCATGATTAAGAAGTTTGCAGATGATACAAAAATTGGCCATGGGGTTGATAGTGAGGAGGAAAGCTGTACATTGCAGGAAGATATCAATGGACTGGTCAGATGGGCAGGAAAGTGGCAAATGGAGTTCAATCCGGAGAAGTGTGAGGTAATGCATTTGAGGAGAGCAAACAAGGCAAGGGAGTGCACAATAAATGGGAGGATACTGAAAGGTGTAGAGGAGTTAAGGGATCTTGGAATGCATATCCACAGATCCCTGAAGGTAGCAGGACAGGTGGATAAGGTGGTTAAGAAGGCATATGGAATACTTTCCTTTATTAGCTGAGGTATAGAATATAAGAGCAGGGAGGTTATACTGGAACTGTATAAAACACTGGTTAGGCCACAGCTTGAGTACTGTGTACAGTTCTGGTCTCCACATTACAGGAAGGATGTAATTGCACTGGAGAGGGTACATAGGAGATTTATGAAGATGTTGCCAGGACTGGAGAATTTTAGCTATGAGGACAGATTGGATAGTCTGGGGTTGTTCTCCTTGGAACAGAGGAGGCTGAGGGGTGGTTTAATTGAGGTGTACAAAATTATGATGGGCCTAGATAGAGTAGATAGGAAGGACCTATTTCCCTTAGCAGAGAGGTCAACAGCCAGTGGGCATAGATTTAAAGTGATTGGTGGAAGGATTACAGGGGAGCTGAGGAAAATCTTTTTCACCCAGAGGGTGGTAGAGGTCTTGAACTCACCGCCTGAAAGGGTGGTAGAGGCAGAAACCCTCAACTCATTAAAAAAGTACCTGGATATGCACCTGAAGTACCGTGACCTACAAGGCTACGGGCCAAGTGCTGGAAAGTGGGATTAGGCTGGGTGGCTCATTTTCGGTCGGCATGGACATGATGGACCGAATGGCCCCCTTCTGTGCTGTAAATTTTCTATGATTCTAGGTTTTGCTCTCAGTGGGATAGGAATGCAGCCATGAGATCAAATAGCATTCTAGTGGAGGGCCATCAAGAAAGATCCTTTTTCACTCTTTGCAACTCAACCCCACTGACCTTCAGTCAGTTCATAACATAAAAACAATAGTCTCCCTACGGCTGGACCATATTTTCTTTAATATATAAAAGACAAGGTAAAGAAAGACTGGCATTTATATAGTGCCTTTCATGACCTCAGGACATCCCAAAGTATTTTACAATGAAGTACTCTTTCTTTTTTATATAATGCAGCCACTCTTGTAGGAAATTCGGCAGCCGAATTGGCGCCTAGCAAGGTCCCACAAACAGTAATGTATTAAATGACCAGATAATCTGTATTTTTTATGATGTTGGTTGAGGGTTAAATATCGGCCCAGGACACCGGAGATAACTCCCCTGTTCTTCTTCAAAATAGCGCCATGGGATCTTTTATGTCCACCTGAGTGGGCAGACGGGGCCTCAGTTTAAGGTCGCGTCTGGAATGCGGCATCTCCGACACTCCCTCAGTACTGCACTGGAGTGTCAGCCTAGATTTTGTACTTAAGTCTCTGGGGTGGCTCTTGAACCCACAACCTTCTGACTCGGAAGTGAGAGTGCTACCCACCGAGCCACGGCTGAAACCATGGTTGCAGCCAGAGTTAAATACGGCAAGAGCAAATGCTTCATGAAACTGGACCATTGTGGCTGCTGAGAGCACAGAAAGACTTGGGAGAGATTGTACTGTGTTACTGTCTAGGAAGTCAGATTGCCTAATGCACTCTACAACAGCACTGGTTTAACACAAGATGGTTAACTTTGCATTTAAATTTCTTGGTACAGTGGACAGAGAACAGACTTCTAGATGATGACACTGAGAATGAGCACCACTGGGAGAAGAAGCCTTGTGTGACTGCGCAAAGCTGTTATTCTGTGTGAATTTATTCTAAATCCGGCGGTTGTGACAAGCAATGGAAAATCACAAGACAGGTAAATATGGATTTACTATCAATAGGAACCTGCAGCAGCTCATCAATAAAAAAAATTAGTGCTCCACCTTAAACTGAAGAAACTCAATAATCAACCCAACCCCCACCCAAAAAATGTCAAAGTTGGTGCTTAATCATTGACAGTGAAAAAGTCATAGAGTCAGAGTTATACAGCACGCATAGAGGCCCTTCGGCCCATCGTGTCCGCGCCGGCCATCAAGCCCAGTCTAATCTAATCCCATATTCCAGCATTTGGTCCGTAGCCTTGTATGCTATGGCATACTACAATGCATTACTTGATCATTGATGTATTATAATCTTAAATTTTTAATTCTGGTACGAAAGATCAGCGGAAGAAAAGTTGAGTACTTGACTCAGTGTTCAAACTCCATTCTGCCCCATCCTTGTTTGAATACTTGCTCTGCTAGGCTATAGAGCATGAGGCTGATACTTAAGATTTCTGGTTTTCAACTGACTTTCCTCCAACTTTTACTTTTTTAACAATACAGAAATGAAAGAACTGATGAAACACCTCCCTCCACTGCAACCTTTGCTACTGAGCAAGACAAGTGCACCATAATCATTTGTGAGTAAAGGGAACCCTAACCACATCTAAGTAAACATAAATTTCAACCAATGGGGACACTATTTGTAAAATGAGAAAAGTGAGAAATGTCATCAATTTGGCAAGTTTAAAGTTTTTTAAAATGTAATTATACAAGCACTTATTTCTGCAAAGGCAGAGTAATATCTGAGTCATGGCACAGATATAACCCGCTGCGTGCTGTTGTAATGGCGAGATTGTTGGCTCTGAAAGATGTGTATCAAAAGAGTATATTTTTCTGGTGCTTTTTCTGCTGTATAAAATAGGAATGGGCAAAACTGTGGCAGATGGAGTTCATTGTAAGGGCATCCACTTTGGACCTAAGAAAAACAGATCAGAGTATTTTATAAATGGTGAGAAGCTAGGAACTGTGGAGGAGCAGAGAGATTTAGGGGTCCAAGTACCGAAATCACTAAAAGCTGGTGGACAGGTACGAAAAGTAATTTAAAAGGCTAATGGAATGTTTGCCTTTATCTCAAGGGGGCTGGAATACAAAGGGGTGGAAGTTATGCTATGGGTGTATAAAGCTCTGGTTGGGTCACACCTGGAGTACTGCGTTCAGTTCTGGGAGGATATATCGGCCTTGGCGGGGGTGGAGCGCAGATTCACCAGAATGATAATGGGAGTCCAGAACAAGGGGGCATAACCTTAAAATTAGGGCTAGGCCATTCAGGGGTGATGTCAGGAAGTGCTTCATCACATAAAGGGTAGTGGAAATCTGGAACTCTCTCCCCCGAAAACTGTTGAGGCTGGGGGTCAATTGAGAGTTTCAAAACTGAAATTGATAGTTTTTTTGTTAGGTAAGGGTATTAAGGGATATGGAAGCAAGGCGGGCAAATGGAGTTGAGGTACAGATTAGCAGACATTGTTAGTGGAAATCATTGGAAATTAGGAACTGCTATTATGAAACAGTAAACTACAGACAATTTGGCTTCAGTGCGTACTATCCACAGGATGCATTGAAGCAACTCGCCAAGGCTTCTTCGACAGCACCTCCCAAACCCGCGACCTCTACCACCTAGAAGGACAAGGGCAGCAGGCACATGGGAACAACACCACCTTCACGTTCCCCTCCCAGTCACACACCAACCCAACTTGGAAATACATTGCCGTTCCTTCATCGTCGCTGGGTTAAAATCCTGGAACTCCCTACCTAACAGCACTGCGGGAGAACCTTCACCACACGGACTGCAGCGGTTCAAGAAGGCGGCTCACCACCACCTTCTCAAGGGCAATTAGGGATGGGCAATAAATGCAGGCCTTGCCAGCGACGCCCACATCCCATGAACGAATAATAAAAAAATTACTGGACAGCAATCAGCAGTAAGAACTATGGCTTTTTTTTTCCATCTCCTAGGCTGAAGGTGCTGAGACCAATGGTGGTGTCCCTAGTGTTATCCTTGCTGAAGTCATCTAGCTCAGCACGAAGCAGGGACCTAACTGCACTGCATCACACAAAGAAACACATTTACCTCAGAGCCATCTGGGTGATATTTCTTCATTGATAGATGTGCAGACAGATTGAAACAGATTAAAATGATATCATAGATCCAAAACCTTAACAGGAAGAGTGAGAAACAAGTAAACAGATAAAAACCCATGGAAAGGATACATTTCCAACACCAACACAAGTGCTCTCTTAGTTTCAAACATATCGATTAAGCAGGCAATCTTTGAATGGTTGACTCTGGATAAAATGGCGAGTTCTTCATAAGCCTGCAACCTGGTACTTCTTCTGAGTGGAATAAACTTAGCTGCGCAGGAAGTCCCACTCTGTTTATTCACTACTCTCTTCACAAAACCATACGAACCTCTTTAAACAAAAGGGAGACACGATACATTGATTTTCTTTTTTCAGTCACGTATGCACAGTAATCAACGTGCTTCAAGTAATTTACAAGAAAAGCTAAAAAATAATTTCATCATAGTCTTTATCGAGTGAGAAACACAAATAAAATACAGCATTTTCCACATATTATACTGTAAGTTGGGAACTTTATCCAGGACAGAATTTTTACAGGACAGTGATTGGGAACAAATATTAATTTTTATAGCTAACATGCACATGCTTGCAGGATGATTGAGATGACAAAGATCTGTGTTGGTTTCATTTCCGCAACACATGGGCAGACGCAGAAAATAACCCATTTTACAGTATACATTCTTATTCCAACATTTTCTCAGTGACATTTTGACCATAATGAATACAATCAAAGTACTCGCAATAACAATAATATTAGTTTTCCTTACAGTCTGATTCGAAGAAGACTGTGCAGGGAGAAATTAGATGACCATTTAGGTCATTTCTCTGGGGTTCCCGCCGACCTTCCACCAAAGTTACGGTGGGAGATCGTGAGAATCCCTGCAGAAGTTCTAGGTGTAGATGTGTAACACCAAAAGAATAGGCAAATGCTAGTAAAACCAAAGCAAAATACTGTGGATGCTGGAAATCTGAAATAAAAACAGAAAATGCTGGAAACACTCAGCAAGTAAGGCAGCATCTGTGGAGAGAGAAACAGAGTTAACGTTTCAGGTCGATGACCTTTCATCAGAACGAGAAGAAGTTAGAGATTTAACAGTTTTAAAGCAGAGCCAGGGAAAAGGCGGGGAGGGGAGGGGAACAAAAAGGAAAGGTCGGTGATAGGAATGATTAAGTGATACAAGGGATGATGGTGCAAGGCAAAAAGGGGTGGTAATGATAAGCAAAGAGACAAAAGATGGGTCTAGAGGAGGTGTAAATAGTTACAGCAGAACCATTACCAGCACCTGCTGTTTGAGAAAATGGGAACGGTGGTTATGATCTAAAGTTGTTGAACTCAGTGTTGAGGCCGGAAGGCTGTAAAGTGCCTAATCGAAAGATGAGATGCTGTCCCTCGAGCTTGTGTTGAGCTGCATTGGAACAACTTAGGAGGCCGAGGACAGAGAGGTCAGAGTGGGAGTGGGAAAAAAAAATCAACAGATAATGTGCTGGTGTCTTCTGTTTCATTATATACATACATAGTTTTAACTCTACCTGCCACAGTTGGGCTAGTTGAGGTTTTTGTAATAGATCCTCACCCTCAGCTATAATAGCTGAACAGTTAAATACATAACTTACTTACCCTGCAAGAATCATTTCTAGTTCAATCATAGACTCTTCAAACTCACATGTATGGACTTTGTCAGAATGAAATTAGTGAGAGGTGGATAATAATACAGGAATAACATTCAATTAGAGAGACCTGATCGTATTTAGAGCTCTTTCCCTTTGTTATTACTCTTGCTAAATACTGGTTGCAAGCAGAAGGATCTTAATTAACTATTCCTCAATCATGGATCTTTTTGAAAAAGGAATTAAGGTCACTTTGATGATTTTTTTGTTAATACACAAGGGAGTAAAATAAACTAAACAGTTATTAAAGATGTTGGGGCAGACATTGGATCATGCCGGCCTGCTAGTGTGAACTGGGAGCAGGGAACAATCCCTGCGCCGAAACAGGTGGACCTGATCGAAACGGGGCCGTGGGCCTCATTTAAATTAAACCGGCGAGTTGCGAACGGCTGTTGCATGCTCCCAGGCAGCTGGCCGGGAAAGCAGGCACCGATTTCAGGCTGGCTGCGTTCAGGGTGGCCCAATTTCGGGAAGGCGTCCTAAAAACAGACGTTCTGCCCCTCATTAAGGTAACGCCTGTTTTAGGTGTCTGCCCGGGATGCCTAAAAAATGGGCCCCACGAATTTAGAAGTGGGACCAACACCTGTGCAGATTGGGAGCAAGCTAAATTGGTATGCTTTGCGCTCCTTCCATGCCTGAAAAATGGGCTCAATGTATATCAATTTCTGCTCCAATATCTTCCAGCATTGTGCAACTGTAATTCTAAAGGTTATACATTTTTAAAAAAATGTTATTTTCAGGATGTGAGCGATGCTGGCAAGGCCGCATTTATTGCCCATCCCTTGTTGCCCTGCGAAACATAGAAAATAGGAGCAGGAGTAGGCCATTCGATATGATCATGGCAGATCCTCTATCTCAATACCATATTCCCGCTCTCTCCCCATACCCCTTGATGCCTTTTGTGTCTAGAAATCTATCTTCTTAAATATATTCAGAAAGCTGTGGTGGGCCTTCTACTTGAGAACTTCTATAGTCCTTGTGGTGATGGTGCTGTCAATGTGATGTTACTGAGGGAATTCCAGAATTCTAATCCAGTGACGATGAAGGAACGGTATTATGAGCCCATCTCAGGATGGTGTGTGACTCAGAGGGGAGCTTGCAGGTAATGGTGTTCCTACGAGACTGCTGCTGTCACCCTTCTCAGCGGTAGAGGTCACAGGGAGATGCTTTTGAAGTAACTTTGAGGAGTTGCCTCAGTGCATCCTGTGGATTGTACAGTGTACCAATGGTGGAGTTGATAGATATTGAGTCCAGTGGCACGGGGGCTGATCAAGCAAACTGCTTTGTCGTGGATAGTGTCGAGCTTCTTCGGTTATGTTGCAACTGCACACATCCAGGGGAGTGGTGAGTATTCCATTATACTCCTGACTTGAACCTTGTAGATGTTAAAGAGGCTTTGAGGGGTCAATAAGTGAGCCACTTGTCACAGAGTACCCAGCCTCCACCCTACTCTTGCAGCATGAAGAGGAAGTCTTTATGAAGGGGAAGTCATGTCTGACAAATTTGCTTGAGTTCTTTGAGGACATAACGTACAGGGTGGATAAAGGGGAACCAGTGGACGTCGTGTATTTAGACTTCCAGAAGGCATTCGACAAGGTGCCACATAAAAGATTATTGCTCAAGATAAAGAATCACTGGATTGGGGGTAATATTCTGGCATGGGTGGAGGATTGGTTATCTAACAGGAAGCAGAGAGTTGGGATAAATGGTTCATTCTCGGACTGGCAACCAGTAGCCAGTGGTGTTCCGCAGGGGTCGGTGCTGGGTCCCCAACTCTTTACAATCTATATTAACGATTTGGAGGAGGGGACCGAGTGTAACATATCAAAGTTTGCAGATGATACAAAGATGGGAGGGAAAGTAGAGAGTGAGGAGGACATAAAAAACCTACAAGGGGATATGGACAGGCTGGGTGAGTGGGCGGAGATTTGACAGATGCAATGCAATATTGGAAAATGTGAGGTTATGCACTTTGGCAGGAAAAATCAGAGAGCAAGTTATTATCTTAATGGCGAGAAACTGGAAAGTACTGCAGTACAAAGGGATCTGGGGGTCCTCGTGCAAGAAAATCAAAAAGTTAGTATCCAGGTGCAGCAGGTGATCAAGAAGGCAAACGGAATAAGAAATTGGAGCAGGAGTAGGCCAATGTTGGCTTTTATTGCGAGGGGGATAGAATATAAAAACAGGGAGATATTGCTGCAGTTATATAAGGTATTGGTGAGACCGCACCTGGAATACTGCATACAGTTTTGGTCTCCATACTTAAGAAAGGACATTCTTGCTCTCGAGGCAGTACAAAGAAGGTTCACTCGGCTAATCCCGGGGATGAGGGGGCGGACATATGAGGAGAGGTTGAGTAGATTGGGACTCTACTCATTGGAGTTCAGAAGAATGAGAGGCGATCTTATTGAAACATATAAGATTGTGAAGGGGCTTGATCGGGTGGATGCGGTAAGGATGTTCCCAAGGATGGGTGAAACTAGAAGTAGGGGGCATAATCTTAGAATAAGGGGCTGCTCTTTCAAAACTGAGATGAGGAGAAACTTCTTCACTCAGAGGGTAGTAGGTCTGTGGAATTTGCTGCCCCAGGAAGCTGTGGAAGCTACATCATTAAATAAATTTAAAACAGAAATAGACAGTTTCCTAGAAGTAAAGAGAATTAGGGGTTATGGGGAGCGGGCAGGAAATTGGACATGAATTTAGATTTGAGGTTAGGATCAGATCAGCCATGATCTTATTGAATGGCGGAGCAGGCTCGAGGGGCCGATTGGCCTACTCCTGCTCCTATTTCTTATGTTCTTATAGCATGGGATTGACGTGGCTGTTTCAATTAAGCTTCTGGTCAACAGTGACCCCCAAAATGTTGATGGTAGGTGACTTGGCAAGAGTGGTGCCATAGAAGGTTGGGGGAGATAGCTGGACTTTCCCTTGTTCAAGGTGGTCATTGACTGGTGCTTAGGTGGTGCAAATGTTATCTGCCACCTGTCAGCCCAAGCCTGGATGTTATCATGGTCTTGCTGTAGGCTAGCATTCGGCTGCTTCGTTATTAGAGGAGCTGTGAATGGAGCTGAATGCTATGGAATAGCCAGAAAACAGCCCCATTCCTGATTTTACAATGGGGGGGAAGTTCACTGACAAAGCAGCTGAAGATGATTGGGCCATGGATACTTCACTGAGGAACTCCTGCAGCAATGTTTTGGAGCTGCGATGATTGGCCCCCGCCAACCACGACCATCTGCATTTGTGTCAGGCATGACTCCAGCCCCTTTGATCCCTATTGACCTCAGTTTTGCTCTGCTCCTTGGTGTCATACTCAGTTAAATGCTGCTTTGATGTCGAAGGCAGCTACTCTTATCTCTCCTTTTTCTTTTGTGAACAAGTGCATATAAAAAGAAAAAAAAACTTGCAGATGTTGAAAATCTGAAATAATGGCAAATGTATAAATACATGGCAGTTTAGTCATGTATTAAACTGATAATGTTTATTGGTAAAGAGAAAAGAAAAGTGTAAAGGGGGTAATTTTAACGTAACTCACTGGGTGGGAAACTCACGGGATCGGGTGGAAAGCCGGTTTTACTCCCCGCCTAATATTACTCTCCATTGACTTCAACAGAGAGTAAAACTGGGCGAAGTGTAAAACCAGCATTACACCCGATCTCGTCAGTTTCCCGGCGGGTGGGTTAGGTTAAAATTGCCTTTTTAAAGATTCAGGTTCATAACCTTCTTCACAATTGCAGTTGTACAATTCTGGAAGGTAGACTTTATAATAACTGTTTATTTCATTTGACTTCTTTTGTGGTTTAGTGAAAAGTCATTAAAGTTACATTAATTCCTACCTCGAGAAGACCCTTGATTGAAGCTTGGCTAATTAAGATCCTGTTGATTGCAATCAATATGTAGCAAGAGTAAAACCAAAAGGGAGAGAGTGCAATCATGATCAAGTCTCTCTAATTGTTTGTTAGCACTGTATTATTAGCCACTTCTCACTAATTTTTCACTGACATAAATTTCATTTTTTGGTTTGAAGAGCCTGTGATTGAGATAGAAGTGATTCTTGCAGGATATTTAAGCTATTTATTTAGCTGTTCAGCTATTTTTGTTGAGGACGAGGGTCTAGTGCAAAAACCAACAACTAGTCAAACTGTAACAGATAGTTTTGTGTGACGAGGGACTCTGGGACTCATTCCTTCAACATGCCAGCAATACTCCACTATTAGGCATGGTGTTTTTTATTAGTTATTTTCTCAGTAGCTGAGTATCTCTAGAGTAATTTACTCATTATAATAACAGGAATAATGCCTTATTAGAAAAGCTTAAAAATCCTTTAGCAGACATATTTACCTTCCAATTTCCTCTTTAACATCATAATAGGAACGCAGTTTCCTTCTCTTTGATAGCTCCATGGAGCATTCTTCCTTGACTTTTGTTTCTGAATTATCCCGGCATCCCCCAAGAAAACAATAGTAATTATATTAAGATTTAATATCGCAACTTTCGTTTTTATTTTTAAACCACGACAATTGTCTGTGGACATGCACAGATACAAAAAAAAAGCATTATTGATGTTTTATGAGATTAGAAGCAAGCAAAAGTACAACATAAGAAATGGTGTTTCTTAATTATAATTTAAATTATATTGTCCTTTGGTAAACAGAAGTGCTGTTTTCCTGTCTAGGTGGACATTAAAGATCCCAAGGCAATATTCAAAGAAGGGCAGGGAGTTCTCCCAATGTCCTGACCAACAACTCCCTTATCATTATCACCAGAGGAAGACAAATTAAGTGGTCACTCATCTCACCTGCTTTTTATGGGACATTGCTGGCACAGAATGGCTGCCTCATTTGCTTACATAACAGTCAGGAGTAATTCACTGTGTGATGCAATTTGAGACATTTTGTCAATGTAATTACGGTACTAGGTAAACCAAAGCATTTCAGCAATCATTTATCAGTTAAATGATGTGGTTGTAGATTTTCATCTTTACTGCCTGGTAATTAAGCATCGCTTGGGTGGAGCGCTGAGAGGAAAATCTGCCAGTGATGATTTCATGTCTCCAACAGAATCTGCCTGATTTTCTTCCATTTAAATTAAGGGAAGGAAAATCAGGAGGGCTCAAGTTTCTTCTCTGCATTCCACCCAGGCAATGCTTAACGCTCAGGCAGTAAAGATGAAAATCCAGCCCATGACGTCTACTTATGCTTCCTAAACTGAAACGAAGACTTCAGTTAAAAGACGTCTGCAACTTAAAAAAGAAAAAAAAGTCCAGAGGCAGTACTTTTTATTTAAATTACTCCCTATGTTACACTGCATTATATTTACCAGGGACGCAGAGTACTTGGTTGGTAGTGAGCTTTCCCAGGATTGGCGCTTCCTGATTGGCTCTCAGGCCAACCAAAGTTGTAGCCCCCGTTGCTTCCAGTGGAACTCCTCTTCCCTACGATGCTGCTCCACAGTGATGCTCTGCAGCACAGCAGGAAAGAGGAATTCTGGAAGATTTTCTGCAGAGGTGAACAATTGTCACTTTTAAAATGTCAATAAATATTTTTACAAACATTTTTCAATATATTTATAAAATAGGGGAACAGTTTGAATAAAAACTACTCTAGGACTTTCTTCCCTCTTAAGTTGAGGAGTTTTGATGTAGATAGTTATTGAGATTTGGATTGGTCAGGCTATTATTGTAGGTTGGGCTGCTTAGTGCATACCACTGAGGCAACAGAAAGAACTTTAGCATTTAGGATTTTATTTGGTGGTACAGGTAAATTGGAGGAGGAGATGGAGGCAGATGGAAGTTGAGGTACTTGTTTATATTCTCCACTTGTTTCCTTCTAGAACTGTGTCGCTGTAATTTTTACAGCATAATATACAGGGCTAGACTGACTGGAAGCAGGGAGGATGTTTCTCCTGGCTGGGGGGTCCAGAATGAGGGGTCACAGTCTCAGGATACGGGGTAGGACATTTAGGACTGAGATGAGGAGAAATTTCTTCACTCAGAGGGTGGTGAACCTGTGGAATTCTGTACCACAGAAGGCTGTGGAGGCCAAGTCACTGAATATATTTAAGAAGGAGCTAGATAGATTTCTAGACACAAAAGGCGTCAAGGGGTAAGGGGAGAGAGCGGGAATATGGTATTGAGATAGAGGATCAGCCATGATCACATTGAATGGCGGAGCAGGCTCGAAGAGCCAAATGGCCTACTCCTGCTCCTATTTTCTATGTTTCTGTAATATCAAGGGTAAAACCAATTGCAATTATTTAGGATATAGTTAGCAGTTTATAAGTACCAATGAATGAAAATAGAATTTTTTGAGAAAATCAGGAGGAACTCTAGGACTAAACTTCATCGTGGTGAAAGATGAGGCTCCGCATTAATGTTTCGAGGCACATAATCCTTAAGTAACTGTTCAATATGTTTGCAAAAGAACATAAGAAATAGGAGCAGGAGTAGGCCATACGGCCCCTTGAGCCTGCTCCGCCATTCAATAAGATCACAGCCGATCTTCGACCTCAACTCCACTTTCCCTCCTGATTCCCCCATATCCCTTGATTCCCTTAGAGTCCAAAAACCTATCGATCTCTGCCTTGAATATACTTAATGACTGAGCATCCACAGCCCTCTGGAGTACAGAATTCTAAAGATTCACAACCGTCTGAGTGAAGAAATTCCTTCTCATCTCAGTCTTAAATGGCCAACCTCATATCCTGAGGCTTTGCCCGCCCAGTTCTAGATTCTCCAGCATCTACCCTGTCAAGCCCTCTCAGAATCTTATATGTTTCAATGAGATCACCTCTCATTCTTCTAAACTCCACAGAGTATAGGTCCATTCGACTCAATCTCTCCTCATAGGACAATCCTCTCATCCCAGGAATTAATCTAGTGAACCTTCGTTGCACCGCCTCCAGGGCAAGTATATCCTTCCTTAGATAAGGAGACCAAAACTGTTCACAGTGCTCCAGGTGTGGCCTCACCAAAGCTCTAAACAATTGTAGCAAGACTTCCTTACTCTTGTACTCCAACCCCTTTGCAATAAAGGCCAACATACCATTTGCCTTCCCAATTGCTTGCTGTAGCTGCATGCTATCTTTCTGTGTTTCGTGTACGAGGAGACCCAAATCTCTCACAACACCAACCTTTAATAGTTTCTCACCATTTAAAAAATATTCTGTTTTTCTATTCTTCCTATCAAAGTGAATAACCTCACATTTCACTCCATCTGCCACCTTCTTGCCCACTCACCTAACCCGTCTATAATGTGTGATTACAAGTCCTGAGCTAATAAGAACATAAAAACATTAGGAATAGGAAGTGATTATTCGGCCAACCAGTCCATTCCTTTCTGATTGATCTCAACCCCATTGAACCATATCCATTAATGTCTTCTATCTAAAGAAACACATCTAACTTCCTCCTGAATGACGAAGGAGGCATTGCTGGAATTGGTTCTGGGGAATGAGGTGGGCCAAGTGGAGCAAGTGTCAGTGGGGGAACATTTAGGGAACAGCGATCATAGTATCATGAGGTTTAGAATAGCTATGGAAAAGGACATTGTCCACTCTAAAGTAAAAATACTCAATTGGAGGAGGGCCAATTTCAGTGGGAAGAGAACAGATCTGGCCTGGGTAAATTGGAATCAAAGAATGGCAGGCAGAACTGTAACTGAACAATGGGAGGCCTTTAAAGAAGAGATGGTTCGGGTACAGTCCAGGTACATTCCCATGAGGGAGAAAGGTTGGGCCACTAAAGCCAGAGCTCCCTGGATGACAAAAGAGATAGGGAGTGAGATTAAGCAGAAAAATGGTGCATATGACAGATGTCAGTTTGATAACACAAGTGAGAACCAGGCTGAATATAAATTGTTCAGAGGGGAAGTGAAAAAGGAAATAAGAGGGGCAAAGAGAGAGTATGAGAATAGACTGGCGGCCAACATAAAAGGGAATCCAAAAGTCTTCTATAAGCATGTAAACAGTAAACGGGTATTAAGAGGAGGGGTGGGGCCAATTAGGGACAAAAAAAGGAGATCTACTCATGCAATGCAGAGGGGATGGCCAAGGTACTAAATGAGTACTTTGCATCTGTCTTTACCAAGGAAGAAGATGCTGCCGGAGTCTCAGTAAAGGAAGATGTAGTTGAGATACTGGATGGGATAAAAATTGATAAAGAGAAGGTACTAGAATGGCAAGCTGTACTTAAAGTAGATAAGTCACCGGTCCGGATGGGATGCATCCTAGGTTGCTGAGGGAAGTAGGGGTGGAAATTGCGGAGGTACTGGCCATAATCTTCCAAACATCCTTAGATACGGGGGTGGTGCCAGAGGACTGGAGAATTGCAAATGTTACACCCTTGTTTAAAAAAGGATGTAAGGATAAACCCAGCAATTATAGGCCAGTGAATTTAACCTCGGTGGTGGGGAAACTTTTAGAAACGATAATCCGGGACGGAATTAGCAGTCACTTCGACAAGTGTGGATTGATTAGGGAAAGCCAGCACGGATTTGTTAAAGGCAATTCGTGCTTAACCAACTTGATAGAGCTTTTTGATGAAGTAACAGAAGGGTAGATGAGGGCAATGCAGTTGATATGGTGTACATGGACTTTCAAAAGGCATTTGATAAAGTGCCACATAATAGGCTTGTCATCAAGATTGAAGCCCATGGAATAAAAGGGGCAGTAGCAGCATGGATACAGAATTGGCTTAGTAACAGGAAACAGAGAGTAGTGGTGAACGGTTGTTTTTGGACTAGAGGGAGGTGTACAGTGGTGTTCCCCAGGGGTCGGAACTTGGACCACTGCTTTTCTTGATACATATTAATGACTTGGACTTGGGTGTACAGGGCACAATTTCAAAATTTGCAGATGACACAAAACTTGGAAGTGTAGTGAACAGTGAGGAGGATAGTGATAGACTTCAAGGGGATACAGACAGGCTGGTGGCATGGGCGGACACATGGCAGATGAAATTTAATGCAGAAAAATGCGAGGTGATACATTTCAATAGGAATAATGAGGAGAACCAATATAAACTAAAGGGCACAATTCTAAAAGGAGTATAGGAACAGAGAGATCTGGGGGTATATGTATACAAATCGTTGAAGGTGGTAGGGTAGGTTGAGAAAGTGGTTAAAAAAGCATACGGGATCCTGGGCTTATATCTCTGTTTTTTTTTGTTTGTTGTTTTTTTTTGGTGATTTGTATATTCTGTGAGACCTGGCAGGTAACACCTGTCTGTCTGCACACTGATTGCCTTGGCAACGAGCAGTTGAAAAAACTGTCTGTACTCACCAAGCATTGTTCTGTGAATTATAAATGCGATTTCATTTCGAGGATTTCATTTTCACATCGTTCACCTGACGAAGGAGGAAGCCTCCGAAAGCTTGTGAATTTAAAATAAAATTGCTGGACTATAACTTGGTGTTGTAAAATTGTTTACAATTTATAAGCAGAGGCATAGAGTACAAAAGCGAGGAAGTCATGATGAACCTTTATAAAACACTGGTTCGGTCACAGCTGGAGTATTGTGTCCTGTTCTGGGCACCACACTTTAGGAAAGATGTGAAGGCCTTAGAGAGGGTGCAGAAGAGATTTACTAGAATGATTCCAGGGGTGAGGGACTTTAGTTACGGGGATAGATTGGAGAAGCTGGGGTTGTTCTCCTTGGAACAGAGAAGGTTGAGAGGAGATTTGATAGAGGTATTCAAAATCATGAAGGGTCTAGAAGGGTCTTCTCTGGTTCCTTATGACCCTTTGTGCAAAAAACTTGCACCTGACTTTTCATCTACCTCCTAACTTCCAAATTTTTAAATGTATTCACTCTGGTATTTGAACTGTGAGTAAGTTGGCTTGACCAGCTCTTTCAAGCTTCTTCATAATCATGAAAACTTCAATTACAGGTCACCTTTAAGCTTCTTTTTTATGTGATCCTTCTAGTCTTCATTTTCCCAATTACTACTTTCAGCTATGGTGTCATCTGAAGGCTGCAGTGTATGTGCCCAGGTGGGAGCACAACAGGATGCAGCACTCAAAACCTTGGGATTTAAGTCATTGGGTAAACAACAGACAGAGGTACTGACTCATTATTATTTTCTTTTCCATGCATCTGGTCCTCCTGCTCCCAATGTTTCTGGTCTCGATCTCCCTTTTCTCATTTGCCTCTGCTTATTCTATCCATGCTTCTGATGCCATTCATGACTCTAATGCCTCCTCCTACTTCCTTCAAGCCCATACTGTTTCTGCACTCAGTTTGCTTGCCCTGTGTGCCACTCAGTATGTCCCTCCTTCTGCTCAGTAAGTTTCTGATCTCTCTCGGTTTCTAACTTCATGACTACAAAAGAAAGTGATCCATTGTCTTTGTGTGTGCCAGGTAATCCACAGCCATGGTCTGTCACACTGTATACATGATCCATGAGGTACAGCTATCTCAAGAGTAATAAAGATAAACATCAGTAAAAGGCTAATATATAAAATACAGGATGCAGGTTCACAAAGTTCACTGCCTGGGTCTGTTGTAGACCCGCTACCACATGGAGTGGTTGAGACGAATAGCATAGATGCATTTAAGGGGAAGGTAGATAAACACATGAGGAAGAAAGGAATAGAATGATCTGTTGATAGGATGAGATGAAGGAGGGTGGGAAGAGGCTCGAGCGGAGCATAAACACCAGCACAGACCTGTTGGGCCGACTGGCCTGTTTCTGTGCTGTAAGTTCTATGTAATGTAATAACAGATCTAATACTCACACAACCAAATAAAAACTCCCACCTTCAGTTACTGTAAGAGCAGCATTGCACTGTACGTCTCCAGCAATATTTCTAGCAATACATATGTAGACACCCGCATCAAGCTGTGTGATGTTAAGCAGAACCAGTGAGCACTGAGCACCAACATGCAGAAATGTAATGCGGTCACTCTCCGATAACAAATTACCATCCTGGAAAAAAAAACACAAAACAGAGCTAAAATTACAAATATGGTAACAACATATTCTGAATAAAAACAGTAGAAACTGGCAAGTTCTACCTGCAACCCTTTCCGCATATTTTACTTTATTTTATTAAACTCTTCAGACACTGGGTTAGAGAGTTCCACAGGAATCTCTAGGATAGCATCAGATTGTAGTTCAGCAGTAGGAGCATTTGTCTCCAAAAACGGGTGGCCATTCATGTGCTTTTTTTTTTAGGAAGCTACTTGCTGTCCCCTTGCGATCTGGGATACGCAGTCAGATCAAGCTAACTGAGGTTGTGCTGAGGCCATACAATGCATTGGTCAGACTACCCTTGGAGAACTGTGCACACCTCTGTGACAAAAGGGATGCGCAATCATTGGAGAAGGTGTAGAGGAGAACAACAAGAATTATTCAAAGTGTAAGGGGGTGACAAGTTAAAAAAAGTTTAATCTCTACAGCCTAGAGAGAAAAACGGTTGGAGCCGGGGAGAGACTCATTCAAATCTGTGAAATATTAAATGGCATACATACGGAAATTAAATATATTATTTTCAAATATCATATGACACTAGGGTCATGGGAAACATAGGAAATAGGATCAGGAGTGGGCCATACGGCCCCTCGAGCCTGCTCCGCCATTCAATAAGATCGTGGCTGATCTTCGACCTCAACTCCACTTTCCCGCCCAATCCCCATATCCCTTGATTCCCCTACAGTCCAAAAATCTGTCTATCTCAGTCTTGAAGATATTCAACGACTCAGCATCCACAGCTCTCTGGGGTAGAGAATTCCAAAAATTCACAACCCTCTGAGTGAAGAAATTCCTCCTCATCTCAGTCTTAAAGCCGACCCCGTGTCCTGAGACTATGCCCCCTAGTTCTAGACTCTCCAGGGTCAGAGGGGCGTAAGGATAACTAGTGAAAAGTAAATTCAGAACATATATCAAACGTAATTTCTTCATGCAAAGAATAATAAATGCCTGGAAAAATCTGGGTAGTAAAGACCCAGGGACTTGGCTGAGAGAGTAAAAATTCTATAGGGGCAGGCTTCCTTAAGCAGAATGGCTTTTCCTAGTCCCTGATTTTCCCAAGTTCTTGTCTAACTTAAGTGATGTTGGCAAGAATATAATTCACACTGGAGACAGGATAAAGATTTACAATGCTGTGGACCACAGCCAGGAAGAAAACAAGGAGGACAAAGTCTTAATGTAAAAAAAAAGTTAGCATGGCAGTTACCTTGTACCAAGCAATTTCTGGCTGAGGAGTTCCCTCTATAACTGCATCAAACCTTGCATTCCTCCCGCATTCCTTCTCAACATCTTCTATACTGACGTGGATGTAGGGAGGCTCTGAAATTAGGTGTACGCAAATCTTTCAGTATCAAAAGCAAGAATGCTCCCACTGTAAACAGAGTTGTATTTTTCAAATACTACAATAAGTTAATGTGTTTTGAGATTGATTGAGGGTAAGTCCAGGAGGGTACTTTTTGTTTAAAGTATTCTTCTTATTCTGGAGATAAATTGATGAACGTATGGCTTGAGATTTCTGAATTCCACATCCAGTGTTCTCCCAGGTCAACTGGCTACAAATTGGCTCCCAGGCCAGTCCAAAGTCATGGTCCCTGCTGCAATTAATGGAGCTGCACAGACTACACCTCACCACCAGCAACATTACCAGAGCAGCATGGAGGACAGGAGACCCAATGTGGCGGGTTTTATTTACACAAAAAAATGTAATGTTCCAAATGTACGTATTTTCTGAACAGGCAATGAGGAGCACTCTTGACATTAAATGCTCTCCCAATATTTTTCTTCTTCTGTTAAGTGTTGGCGCAATCCGTTCCAATGAACTGCCGTGCCGGTGACGCAGCGGCCCAAAATTTGAGGCCTCTTCACCGGCGAGCTGCCTGGGGACGTCCAGCAGGTGTCCGCAGATCGCTGGTCTCATTTAAATGAGGCCTGAGGACCAATATCGGGCGTGCCTCAAGCCTACCCGTACAGGGATTGATCCCTGAACCCAGTTCGCACCAGCAGGTTGGCGCAAACGAATTTCTAGGCCACTATCTTGGGGTGTGCTATGCATAGAAGAGTGAGAGTTTTATTTCTTTAACCCTTGACTCCCTTTTCTCCAATCTTTTATTTTGTCATTTTCTTAGTTTTTATTCTACTTTGCCTCAATAGTTTTTCTCTCCCCCTCCACCTTCTTCATCATTGATTCTGCACGACCATATTTAACAGTTATTGCTTGAGAGTATCATTAGGGATGCAATATATGATTACTTGGATCGACTGGGGCATTTTAGGGACACCCAACATGGGTTAAAAAAAAAGTCATGTCTAGCAAACTTGATTATATTTTTTGAAGAAGAGGCCAAGGTGATGGATGAGGGAAGCCCAGTAGACATTGTCTGCTCAGACTTCCAAAAAGCGTTTGACAAGGTACTGCACAAGAGGCTTCTCTATTAGATTGAAGCCTCCGGTATTGGTGGTAATATATTGAGCTGGATTGAGAACCGGCCGGAAGGCCATAGACAGAAAGTAGTTATAGATGGATATGGATCTGTTTGGAGACCGGTCACCAGTGGTGTCCCGCAGGGATCGGTGTTGGGTCCATTGCTCTTTACTATTTTTATTAATGATCTAGATGTAGGTTTTGGGGGTACGATCTGCAAATTTGAAGATTATACCAAGATCTGTGCGAGGATTGTAGACGATGGTCGATTGCCTCAAGCGGATCTTGATGTGTTGAGGGAGTGGGCTCGTGACTGGCAAATGATGTTCAATTTGGAGAAGTACAGTGTTATGCATGTGGGCAGGACAAATTCTCAATATACATACACCCTTCAGGGAAAAGCATTAAACCAGGTGGAGAAAGGGAGAGATCTGGCATTCTAGTGCATAGATCTCTAAAGGTTCATGAACAATGCCCTGAAGCGATAGCTAGAGCAAATAGGGTGTTGAGGTGCATTTATAGAACAATTGACTAAGACAAAGCATACTATTTTGCCCTTGTACAAGACCGTGGTCAGGCCTCATTTGGAATACTGCGTACAGTTTTGGTCTCCTCATATGGTGGGTGATATTGGGGCTTTGGAAAGGATGCGGAGGAGGGCCACTAGATTAATTACCAGCTTAAAGGATCTTAGTCATCAAGGTAGGCTAAAAGAGCTGGGACACTGCACTTTAGAGAAGCATAGACTTATTGAGGATTATAAGATGATGAAAGGAATAGATTGTGTTCCAGTCGTCAGTTTGTTTCAATTAAATACCTTAGGGAGGACCAGGGGTCACAATTTTAAGTTGTATGAGGCCAGATCTAGGTTAGATGTCAGGAGGTGGTTCTTTTCCCACAGAATAGTGGAACAGGCTGCCGGCTCGTGTGGTGGACGCCGATTCGCTGAATTCAGTCGAGCGAGAGCTGGACCTGTTCCTGGCTGGGGCGGAGATCACTTCTTACAAAAGGTCGGTTATGTAATGCATAGAATTACCAGGGCCAGAGTGATCTCCTGGACTAGTTTTGATCGCCAAAGGGGTCGGAGAGGAATTTCCCAGATTTTCTCCCCCCCAAATTGACCTGGGTTTTTAATCTGTTTTTTTGCCTCTCCCAGGAGATCACATGGCGTGGGGTGGAGAGTGTATACATTGCAATACTCAAGGTATCACGATGGTGTGGGAAAGGCTGGATGGACCAGAGGATCTTTTCCTGTCCATCATTGTTCGTATGTTCGTAATCCTTAAATATGGCAGGTTACAGGAATTTGCTTTGACTATGATTACCTGCTAGTTGTAGATTAACGGAACATCTTTCACAGCCCTGCTCAGTTTCTGCAACACACACATATTCTCCAGCATCTTCTTTCTTCACACAGTGAACCTCAAGAACACACTGGTTTCCTTCAACCATTTTCCCAATAAACTTTTCACCATCTTCTAATCGTGATCCATTCCTGTTAATGGACATGAACAGAAGCAAGAAAGAAAAACAGACTTACATTTATACAGCGCCTTTCATGACATCAGAACGTCCCAAAGTGCTTTACAGCTAATGAAGTACTTTCGAAATGTAGTCATTGTTGTAATGTAGGAAATTATACATGGGCAACTAGTTATTCTTATGGTCCAACAAAAACAGTCCCATAAGACTCAGTATAAAATGCCTTAATTTACTTTATCTAGATACATTCCATATTAGTTTTAAGCTGTCGTACTTGCTTTATCAGTGAATGCATGCTGTTTCTTCAAATCACCAGGTAGTAAGTAGGAATGATCTGAGGGCTCCTTTCAAGCTTCATTGGGTAAATACATCATGTGATGTGATATGGAGCCATGCAGTTCAGGAACAGCCCATGTTTGATCCTGTGCAATGTAGCATACCTCAGCCAGGGCAGTGAGAGGGTCATCACAATTGGCTTCAGCATCCTGATCTTTATTCAGTCATTTTGCCAGAAATGTGCAAGCGTGGATGATGGATAATGCAAACGTATTTGGCTGTCACACCTCCACAAATAGTCTATCAACACTTAAGCCCTGATTTTAACCCTGACTGGAGTTGTATGGCCTGGACTGAGACAGACAACAAACCGCCTGGCCCTCCCCACAGCGTGAGGTCCAGGAAATCTTAACCCCCAGGCATAGGTGTCATCAGCCTCTAGCTCGAACCTGGCAAGAAAGACCAGCAGGATTTCGGGCGGATGGAGGCTGCTGCCGGGGACCCAGAGAAATGATCCCTGGCACTCGGATAAGTGGTGGTGGGGGGGGGGGGGAGAGACGGCGGAAGAGAGGGCGTCGGGAGGGCCTCATGATTGAGGGAGGGGGAGGGAAGCCCGGGGCAGATGAGAACTCTTGCTCCTCCTGGCCCAGAAGCAAAGAAAAATGAAATACCTTACCTTACCTTCCTGGGCCTCTTCTGGCCCCGATGGGGAGGAACAACCCCTTCCCCCGCCCAGGCCTCAGGTTAAAATTGCAGACGGGCCCCGATGACATCATCGGATCACGATCTGCTTATTGAAAGAATGACCCTGTTGCCTTCTGGCATTTTATTTGTTGCAACTTTTTTTTTAAGGCTAATGAAGTGTATTTACCAGATACATTTATTAGGGTAGGTTTTCCTCTTCCTCACACACGATGAGGTACCTTGCACACCGTGAGCAAGCATTGGAAAATCGCAGGCCCGCTGTCTTCAATCTTCCATCCACTGAGATCAATGGCAATGGACAGAAACTGGCAGCAGTGGGCTCATCTACACTATTATGTTGTAAAACCATGTCACCGGCACATTACATAAATAATAAGAGACAATTACCTTGTCCAGTGTGCAAACGATGCTACATTTTCCAACATGCAGCTGAGGGACACACTGCTCTTTTCCACAGCGTGCACAGTGCGCCTCTTCTCTGCAGATCCCGATTCCTCACTAGGTTGAGACCCTGCAGTAAAATAGTTTGATATATGTCACTGCAACTAACCTTTCTCATTTTATGGATATCAAGGTGAGGGATGTTAGCATTTGGGAATGGGATATTTCCCAGTGTCACTTTCAAGCACTCTCAGTTCAGATATGAGATGGATTAATTGAATTCCATAGAATTCACAGCACAGGAACGGGCCATTCGGCCCTAATGTTCCATGCTGGTGTTTATGCTCCACACAAGCCTCCTCCTGCCCCTCTTCATCTAACCCTATCATAACCTTCTATTCCTTTCCTCCTCATGTGTTTATCTAGATTTCCCTTAATTCGGAGCAAGATAAAGTTCTCTCTAGACTGCCCCAAATGTGTCCCAACCCAAAGGCCAGGAAAGTGTTCCCTGCTGCACCAGTGTGACATTTTCCCATTTGCCATACTTGTCATAAGAACATAAGAAATAGGAGCAGGAGTAGGCCATACGGCCCCTCCAGCCTGCTCCGCCATTCAATCAGATCATGGCTGATCTTCAACCTCAACTCCACTTTCCTGCCTGATCCTCATATCCCTTGACTCCCCTAGAGTCCAAAAATCTATCTGTCTCAGTTTTAAATATACTCAACGACTCAGCTCTCTGGGGTAGAAAATTCCAAAGATTCACAACCATCTGAGTGAAGAAATTCCTCCTAATCTCAGTCTTAAATGGCTGACCCCATATCCTGCGACTATGCCCTTTAGTTCTAGACTCTCCAGCCAGGGGAAACAACCTCTCAGCATCTACTCTGTCAAGCCCCCTCAGAATCTTACATGTTTCAATGAGATCACCTCTCATTCTTCCAAACTCCAGAGAGTATAGGCCCATTCTACTCAACCTCTCCTCATAGGGTAACCCTCTCATCCCAGGAATCAACCTAGTGAACCTCTATTACACCATTGCTAAGGCAAGTATACCCTTCCTTAGAGAAGGAGACCAAAACTGTACGCAGTACTACAGGTGAGGTCTCACCAAAGCCTTGTACAATTGTAGTAAGACTTCCTTACTCTTGTACTACAACTACAACCCCTTTGCAATAGTGGCCAACATGCCATTTGCTTTCCTAATTGCTTGCTGTACCTGCATGCTAACGTTTTGTGTTTCTTGTACCAGCACACCCAAGTCTCTCTGGACACCAACATTTAATAGTTTCTCACCAGATAAAAATTATTCTATTTTTCTGTTCTTCCTTCCAAAGTGAATAACCTCACATTTCCCCACATTATACTCCATCTGCCACCTTCTTGCCCACTCACTTAACCCGTCTATATCCCTTTGCAGACTCTTTGTGTCCTCCTCACTGCTTTGTATTGTCAACAAACTTGGATAACTACACTCGGTCCCTTCATCCAAGTCATTAATATAGATTGTAAATAGCTGAGGCCCAAGCACCGATCCTTGCGGGACCTTGCTAACCCGAAAATGACCCGTTTATCCCTACTCTCTGATTTCTGTACGTTAACCAATCCTCTATCCATGCTAATATGTTAACCCCATCCTGTAGACTCTTGAGTGAAATCAACCCTAACCCCTAAAATCTTAACATTGAATATGGTAGGAGTGTAATTATTGTATTTATGCTGATAGGTGGGGTGGCCATTAGTAGATTAAAAAAAAACAGGAAATCCAAGTGGATTTAGACAAACTGACCCTGGAAACTGTCAGGGTAATGCTCAGAAAGCAGGCATCAGTTATGGCACGGTTATTTGACGGAGAAAGAAGACTGCAACAATGTCTCCTGAGAGACCTAGGATGCTCTCTATGGCTTTAGTTCTTGACATCAAAGATAGTAGCTGACTGAAAATACAAGGGGGTCCATGCAACCACCAGGATAATTATGAAACACATACTATGTATCTTGAAGCAGCACTTCGAATATCCGTACATAGAATCATAGAATGGTTACAGCACAGAAGGAGGCCATTCAGTCCATCGAGCTCGTGTCAGCTCTTTGTAAGAGCAATCCAGTTAGTCCCATTCCCCTGCTCTTTGCTCGTAGCCCTGCAAATTTTTTCCCTTCAAGTATTTATCCAATTCCTTTTTGAAAGCCATGATTGAATCTGCTTCCACCACCTTTTCAGGCAGCACATTCCAGAGCTGGCCGAGTCCTGAAGGACATAGCTGCCAGACTGGGCCTGCGGCAGGTGGTGAGCGAACCAACACGAGGGAAAAACCTACTTGACCTCGTCCTCACCAATCTACCTGTCGCAAATTCATCTATCCATGACAGTATCGGTAGGAGTGACCACCGCACAGTCCTCGTGGAGACAAAGTCCCGTCTTCGCACTGAGGACACCATCCAACGTGTTGTGTGGCACTACCACCGTGCTAAATGGGATAGATTCAGAACAGATCTAGCAGCTCAAAACTGGGCATCCATGAGGCGCTGTGGGCCATCAGCAGCAGCAGAATTGTATTCCAGCACAATCTGTAACCTCATGGCCCAGCATATTCCTCACTCTACCATTACCAACAAGCCAGGGGATCAACCCTGGTTTAATGAGGAGTGTAGAAGAGCATGCCAGGAGCAGCACCAGGCGTACCTAAAAATGAGGTGCCAACCTGGTGAAGCTACAACTCAGGACCACATGCATGCTAAACAGCGGAAGCAACATGCTGTAGACAGAGCTAAGCGATTCGACAACCAACGGATCAGATCAAAGCTCTGCAGTCCTGCCACATCCAGTCGTGAATGGTGGTGGACAATTAAACAATTAACGGGAGGAGGAGGCTCTGCAAACATCCCCATCCTCAATGATGGCGGAGTCCAGCACGTGAGTGCAAAAGACAAGGCTGAAGCGTTTGCAACCATCTTCAGCCAGAAGTGCCGAGTGGATGATCCATCTCGGCCTCCTCCCAATATCCCCACCATCACAGAAGCCAGTCTTCAGCCAATTCGATTCACTCCACGTGATATCAAGAAACGGCTGAGTGCACTGGATACAGCAAAGGTTATGGGCTCCGACAACATCCCAGCTGTAGTGCTGAAGACTTGTGCTCCAGAACTAGCTGTGCCTCTAGCCAAGCTGTTCCTGTACAGCTACAACACTGGCATCTACCCGACAATGTGGAAAATTGCCCAGGTATGTCCTGTCCACAAAAAGCAGGACAAATCCAATCCGGCCAATTACCGCCCCATCAGTCTACTCTCGATCATCAGCAAAGTGATGGAAGGTATCGTCGAAAGTGCAATCAAGCGGCACTTACTCACCAATAACCTGCTCACCGATGCTCAGTTTGGGTTCCGCCAGGACCACTCAGCTCCAGACCTCATCACAGCCTTGGTCCAAACATGGACAAAAGAGCTGAATTCCAGAGGTGAGGTGAGAGTGACTGCCCTTGACATCAAGGCAGCATTTGACCGAATGTGGCACCAAGGAGCCCCAGTAAAATTGAAGTCAATGGGAATCAGGGGGAAAACTCTCCAGTGGCTGGAGTCATACCTAGCACAAAGGAAGATGGTAGTGGTTGTTGGAGGCCAATCATCACAGCCCCAGGGCATTGCTGCAGGAGTTCCTCAGGGCAGTGTCCTAGGCCCAACCATCTTCAGCTGCTTCATCAATGACCTTCCCTCCATCATAAGGTCAGAAATGGGGATGTTCGCTGATGATTGCACAGTGTTCAGTTCCATTCACAACCCCTCAAATAACGAAGCAGTCCGAGCCCGCATGCAGCAAGACCTGGACAACATCCAGGCTTGGGCTCATAAGTGGCAAGTAACAATTGTGCCAGACAAGTGCCAGGCAATGACCACCTCCAACAAGAGAGTGTCTAACCACCTCCCCTTGACAGTCAACGGCATTACCATCACCGAATCCCCCACCATCAACATCCTGGGGGTCACCATTGACCAGAAACTGAACTGGACCAGCCATATAAATACTGTGGTTACAAGAGCAGGTCAGGGGCTGGGTATTCAGCGGCGAGTGACTCACCTCCTGACTCCTCAAAGCCTTTCCACCATCTACAAGGCACAAGTCAGGAGTGTGATGGAATACTCTCCACTTGCCTGGATGAGTGCAGCTCCAACAACACTCAAGAAGCTCAACGCCATCCGGGACAAAGCAGCCCGCTTGATTGGCACCCCATCCACCACCCGCGCACAGTGGCTGCAGTGTGTACCATCCACAGGATGCACTGCAAAAACTCGCCAAGGCTTCTTCGACAGCACCTCCCAAACCCGCAACCTCTACCACCTAGAAGGACAAGAGCAGCAGGCACATGGGAACAACACCACCTGCACATTCCCCTCCAAGTCACACACCATCCCGACTTGGAAATATATCGCCGTTCCTTCATCGTCGCTGGGTCAAAATCCTGGAACTCCCTTCCTAACAGCACTATGGGAGAACCGTCGCCACACGGACTGCAGCGGTTCAAGAAGGCGGCTCACCACAACCTTCTGAAGGGCAGTTAGGGATGGGCAATAAATGCTGGCCTCGCCAGTGACACCCACATCCCATGAACGAATAAAAAAAAAAGATCATTACCAATCACTGCGTTAAAAAAGTTTTTCCTCATGTCGCCTGTGGTTCTTTTGCCAATCACCTTAAATCTGTGTCCTCTGGTTCTCGATCCTTCCACCAATGAGAACAGTTTCTCTTTATTTACTTTATCTAAACCCTTCATGATTTTGAACACTTCTATCAAATCTCCTCTTAACCTTCTCTGCTCTAAGGAGAACAATCCCAGCCTCTACAGTCTATCCACATAACTGAAGCCCCTCATCCCTGGAACTATTCGGGGGCATCTTACAATACGGCTTTGCCGGGCTCCAAGATCACTGTAGTTTGTTATATGCTACAAAACTATGGGGCAGATGGTGGAGGAGACCCTCTTGCATCCAAGACCAGGACAAGATAGTGACAATGTGCCAGACAGCAAGAGCGTCAAAAAAAGAGATCTTCACCTGAGATGCAGAATTACTGGAGGAAGTCCAAAGATGGGCGATGAGGCTGATTTCTCAACTTAGATGGCTGAGTTCTGAAGATAATTTTTTTAAATCCCGGGACTTTGCTCTCTAGGCAAGAGGAGAGATTTGATCGAGGTTTTCACTGACATAAGAAATTTAGATCCTGGAAATTTCTTCCGTTGGATGGAGGATTTGAGGACCAAGTGACAGTTTATAGTTAAGGGTTTCAAAGGAAACTAAATAAATTTCGGCAACATTTTTTTTTAGTAAGGGAGTGATAAAATTGTAGCATGGATTACCAGCAGAGGTGGTGGAGCAGAAAATCATGGTAGATTTTTAAAAAAGGACTGGATACATTATTGTTAGTAAATGGGTTGTGGAAATATTGGGGGAATTTTAACCCCCCATGACGGGCGGGAGAAGGTCGGGGGTTGTTAAAGACCCCAACACTCCTACTTCTGGTTTTACCGCAGTGGGTTTGAGGACGTTTGAGTAACACACTCTGGAGAGGTGGGTCAGTAATTTTAATACGTAAATGAGGCTGCGTTCCTCAGATTTTGGCAGCCATTTGAATTTAATGGCTGCGGGCCGGGTTTTCCAGGGCTCAGGAAACCTGGCAGCTGAAGGGAGGCGGGAGCTGCCAGGTCCAGCAGGTAAGAGCTTCTCTAGCACTGCTTGTGGGCCAGGAGGAGCAGGAGTGCTTCCCCCCGGCCCCTCAAGCAAACCTTCTGCAGCGATCTCTGCCCCCCCCCTATAATCTGCTGACTCCTCCACCCCATGATCTCTCCCTCCTCGCGATCTCACTCCTCCCCCCCCCACCCAAGATCTCCCACTCTCTCCTCACTGCCACGCTCCGAGCCGCCCCCCCCACCCTCTCGATTGCCGGGGACTGTCCCCGGCTGCTGCCTTCTACAACAGGCTTTCCCGCCCGGCAGCCGGGCAGCCTCTCAATCTGGCCGGGTGGGAAACGGAGTAAAAACATTTTAATGAGGTCCTGCCGCTCCCTCCCCGCCTACCCGTAAATATTGGGGCAATTAATTCTAGAATCACAGTAAAGAACCTGACGGAAGATTTGGAAGGGTAGGCAAGATGGACACTGACTATCTAAATCCCTTGGTGTGGAAGCACGAACAATGACGGACAGGAAAAGACCCTCTGGTCCATTCACAGCTGCAATGCCTTGGGCATCACAATATATACACTCCCCACCCCCACCTGAAACCCACGTGCAGTGGCGAGAAACCAGACGTACCTGTGCTGGTGCTTCCAACTGGTGGTTTGAGTGACAGAAGCTGCTGTGAGGTGCTGGCTTTCTGGGCATCACTAGGTTCTGCAACTTGCCCTTCAGCGATACCTATAGAAACAGAAGAGCAAGCAATGTTAAGAGTGGTGTCTGAGAAACGGGCACAAAGTCGAAGGAACGACTGCTCCTCGCACTGGTCCGTACTGGCCTCAGGCCCGAGCCAAATTTAGCTCCGGCCCTCATTTGAGTCCCAACGGTGAGTTGCGGGCTCCAAAGGGACGCCCCCGCTGCAGCTCACCGGTCGGGGAGGGTGGGAAATCGGTTGGCTCCTATGCTGAGTCAGCGGGCAGGTCGGTTCGGGATGGGGGCAGGGGATTCCGGCTGCAACAGGTTGGCAGCGGGCCTGGGTTTTTTTTTGTATGCCCAGGAAGAGCACCTCTGTTTCTCCTGGGCCCCACAAAAATAAAAACTCAAAATTTCCTGGGCCTTTTTTTTAAAAATGAAGCGGCCTCCAGCGGTCCCTTTTAGGACAGCTGGTTAAGTCACTCAATGCCTGGTACAGCTGGGGGGAGCTAAGGGAGGCACTAGCTTTGAGAAAGCCGTCAGATTCATTGTAACCCATTCCCTCTGTTTTCAGGCCTCGGGGGAGGGGTGGGGGTCAGCCCAAGTCAAATTGACTAAGGGGTTTAAAATTAGGAGACCCTCCTCTTGTTTGGGTTTGCTCCCTCCAACTATGCACTACTTTGTCCTGAAACGAGAGAAATATTGTTGAGATGTTGGAACTTCGAAAAGCGCATAGAATGACGGGCAAGTGTTCATTGTGCTTGCGTGAAAGTCAACGAAGATGTATCAAGCGACTAGGTTGTGTTGTAAGCTAGCTTTGTGGGCTCACCTTTCCAATATGATCACAGTTCCAATTGGAAGTGGCAATAATGAGGTGTGCCCTGCTGCAGTAGAGTAACAGGGTGAGAGTGACTGCCCTTAACATCAAGGCAGTATTTGACCGAGTGTGGCACCAAGGAGCCCTAGTAAAATTGAAGTCAATGGGAATCAGGGGGAAAACTTCCAGTGGCTGGAGTCATACCTAGCACAAAGGAAGATGGTAGTGGTTGTTGGAGGCCAATCATCTCAGCCCAGGACTTTAACGCAGGAGTTCCCCAGGGCAGTGTCCTAGGCCCAACCATCTTCAGCTGCTTCATCAATGACCTTTCCTCCATCATAAGGTCAGAAATGGGGATGTTCGCTGATTCACAGTGTTCCGTTGCATTCGCAACCCCTCAGATAATGAAGCAATCCGTGCCTGCATGAGTAAGACCTGGACAACATCCAGGCTTAGGCTCATAAGTGGCAAGTAACATTCGCACCAGACAAGTGCCAGGCAATGACCATCTCCAACAAGAGAGAGTCTAACCACCTCCCCTTGACAATCAACAGCATTACCATCGCCGAAACCCCCACCATCAACATCCTGGGGGGTCACCATTGACCAGAAACTTAACTGGACCAGCCATACAAATACTGTGGCTACAAGAGCAGGTCAGAGGTTGGGTATTCTGCGGCAAGTGACTCACCTCCTGACTCCCCAAAGCCTTTCCACCATCTACAAGGCACAAGTCAGGAGTGTGATGGAATACTCTCCACTTGCCTGGATGAGTGCAGCTCCAACAACACTCAAGAAGCTCAACACCATCCAGGACAAAGCAGCCCGCTTGATTGGCACCCCATCCACCACTCTAAACATTCACTCCCTTCACCACCAGCGCACTGTGGCTGCAGTGTGTACCATCCACAGGATGCACCGCAGCAACTCGCCAAGGCTTCTTCAACAGCACCTCCCAAAACCGTGACCTCTACCACCTAGAAGGACAAGGGCTGCAGGCACATGGGAACAACACCACCTGCACGTTCCCCTCCAAGTCACACACCATCCCGACTTGGAAATATATCGCCGTTCCTTCATCGTCGCTGAGTCAAAATCCTGGAACTCCCTTCCTAACAGCACTGTGGGAGAACCTTCACCACACGGACTGCAGCGGTTCAAGGCGGCGGCTCACCTTCTCGAGGGCAATTAGGGATGGGCAATAAATGCCGGCCTTGCCAGCGACACCCACATCCCATGAACGAATAAAAAAAAACATGCATGGAGCACGGAAAGAGCTGTTTTGTGAGGGTTAAGCATGTAGCCACAGTCAAGATGTAACAGAGCGAGAGGAAACTTCTATTGGCGTGCCTAATTTGCCCCACTACTTATACAGTGGAATTCTGGGTACCCTTATCTTGGCAGAATTCATTGCGTGATTAAACCTTTTTCTCATCTGAATTCGCATCCTCTCTAAGTTGGAAACTGCATTTACTTTTGACAGCCACTTCCTGCCAAGCAGACTGGATGGGGTAGAAATTGGTACTCGTTGTGCGTGTTTCTCAGGCATAAAAAGGGCGCAAAGCACACCAATTTAGCAGTGGGAAAGCCTGCTCCCAATCTGTGCAGTCCTGCTCCCAATCTCCCAGTCTGACTGCTAAGTTCGTTGGGGCCTTTTTTAGACCGTACTTGCTGGAAGTATGGTCCTGTGGATTGGTTATACCGTTTCAAGCTGGAAAAAGGGTCAGTATCCAAACTTTTAATGAAATTCAAGGAGGCAAAATTACTTAAAATGTACAAAAACTGGGCAGCCAGTAAGAGGCAACCCAAAAATAAAAGCAAAATAATGTGAATGCTGGGAATCTGAAATACAAACAGAAAACGCTGGAAAACACTCAGCAGGTCAGGCAGTTGCGGCGAGAGAAACAGAGTTAACGTTTCAAGTCGATGACCTTTCAAGTGCATTTAAGGGGAAGCTGGATAAACACGAAGGAGAAAGGAATAGGTTGTGCTGATAGGGTTAGATGAAGAGGGGAGGGAGGAAGCTCGCGTGGAGCATAAACACCGGCATGGACCAGTTGGGCCGAATGGCCTGTTTCTGTGCTGTATATTCTATGTAATTCTACAAAACCGTAACTCTTTCTCTCTCCAAAGAGGCTCCCCAAACCTGCCTTAAACT